>NC_082728.1:28219369-28534369 GCF_030144855.1 Hypanus sabinus
ACACCATATGGTGCCAAGTGATTTTTTGTGAATTACTGATATAGGACTGTAGTGATTTTAGTGGAAATTTCAATGCCCTACAAGGAACCAACATGATCAATATCGTCCCTATCATAGGTGATCTGTCGATTACTGATGGTCACCCAATAATCACCAGTTGCCTTTCTCGTGAGCTGCTGACAAACATCTGAGGCTCCCGGCATCGAAAGAGAGTATAGTCACCAACTCCCCCAAAGGTATTTCATTAGCAAGAGTGTTGAAGCCAGGATGAATGATATGCCAGTGATGTGCAGATGATTCTGATGGCATGCTGTGAAACCTCCTCACAAGCTGCATCCTGAAATTCTTCCTCCATCTGGTTATCCTTCTCTTGCTTGCTAATGTTGACATTAATTTTACTATTACACTGTGTCCATCATTTTGGAGACTTTATCTAAGGTGTGCTACTAAGTCATCCCCTTTTCTAAATTACCTACTTTATATACTATTGTAAGCAATGATTAAGCACTTTACTTTGGCATGAAGCACACTCCAACAACCCATAATATCATTGATTGGTAACATCATTTAAGGTCAAGGAATCCCTCAGGGCCAATTCAACTGGCCTGTTATCACACAGCCCTGTGTATGGAACGTAGCTGTGTGCAGAATACAAGAGTGACATTCTTGGGTCAGTGATTAAAAAAAAAACCCTAATTGTCTGAGTCCAAAGTCAAGGTTATGGTGGACTACTCTCATGCAACAATACAAGTTGGAAATCATCTTCCCAATATCTGCAAGCACTCTTGTGTAGTCAAACCCTAATATCTGTTTGATAGTATTTTTGTTTTCTGTTCTAAATAATGGAAACCAGTGACTATGCTACTTATTCTACAATAATGTCATTATTTGCTGCACTTGCTTCATTTTTTATTTTTTATCTAATTTTTATTAGATATCAACAGAAGAACTAGCTACTGGCTCCATTCAGATCTTCATCAACCTTAGCATGAATATAACTGCCAGATAAAGCAAGAAAGCCAATCACAATTTACAGTCTAACTTGAAGCTAACAGTGAAATCCAAGATGGATGGACCCTGCCTCTCTTGTGCAACAGGACTAATTTGCATCCTGATGACAACAGGGGCATGCACACCATTTTGATGAGAGAGCCTCAACACTCCTGCCTCTATCAGCCTCTGCATTGTTCGAAAGCCACAGTGTTGACTGCCAGCCCCAGAAATGTCATCATTTGCTTCAATTCTTGATGTGAGTTGATGCTGGGACATTTGAATAAAGAACTTAACTCTTGCTAGCATTGAATTTTTGGAAAACTGGGGATGATTCCCCTAGTTCCAAACTTGAGTTAAACTCTGGTCTACAATATTTGTCTGCAATGGTGCTCACACTTGCTATATTATACATTTTTGATGCCAGTCTGGACCAAAAACACGCTATAAAAAATAACTTCTCTTGACAAAATGAAAGAACAACATATTGTGAGATACATTAGAAGTGAATGAGATTCTGCAGTGCCTCTGTGTGTTTGATGCCCTTCATTCTCTTTCCTACTCTATTCCTTTTTCAATGCTGATTGCAACCTCCAGAGCTTTATCTACCATGAGACCTCATTTGCATTGACTGATCTTGATCTATTGTCTCTGCATGCACAAAGAGCTTGATCACGTTTTCCTTCCATTCCAATGTGAGACCTGCATGGCAAAGAGCAGCACTAGATCAGTGATCAATTATTGCCCCTGCTGAGCCATATGGAAGCATATCATTCCTATTTACTCTGTCAAAGGTGCCTGAAGGACACTCACACGGGTGTGTTTGATGAAAATATAAATTATTGGTGCCAGGCTAACAACAGCTCCTGTGCTCTTCAGTGAATGCACAAGCACAAAATATTTATTGGATCTCAGAATCTTGCAAGAATAATCACTTTTATTTGGTTTCCAAATGAGTAGAAACTAGCAATGACTTCAAAATTGGACTCTAACCTCTATCTCACAAATGGAAGCACTCAACTTCCAACTACATCTATGGCCTGTATGGATGAGGGTATCCCCGCCAAAGATACTTGTTATGTTGTCAGTGGCAGCATATTCAGGGAAACGAGGAAGTTCCTGTATCCAGGACTGAGGGATCTCAGGAACTTTGCCACCGGCTCATACTCCAGCAGTCTTCTTTGGAGAGCAATTTTAAGGCAACTTTATGCTTGAGACTGAGGAAGTGCTCTATAGATTCCTACCAGATGGCCACTCATTAACCTCTACAAATGATGTTCTTTCAACATCAGGATCACACCAGACAAGTCCTAGGTAAAAGCTAAATTTCAATGTAAAACACGCCAATGGTTCTCTACTGTCTGCAGTGTCTATGCCTCTAAGACACTTAAATCCGTATGGTTCCCTCATATGCAAGGGCTTGCTTGCGCTCTATGACCACTGTATTAACCTGGTCTTAAAGTCATAGTACAGTACAGAAAGAGGCAACTTGACTCAGCATATATACAAGGACCTTCTGGTCCATGTACACTCACTTTGTTTGCTCTCATTATGTCTGTAGATTTCAATGCCTTGTCTATTTAAGTGTTTATCTAAACCACTCTTTGTGTAAAATACTTTCTTCTCAAATCCCCATTTAAACTCCTTCTTCTCTCCTTAAAATTTCTTTTAAAAATTCTTTTTAATACCCTGACTAAATGATTCAGACTATCTACTTCGTCTCAGCTTCTGTGAGATCAGCTCCCAGTCTCCTTTGCTTCAGAGTAAACAAACCCAGCCCATCCAATCTCTTCCAATAGCTGAAGTCCTCCAATCCAAACAACATCCTGGTCAATCTTCTCTGTACTCTCACCTTCCTAAATGCTTCCTCTCCACGGTGTGGCAACCAGAATTGCACACAATGCCCTATGAGTAGATGAACCAGTGCAGCACAACTTTCCAACTCTTATATGTATTGCATTGAACTTCTGCTGCTAACTTAACAAATTTCATGACACATGCCAGAGATAATAAAACTGATTCTGATTCCCGACCTATGAAGGCAAGCATACTCCATGTCTTCTTCAATGCCCTCTATTGCCCTGTTGCCACTTTCAGGTAACTATGGACTTCAACCCATAGGTCCCCCTGTTCATCAACATTCCTTAGTGTCCTACTATTTATTATATATGTCCTACACTGGTTGACTTTCCAAAATGTTTCACCTCAGAATTAAATTCAAACTGCCAATGTTCCAAACAACTTTCCATCTGATCACTATCCCACTATACTATTAAACAACAATAAACAACCTTCCTCACTATTTATAATTTCACCAGTCTTTGCTCCCATATTCACATTAATATCATTAGTACACAGTATATCACATATAACAAGTGTCCTAACACTAACCTCTCTGGTGAGCCACTGGTCGCAAACGTTTAACTAGAAAAGCACTGTAACCATCTGTTTCCTACTACTATGCCAATTTTGGATCCAATTAGCCAGTTTTCCTTAACTTTCTGGACTTGATAACCATTTGGGACCTAGTCAAATACCTTATTAAAGACCACTATCTTCCGGCCTTTAACAATCCATTTCATTATCACCTCAAAAAATTCAGTCAGGTTAGCGAGGCAGAACTTCCTCTGTACAAAGCTATGCTGGCAAGCCCTGATCAATCATTGTCTTTCCAGATGTGTCTCTTTGTATTTTCTCCAACCTTTTTCCTATCACTAATTTAAGGCACTTTGCTTGTATTTGTGTGGTTTATCCCTGCTGCTCTCTTTTTTTAAATAAAGGAACAACATTAACTATTACCAAGACTTCTTCACCTGAATCAACAAGCATTTATGTTCATGATATGTGTTTTTGGACCATTTGTAAGAATAGTTTTTGTATTTTAAAAGAAACATTAAATCTGATAAGTGGTCTACAAAAGCACTTCTATTGTTCATTATTAAAAAGATATTACTTTATACATAAGATTTCTAATTACGTAAAACTGTACATTCACATGAAACCATCCTCAATACAAGCCAACACATTCCATCTATTGCATAAAATACTAAGTATTGGGATAGTTTCCTAAAGAACATAAACAAACAGTAATTAATTAGCTTGCCTCAGTCAATAAATGCCTCAATAACATCATGTTGGGAAATCCCTGCTTAGTTTGGGAAAAGTCCCTTTTGTGAATGCAGAAGATAAAAACAGAGGCAGAGTTTGCAAAGAAACCTGCAGTATGAAGGTTAGAATGCAGCCACACAAGCAGAAGAAAGCATAGGCAGTCTTCAGGTCAGGCCGCAGTTGTGGAAAGGACAAAAGAATTATCATCTCAGGTTAGAGACCTCCATCAGAAAAGAGGTACAGGAGCCATAGGACACCACCAGGTTCAAGAATAGTTATTATCCTTCAACCATCTGGCTTGTGGATAACTTCACACACCGAACTGATCACTGAACACAACTTAAGCACTCATTTTCAAGAATTCTACAACTCATGGTCTCTGTATTATTTGTAATTTTGTATTTGCATAGTTTGTCTACATTTGCATATTGATTATTTGTCAGACTTTGTGTGTAGTTCTTCATTGATTCTATTGTATTTCTTTGTTCTACTGTGAATGCCTGCAAGAAAATCAATGTACAAAGTTTGATAATAAGTGGACTTTGAACTTTGATCAGAACATTCGGGTGTTAGTTAACATTTCAGATCGAAGGTGCTGACCCTGTTTCTCCATGCAAAGATGTCACCTGGCCTGCTGGGCCCTCATGACACTTGTTTTAGATTTCCAACATTTGTTGTTTTTTGATTTTCACTGGTTTAACTAGGTCACTGTTGAATATCATTTTTATTGTTAAAGTACACTTTTGTGTTCACGTAATGCTAAAGTAGCGGCCTTGCCTTTAAGAGAAAATTGTGACGTCATTTTGCACGTGTGGAACAAACAGCTGCCATGAACGATGTTTGAGTGCTTTCCCACGTTTGGTAAGGAAAGCTGAATAATATTTGATACTATCCATATCAAGTCAAGTCAAGTCACTTTTATTGTCATTTCGACCATAACTGCTGGTAAAGTACATAGTAAAAATGAGACAACGTTTCTCAGGACCATGGTGTTACATGACACGGTACAAAAACTAGACTGAACTACGTAAAAACAACAGAAAAAAAACAACTACACTAGACTACAGACCTACCCAGGACTGTATAAAGTGCACAAAACAGTGCAGGCAATACAATAAATAATAAACAGGACAATAGGGCAGTAACGTGTCAGTCCAGGCTCTGGGTGCAGAACATAGAACATAGAATAGTACAGCACATTATAGGCCCTTCAGCCCACAATGTTGTGCCGACCCTCAAACCCTGCTTCCCACCTTAAATTCCTCCATATACCTGTCTAACAGTCTCTTAAACTTCACTAGTGTATCTGCCTCCACCACTGACTCAGGCAGTGCATTCCATGCACCAACCACTCTCTGAGTGAAAAACCTTCCTCTAATATCCCACTTGAACTTCCCCCCCCCTTACTTTAAAGCCATGTCCTCTTGTACTGAGCAGTGGTGCCCTGGGGAAGAGATGCTGTCTGTCCATTCTGTCTATTCCTCGTAATATCTTGTACACCTCTATCATGTCTCCTCTCATCCTCCTCTTCAAAGAGTAAAGCCCTAGCTCCCTTAATCTCTGATCATAATCCATACTCTCTAAACCAGGCAGCATCCTGGTAAACCTCCTCTGTACCCTTTCCAATGCTTCCACATCCTTTCTATAGTGAGGCGACCAGAACTGGACACAGTACTCCAAGTGTGGCCTAACCAGGGTTTTATAGAACTGCATCATTACATCGTGTCTCTTAAACTCTATCCGTCGACTTATGAAAGCTAACACTCCATAAGCTTTCTTAACTACCCTATCTACCTGTGAGGCAACTTTCAGGGATCTGTGGACATGTACACCCAGATCCCTCTGCTCCTCCACACTACCAAGTATCCTGCCATTTACTTTGTACTCTGCTTTGGAGTTTGTCCTTCCAAAGTGTACCACCTCACATTTCTCCGGGTTGAACTCCATCTGCCACTTCTCAGCCCACTTCTGCATCCTATCAATGTCTCTCTGCAATCTTTGACAATCCTCTACACTATCTACAACACCACCAACCTTTGTGTCATCTGCAAACTTGCCAACCCACCTTTCTACCCCCACATTCAGGTCATTAATAAAAATCACAAAAAGTAGAGGTCCCAGAACAGATCCTTGTGGGACACCACTAGTCACAACCCTCCAGTCTGAATGTACTCCCTCCACCACGACCCTCTGCCTTCTGCAGGCAAGCCAGTTCTGAATCCACTTGGCGAATCTTCCCTGGATCCCATGCCTTCGTGGGATGGGATCCTCATGCCTTTCTGAATAAGCCTACCGTGTGGAACCTTGTCAAATGCCTTACTAAAATCCATGTAGATCTCATCTGCACTACCCTCATCCATATGCCTGGTCACCTGCTCAAAGAACTCTATCAGGCTTGTTAGTCACAATCTGCCCTTCACAAAGCCATGCTGACTGTCCCTGATCAGACCATGATTCTCTAAATGCCCAAAGATCCTATCTCTAAGAATCTTTTCCAACAGCTTTCCCATCACAGATGTAAGGATCATTGGTCTATAATTACTTGGACTATCCCTACTACCTTTTTTGAACAAGAGGACAACATTCGCCTCCCTCCAATCCTCCGGTACCATTCCCGTGGACAACGAGGACATAAAGATCCTAGCCAGAGGCTCAGCAATCCCTTCCCTTGCCTCGTGGAGCAACCTGGGGAGTATTTCATCAGGCCCCGGGGATTTATCCGTCCTAATGTATTTTAACAACTCCAACACCTCCTCTCCCTTAATATCAACATGCTCCAGAACATCAACATCACACATATTGTCCTCACCGTCATCAAGTTCCCTCTCAGTGGTGAATACCGAAGAGAAGTATTAATTGAGGACCTCACTCACTTCCACAGCCTCCAGGCACATCTTCCCACTTTTATCTCTAATCAGTCCTACCTTCACTCCTGTCATCCTTTTGTTCTTCACATAATTGAAGAATGCCTTGGGGGTTTTCCTTTACCCTACTTGCCAAGGCCTTCTTATGCCCCCTTCTTGCTCTTCTTAGCCCCTTCTTAAGCTCCTTTCTTGCTACCCTATATTCCTCAATAGACCCATCTGATCCTTGCTTCCTAAACCTCATGTATGCTGCCTTCTTCCACCTGACTAGATGTTCCACTTCACTTGTCACCCATGGTTCCTTCACCCTACCATTCTTTATCTTCCTCACCGGGACAAATTTATCCCTAACATCCTGCAAGAGTTCCTTAAACATCGACCACATGTCCATAGTACATTTCCCTGCAAAAACATCATCCCAATTCACACCGGCAAGTTCTAGCCTTATAGCCTCATAATTTGCCCTTCCCCAATTAAAAATTTTCCTGTCCTCTCTGATTCTATCAAATTGAGGAGTCTGATGGCTTGGGGGAAGAAACTGTTACATAGTCTGGTCTTGAGAGCCCGAATGCTTCAGTGCCTTTTCCCAGACAGCAGGAGAGAGAGGAGTTTGTATGAGGGGTGCGTGTGGTCCTTCATAATGCTGTTTGCTTTGCGGATGCGGCGTGTAGTGTAAATGTCCGTGATATACATTTGTTTATACTTGTTTGTAAATCTAGATTATCAGTATTTTGATATGTTTTACATGGGGATGCTTTAGATTTTTGCGAGTAAATTGTTCAGTGCTGGAATGGCGTGATTATTATGCAAATTTTCTTATTGGCCTAGTCAATTAGTCTTTTTAGTAATTTAACTACAAGGCAATATATTGTAAAAGTTTATTTTTCTTTCATTATTGTTCCATGACTAAATGCGAATATGTGAATTTGTTAAGCGTGAGTGAGAACTTATTTCAAGGGCTAGCCTATATGTGTTTGGAAGTTAAGCATGTGTGTGTGCAATCTTTCAGTTAAGATGAGATGTATTTATTCATAACTTTGGTGTTATGTATCAAGTACGGGGTTGGTGGGATTCTAATTTTTTTTTAGAATTGCCACTACCCTATTGGTTTTGTATATTTTGTTTTAGTTATTTTCATACTGCATAAGTAACAAGGGTGTGGTTCGAAATTAAACTGAGATTGTAACAGCGCGAACTTTTAAAAAAAAATTAATTTTGTTGTCGTTGTTGCGATACCTTCTTTCTGCACTAAAACATCTAAAACAGATAAAGGAATTAAAGACCTGAAAATGTATTTGTCGTCCTGCGTGTGCAATTTTCCCCAGGCTACAAAACTGGAATGGAGCAAAAGTGATTCAAGCTTCTTAGTTTGAATCATCTAAAGCAGCCTATGGGTAGTTGTACATCAATGTATTTAATTATATCATATTTTCAATCTACTAATTGAATGAAGTGAACCTACTCATGTCAGTTGCTCTGTAAGTCTACCTCTTATGGAAAAAGCAGTTTGGTAATTTGCATTTACTTATACACCTTTGCTTGCACATTACATATTGGTTGGAAAGGTACAACTTAGTCCATGATCTGGTTTCTGTCACAAGGCAGCAATTTCAACAGCTTTGATTTACTTGAAAATATGACCAAACCTTTAAATATAAGAAGCTCAGACCACTGATTAGAATAGCTCAGTTTGTTGCTGATAAGGAAATATGCAAGGGGACGTTGAAAATTCATTATGGAATACATTAACTTCTATATTAGAATTGCACAATGACTACATCAAATTTCTTTGTTACTAAGAAATCAGATTTGTGGGAATCGTGTTCAAAACACTGTATCTTGTGACGTAGGAGTCTGGGTTACAAAGAAATGTAGGTATGTTATATTCAATAAGAAAATTGTATTCAAATTGTGCATTTTTAAAGGAATGAATTCTTGAATAACGTTATCAGGAAGCGAAAATGTATTCTTTTAATTAATATGCAAGAAGCATATTTTTACAGTTGGAATTCTACTTAAAATATCCATAACATTATTAATTAACAGGAAATGTGGTCTTTGCTATAACAAATGTACTCTTTCATAAATTTTGCACAGTTAGTCGAAGCACTAAACTCCACTCGGCACGTTGCTGACAAGGGAGGAAGATGGATGGGAGTCTGGAAGCACTCAATTTATTGAAGTATTAAACTAGCTAAGAAGAAATGAAACAAGATGTTCCAAAAATACTTGAATTAAACATTCATGGAAATTATTTCACTATCTGAAATAAATGAATGATGGAACATTCTTGGAAGCGCAGGCTGAACACCTCTCTTCCACTTCTGGCCCTCACAAGCTGTGCTAAATTGGTAGTTGACTAAATCAACAGTGACACTATCTGTCACAGGCCTCCTAAACTCTAAGTAACGAAGTAAAAATTAGGAAAAGACTTTTCAGCCCACCAATGAGATTATGAAAGGGATCATTAGGAAGCTGAGAAGCTGATTACTCTTGTTGAAGAGAATGGAGACAGAGGGAATAGCCAAGATTCAAGATCGTTTAATGGTATTACCAGTACACAAGTATAAAGGAGCACGAAACGATAAGATAAAGAACACAATACTAAAAAACACGATAAATATAAATACCTAAGTTAGCTTATATGAAGTGAAGCCAGGCATAGGAGTTCTGTAGATAAGGTGACTGACAAGAAATTATAAAGTAGAGAGGTGGATTAGTAGATGAAGGTGTTGATCAGCCTTGTTTCTTGAGGAAAAATAACTATTTTTTGAGTCTGGTGGTTCTGGCATGGCCTCTTTCCTGACAGGACTGGGACAAACAGTCCACAAGCAGGGTGGGGTGGGCAGGATCCTTAATGATGTCACATATACATATATGTGTATGTGATGATGGGTAGGCTGGTGCCCATGATACATTGGGCATTTTTGACTCCCTATTGTAAAGCCTTCCTGTCTGTTGCAGCACAGTTTCTGTACCACACAGCAAGTTGCACATTTGTAGAGGGTCATGAATATAGAGGTGGATAGTCGGGCTCTCTCTTTAGCCTCCTCAGAAAGCAGATGCTTTTATATGTAAGAAGATAAGTTTCTTTTGTGAATCCTTGGAACTCTGCAGAGTGGCTACCGTACTATCACTGGGCTTCTCCAAGATTGAGGTCAGGGGGTTCTTGGACAAAAATGGAATGCAATAATCTGGAAAGGGCAGGACACAGACAGAGCCATGAAATTAAATGAAAGCTGAGGAGTTTTGGGAGGCATGTGGCTCACTCCAGGTTTTGTTCCTGAAATTCTCTGCACAGACCAATTTAGCTTTCCCTTTAAACGTCTCTTCATTAAGCAACAAGTGAAAGGAAAGCAACCACGGCCAGTTTAGGAGAAACTTTGTGAAATTGTTCTCTGACCCCCTTAGGCAATCAAAGCTCCAGGATGCTGTGATGCTCTAGATAATCCCAGCCAATTAAACAAAATTTTAAGTGCTCAAAAAATCTTGGTCCTCAGCGACTGCAACACCTTCTGTGTTTCACTTCTAATTATTGGAAGTGGTTGCTACTACACTGGCATGGCCTACAGCAAACAAAAATAATTTGTTAGAATTGCAGGGCCTATCTACAGCTCCAGGTAAAGGTACAATCAGGCCATGTATGCTTCTGATAGTGTGAGCTGACACTCAGTGCCAAGGGACCGATGCAATCTCTGGAGTCCGATGCCACAATTAAGGAAAAACATGGGAATTATTTTGGGCTAGGATAAAAGAAGAATATGTTGGAAGTACTCAGTAGGTTGGACAGCATCTCTCTGGAGACAGAATCAGAGTTAATATCCGAGGTCAATGCCTTTCATAGGTATTGCTATAAAACCACTGGGCTAGGAATTAAATTTGGCATGTATGTAACTCCGTTACATGCAAGCTTACTCTGTATGACAGGAGATAGGACAACACAAACTGTCAGACAGAGCAAGGCCAGGGATGTGAAGTATCTGGAGGAGGAGTGAGGCAAGGGTGCTGGGGAAGAGATGGAAGCTGATGGGTGCAGAGGCACAGGAACTCCCTGTAATGATCCAAAATATACATAAAACTAGTCATGAATGTGTGTGCATTCATGTTCACTATTGGAATTTGCACATACTATGTCCCTCCAAATGCTGGTAGATCTTAATTTCTATACAGGATCCTGTGCCTTGTTATGCACACTGGGCAATGTGATGCAAGTCACAGGCTGAAGAGTCGTCAAAGTTAGTGTCTGTGGCAAAGTACGTCCATGACAAGAGTAGCCTTAATATTCTGATCAACATTTTTACTAACTGCAATTGAATAACACCAATTAGAGATCTTTATACAGGAGAAAATAAAACGGGGACTTCACACAGAAACAGTAAAGTCAGAAAACAAAACAAACACGACCAAAGGTAGCAGTGCAAAGGTAGAGAACATTGAGCACAATGTTAGTAATTTTCTTGCAAATTCCAAAACAAATCAATTGAAACTGATTCCAGATTGTTTACACTTCTTTCCTGTATATTTATAATCAGAAAACATTTGCAGGCACAGCAGATGAAAACGCGGAGAAAGAAATTACTTTGCACAAGTTACTCCAGACATGGCAGGACTGGTGGAATACTGCAGAGATGTTGAAGGGGAGATGTTCTTAAATTATTTTTTTTTCTTTGTATGTATATATTTTCTTAAATTTTCAGGTATTAAGCATTTGATAACTAATGAGTAGGTTTTGTTTATTTTCAGAGGTATTTGCATCTGCATCAGTAACACCAGCTTCTTCCACCTTTGTGGCTCACTGGGTCGTACTCTATAATACAATTTCTTAGCAACCACCAAGAGCTATCATATATGAAGTCCAGTCAAATTCTCTTCCATAATAACTGGGTGTTACTGGTTTCTGAACAGTGACAGGGAAAATAACCTTTCTCAGTATTGATGGTTGAAGTGACTGCAGACATATGTTCAAATACTCCCAATTGGGGTTGCAGATATCAGATGATTTGAAGACAGGACATTAAATCATTGGAGAAAACAACCTGCACATGAAGCCACTGGAAGATAATATTGGGTTGAAGAGCTTGTCCAAACCTAGAGATAAACTTCTATAATAAAGGGACAGGGGATATATCTAGATGGCAGAGATATAGAAATGTTGGAAAACAGACACAAATTACACATTTTGTTAAAGTTAAGAAAAATGCAAAAGCATCCAAAATCTTTATAAGCAATAAAAACTTTAAATAGGATGACTGTAGGTAAAAGAAGATTGCCTTATTTATTGTATTTATTTAGAGATATAGAGCAGAAAAGGCTCTTCCGACCCAATGAGCTGCTCCGCTTCCCTATTTAACACCAGCCTAGTCACAGGACAATTTATAATGACGAATTAACCTACACAGTCTTTGGACTGTGGGAGACAGTGCATCTAGAGGAATCTTTTGTGGTTTACGGGGAGAACGTACTAACAGATGGCACTGGAATTGAACTCCAAACTCTTGAATGCCACCAGTTGCGATAGCATCACGCTAACCACGGTAGCGCCCTTATATTTTCATTGGTGGAAGTCCTAAAGAGATTCGCTATTCAAATTCTGAACCTAAGCAGCTAGGTAAATTAGACATCTTTAACACAGGAGGTGAGCATATGGAATGAACTGCCAGAGGAAGTAGGTGAGGCAAAAACAACAGAATCATATATGAAGCACTTGGATAGGTACTTGGAGGGAAATATCTGAAAATAGGAAATCGTGAGGGCACCATGGTTGGCATGGACTTATTGGGCTTAAGGGTCTGTATCTAGGTTGTATTGCTCTATGACTCCAATAGAAGTATTTTGGTTTAACATCCGTCTCATTTTTCTGATTGCTTTGTATTCTTGTTTCTATATTGTATCCTCTACATAATTCTATGTAAAGGTCAGAGACGTGTACTTAGTTTCTGCTGATTTATTATGAAGCGACATTTCCCAGACACTGGGCTTCCAATAAGAGAATAACATTCTTGGTGTCAAAAAAGAGTGGATTAAGAATAGTTGGCACAATACAAAAAGTGGCCTACCTAATGCTCTTGTCATACATAAACTCAATCAAATTAAGGTGGGCTTCAAACTGTGAGCTAATATTACAGCTATATAAGACCTTAATTAGATCCTATTTGGAGTACTGTGTTCAGTTTTGGTCACCTCACTATAGCAAGGATGTGGATACTATAGAGAGAGTGCAGAGATTTACAAGGACGTTGCCTGGATTGGAGAGCACGCCTGATGAAAATGAGCTGAGTGAACTTGGCCTTTTTCTCCTTGGAGGAATGGAGTGGGAGGGGTAAGCTGATAGAGGTGTATAAGATAATGAGAAGCATTGATTATGTGGATAGCCAGAGGCCTTTTCCCAGGGCTGAAATAGCTAATACGAGGGGGCAGGGTTTTAAGGTGCTAGGAAGTAGATATCAGGAGGATGTCAGAGGTAAGTTTCTCACACAGTGAGTGGTGCATGCGTGGAATGCACTGCCAGCAAAGGTGGTAGAGGCGGATACAATAGGGTCTTTTACAAGACTCTGAGACAGTACACGGAGCTTAGCAAATAGAGGGCTATGTGGTAGGGAAATTCTAGGCAGTTTCTAGACTAGGTTACATGGTCGGCACAACTGTGATATGTTGAAGATTTCTATATTCTGTGTTCAAACTTCTGGAAAATTCTATCCAAAAAAAATTAAATGTAATTCCCTTTCTCTGTCTCTTATATGTCACCACAGCAGAAGAACCTACATAAACAGGGCAAGCTTTTGTCGATTGAGTAAGCTGCTAATCCAGTCGGGGAGTTGAGTGACAAAGTGAAAGACATAACAAAGCAGTTCATTGAAGATTAGAACTCACTATTGAGCCCTAAAGCCATCACAGAAACCACCTGTACCTGATTAAAATCCCCCGATGCAGCTGCTTTTCTGCATTCCCTGCTTTCTTTGGAGTGTTAGCGAAGTACAAAGTAATTGTCAGAACAACAATGGGCCCGGTTTCCACAGTGCTCCCCAATTTATCACTGAAAATGTTGGACCAAAACAAAATTGCAACTCAGACACGTTTGGGGTTAATTTGCTATAAATACTGAGACTAAAGACTGGGGGACCTGACTGAGAAATACTATTTGCTACTCAGTAGCCCATTGTTGGTATGCACACAGAGGAAAGTTAGTTGAGAGCACAGATGTGCTTGGCTACGGTCACTTCTCGGTTCTGTACTCTGTACCACTAATAGGTATGTGAGTTGATTTTGTCATTAAAGAAAAGTGTACAAGGATGAGATTTTAAAACTCTTCTTGTGCCCTGAAAAGATATACTATTCAACCCCAAGCCGTTCATTATTTGGCTCCTTGCTGGCAAACATAATTCAGGTATAACTCTTGAAACCTTAATGAGCCAAAGTGAAGCCCTGTGCTTAAATGGAACAGTGAAACAAGCTCCACACTGTCAGTGTTTTTGGAGTAATTTTCAGTTATGTTTATTTAGTTTATATTACTCTATTTTGATTGTTGATATGTGCCTTGTAGAGTCACCAAGAGGTGAGGCAAAAAAAAGACCTGCATTACTGTGCAGCCAGTTGGCTTTGGATGTTCATCTTACACCAACAATTTGAACATTGCTGCTCTGCAGTGGTAAGGTGGAAGCAGACTTAAATCTTAACACTAAACATGAATCCTTTCATTGATTTTAACGTATAGTTACTGCATGACAGGAGATAGATACACCAGATTCAAGTCAAAATATAATATTTTCCCCACCTGAACCTCACCTTCCAAGCAGCAGTATTCACAGTTAAATATTTTAATGAGGCTACAAATTTGGGAATGGTGCTCCTCCCTTGACGGTTCATCTGGTGATCAGGATGCTTAGCCCCAGCAACTGAAGGGAGGCAAACAACAGTGTTGGGGAGAATCAGTTGTTTCACAGCACTGACTGTGCCACATCTGAGAGGAAGATTTATGACAGCTAGTGCTGTTCAGGGATACTACTGCATATGTGCTGGACAGGGGGTTGGGGGATTGTGGAAACGGCCCTTGACTGAATACTGCACATGCACGTGATGGGCTTTGAGGATGGAATCAGGGAATGAATTTAAATATTGTACACAACCATCAATGATGCAGCCCAAATCAATGTTTCGGAAGCAATTAGCTTTCCCATCATGACTGGAGTCAGGCTGCCCACTCTACCCTGAGTTGTTCATGTGTTACTATGAACCAAATCCATCAGGAAGAATGTGGGCATAAGAGAGGTGACAATGTCAGGCCATGTGGGGGGGGGGGGCTGTCAGATCAAAGCCTTCCTACACATACAGTAGACATTGTCACACATACTACTTGGATCCATGATTGATTGGCAGAGTGATTAAGATCTGTGACCATTTTGAACTGGGCTCAAGGAGCAGAATCGACTGCAGGAAAATTGAGCACATGATCTTTGGACTGAGTAATCTTCCACTCCCTTCGCTGTCATGTCCCTAGTTGTCTGCTTGTTCTTCATATATGAATAGAATGCCTTGGTATTCTCTTTAATCCTACTGTCAAGGACTTTCCATAGCCCCTTATGGGTTTTCCAATTCCTTTCTCGAGTTGTTTTTGGCTTCATTTATAATCCTCAGGGCTCTGTTGCATATGTTTCCTTTTTTGAATAAACTCAGCACCTCTCTCAACATCCAAGATTCCCTTACTTTGCCATCCTCGTTCTACCTGTCCTGTAATCTGTGCCACCGGTCTGTAAAAACATTCCACATTTCAGTTGCTTAGGGCTTGCCCTAAAACAACTGCTACAATTTAACTCTCCCTGGTTCCTGCCTAATTCTCATAGTTAGTCCTTCCCACAATTTAATACTTCCCACAAGGTCCATACTTATCCTCATCTATGGGTGTCTTAAAACTTAGAGTTGTGATCATTGTTTCCCATTGGTTCTTGCAATGAAAAGTCAGTCATCTGGCCAGGCTCATTAGCCAACATGTCCAGTATGGCCCTTTCTTTTGTCGGACTATCTACATATTGATTAAAGAAATCCTGCTGGGTTCACCTAACATATTCTGTTCCATCTAAACCTCTTCAACTAAGGAAGTCCCAGTCTATTTGAGAGAAGTTGAAGTCACACACTACAACTTTTCCACAACCTGCCTGCAAATCAGTTCCTCAATGTCCTGATGGTTTTTAGGTGGCTCTTTGGTCAGAATGATTGTAACTTTCTTGTTATTGATTCCAACCATGTAGACTCGTGCATCTGTTGTCCTGAAATTTAATTTTTTCTTAAATTTAGTGTGAGAATGCGGTAACAGACCCTTCCAGCCTAACAGGTCCACATAGCCGAATTTTACCCTTGTGAACAATTAAACTACTAACCCATGGAAAGTGGGAGGAAACTGAAGCACCTGGAGCAAACCCACACGGACACGGGCACAACGTCGAACTCTTCACAGACAGCAGCGGGAATTGAACCCTAGTTGCTAGTGTTGTAATGCCGTTACGCTAACCATTGTGCGACTGTGCCATACCAAATCTGTTGGTCTTTCAGTGCAATGAGATGTCCATAAGTGAGTGCTGTTACCTGGACCATTCCGGGCTTCAAGAGTACGTGCTAAAGGTAGCACTAAAACTTGGTGCAGCCTTTGCACAGGCTGCGTTGTAGGGAAGGACTGCATCCTGTTGCTACTAGACACTGAGGGGTTGGGTCTTCAAACATAGCCTCTCAAACACTTGACTGGTTTGTTCAAAGAAGTTACTGGAATGACATTGGTACTTGACCATGATTGCATGGACTTGTCAACATCCATTCACATCCAAAAGACCTATGGGTAGGTTAAATACCCACAGTAAATTGTAAGTAAGTGGTAGAATCAAGAGGAAGTTGATGGCAATCTGACAGAACAATAAAACTTGGGACTGATGTATGACTTGTGTATGTGGGCAGTTCATGGTCAGAGCTGACTCAGTTGACTGAAGATCTTTTTCTTTGTCTATGCTTCAGACATTATTGTACCGCACCCACTTAGCGGTCACAGGTAAGATCTATCAGGTCCAGTGCCTTCCCCATCTGACTGAAATTCAACTTGCTCAATTTCTGAAAAGGCAACCTATTTGGTATAAAGGCTAATACAGCACAGCGTGCTGGGAATCCAGTACTTCAATATTCCATATTTGAGGCTCTACTGCCCTCACTGATATAGCCCACCATCATTTGCATCAAGGCCAAGTTCTCTAAATAGTAGCCTTAGAAAGAAAGAAATGTAGTTATCCAGTGTTTTTTTTTCCTCTGGATGCTGAAGTATCCTTCAAATCATTCTTTTTGTCTTTCTCTACAAATTGTGAGAGAATACTTAACATCTTTCTAGATCTCTAGTTACTCTTAATGCCCTAGATGATTGATTATGAGATGGCAAGTATTTGTCATAAACATGTATCCTAGAAATGAGCCAGTTCCTACAAATATCAAATCCTCCAATATATGTACTATCTCAATCTGTTGCCAGTTTCCTATCACCACGACAACCCTGTTTCATAAAATGGCGAGAGAAAATATCAAGAGCATGTTGCTATATTTCATCTCAAAAAAAAGTGAACAACACATCTGTCTAAACTCTATACTGATAAATTTAATCCTAAAGCTTCGTCAAAATGGACAAGTTAACCATTGTTTAGAGGAACCGGACTGCTCCGCAAGACATTAATCCACAAATCACAAGCAAATCTTGCATAGATCAGCTGGCAGAGGTATTTTGAGACATTTTTAACCTTTCTCTAGTTTAATCTGAGGTTTCCACCTGCTTTAGGAAGATCAGTCTTCCCAGTTCCTAAACAAAATAAGGTAACGTCCTGTACAACACACAAAATGCTGGAGGAGCTCAGCAGGCCAGGCAGCATCTATGGAAAAGAGTACAGTCAACGTTTCAGGCTGAGACCCTTCGGCAGGACTGGAGAGGAGCACCAGTGGAAGGCGATGGGCGGGCAAGGAGATAATGTGAGAGAGAGAAAGGGGGATGGGAATTGGTGAAGAAGAGGGGGATGGGGGCCATTACCGCAAGGTTGATGTTCATGCTGTCAGGTTGGAGGCTACCCAAACGAAATCTCTGGTGTTCCTCCAACCTAAGTATGGCCCCATCACAACAGTGGAGGAGGCCATGGAAAGACATCGGAATGAGAATGGGAAGTGAAATTAAAATGGCTGGTCACTGGGAGAGCTCGCTTCTTATGGTGGATTGTATGTGTTGCTTGGATTTCCAGCATCTGCAGATTTTCTCTTGTTTGTGTAAGGTAACACCCTTTTATGGCTTCCACTTGGTATTGCTGACATTAACCACCATGAAGTGCTTTGGGTGGCTGGTCATAGCACACATTAACTCCAGCCTCCCAGACAACCTGGACCCACTGCATTTCACCGACTGCTGAAGCCAGTCTCCATCAGACACCATTTTCTTGACCCTCTACACATCCCTGGAGCATCTGTTGTGCATCATTGCCTTCAATATTATGCTTCCAAACACCTAGACCTGGAATTCAACATCTCTCTTTGCCATTGGATCCTTGATTTCCTGACTGACAGACCCCAACGTATAATGCTAGGCAGCAACTCCCCTGCCGTGATTATCCTTAACACTGGTGCTCCACAAGGCTGTGTCCTTAGTCCCTTACTCTAATCCCTATATACTCACAACTGAGTGGCCGGATCCTGCTCTAATTCCACCTGTAGTGGGTCGTATCTCAAGTAATGATGAGTCAGAGCAGTGGAGGGAGATAAAGAGCCTAGTGACATGGTGTTATGGTCACATTTCCCTCAATGTCAGCAAGACGAAAGAGATGATCATTGACTTCAGGAAAGTGGCAGTGTAGATGCTTCTGCTTACATCAACAGTGCTAAGATTGAGAGGGCTGGGAGATACAAGATCCTCGGAGTGAACGTCACCTGTTGTAGTCCAACCACATTGACGTCATGGCCAAGAAAGATTACCAGCGTGTCCATGTTCCTTTGATCTTTAACAATTCTTGTTGACACACCATGGAAAGCATCCTATCTAGATGCATCACAGCTTGATTATGCAACTACTCTACCTGTGACTACAAGAAACTGCATAAAGTTGTGAACACAGCTCAACACATCACAGAAACCAACTTCCCCTTGATGGACCCTTGTCTTCATCAAAGATCCCAACCTACCCTGGACATTCACCCTTCTCCCTTCTCTTATTAGGCAGAAGATACAAAAGCCTGAAAGCAGATGCCACCAGGCTCAAGGACTGCTTCTGTCCGACTAAATGCATTGAATGTTTGTCGGCACCTAGGTCAGGATGCTGTTCATTGATCTTAGCTCAGCATTTAACACCATCATCCCTGCAGTCCTGATTGAAAAGCTACAGAACCTAGGCCTCTGTACCTCACTCTACAACTGGATCCTCAATTTCCTAACTGGAAGACCACAATCTGTGCAGATTGGAAGTAACATCTCCATCTTGTTGACAATCAACACTAGTGATCCACAGGGATGTGTGCTTCCTGCTCTACTCTCTACACTCATGACTGCGTGGCCAGGCATATCTCAAACAGCATCTATAAATTTGCTGATGATTGTTGACAGAATTTTGGATGGTAACAACAGGGCGTACAGGAGTGAGATATACCAGTTAGTTGAGTCATGTCGCAGCAACAACCTTGCACTCAACATCAGCAAGAACAAAGGTGATAGTGGACTTCAGGAAAGGTAAGACAAGGGAACACAAACCAATCCTCATAGAGGAATCAGAAGTGGAGAGAGTGAGCAATTTCAAGTTCCTGGGCATTAATGTCTCTGAGTACCTGACCTGGACACAACATATTGATGCAGCTATAAAGAAAACAAGACATTGGCTATATTTCATTAGGAGTTTGAGGAGATCAGGAGATTTGGTTTGACAACTAAAACTTGAAAACTTCTACAAATGTACAGTGGAGAGCATTTTGATTGAAATAAGTTGCAGAAACTTGCAAAATTAGCTCCATCATGGGTACCAGCCTCTGTAATATCCAAGACATCTTCAAGGAACAGTGCCTTAGGAAGGCGGTACAAATCATTAAGGACCCCCACCACCCAGAATATGCCCTCTTCGCACTGTTACCATTGGGAAGGAGGTGCACAAGCCTGAAGGCATACACTCAGCAATTCGGGAACAGCCATCCAATTTCTAAATGGACATTGAACCCATGAACACTACTTAACTATGTTATTATTTCTTTTATTTTGCACTACTTATTTCAACTTAACTCTAATAAACATATATATTCTTAATGTTACAGTTCTTTTCTCTATATTTATTTATCACTTATTTCATTGTACTGCTGCTGTAAAAGTAAAAACATTTCATGACATTTGCTAGTAATATTAAATCTGATTCTGATGTATGATAAGATTGATCCTTGACCTCACAGTCTACCTTGTTATGACCTTGCACCTTATTTTCTAACTGCATCTTACTTTCTCTGCAACTGTAAGATTTAGTCTGCATTCTTGTTTTACCTTGCACAATCTCAAGGCACTGTTGAAATGAATTAATCTGTTTAAATAATATGCAAGGTAAGCTTTTTACTGTAACACACACCAATTGCTGGAGGAGTTCAGCAGGTCAGGCAGCATCTGTAGAGGAATAAAGAGTCAATGTTTCAGACCCTTCATGATCTCCTCCAGCATTTTATGTGCATTACTCTTGACTTCCAGCATCTGCGGAATCTCTTTATTTAATTTTTTCATTGTATCAATTTATATTGGCATAATAAAAGCCTTAATTCTAGGACAATAAACCTAATTCCATATATATCTGCATGAGACAGGACATTTTGCACTGAAACAGCTGTTTTAATAATCAAATAAAATGAGGAAAAAAGGATGGAAGATAAATCCAAGGACAGAAAAATATCATTTGATTGAAGAAGTTATTTTGCATTCTACTTCAAAAGTGTTGTTTATTTCATTAGTTCCAGTGTTGTGGGATATCCTAAGAGTAAGACAGGTATTACAAAAATAGATACCTTTGTTTTGTTTTTCATTTTCCTAGCATCCTAATATTATTGTATTTTTCATAACCACCACCAAAGTTTATCTTTGCAATATTATTCCGAACATTCTTAAAGATGTTACCAATTTCCCCTTCACATTTACTTTCCTATATTAAATTCTCTTCTTTCTTATTCTGCTGTGCTGGCTTATTTTTATGTAATATTGTTTTATTTTCTAGCTTTACTGTTTAATATTTCATATAGAGCAAAATTTCATCTAATTGAATGCAAAATAAAACAAAAACCCTGGCTTCACCCACTGGCTTGGCTATCCTTGATATCTTCCAACCCTCAGTTGCAATACTCCCAAAAGATCCGTACATCATTTGGAACTTAAATTTTAATCGGAACTACATCTTAAAGGCTTGATACTTTGTCTGTCTCCTCCCATTTGCTGCAAAGGAAATTAACAGCTACAACAGTAACTGGGTTGCCTTGCAGCCAGCTTTAATAAAGTTCAAAGTAAATTTATCATCGAAATATATATACCATATACAACCCTGAGATTCAACTTCTTGCAGGCACCCACAAAGCAAAGAAATAGAACAGAATTCACACAAAAAAACAAACAAAAAAGACTGACAAACACCTAATGTACAAAAGAGTTGCAGTAACAGTGCCAATTTGTTTTAAATTTTATTCATTTGATTCACTTTATGACTCATATGCTACTCGTCGTTATCTTCATTACCTTTTCTGCTTTTTGCTTTGTTCCTTCAGGACAGCCACATTCACACTTTCCTTCTGAGTAGTGCTGAAGAAGAAGCCTTTATTTAATTTAGTTTTGATACAATCCATGAGCTGAAATATAGCACATGGTTGGTATATGTCAGATGCTTTAAAATCCCAAGTTCTACTGCTTCCCATCACTTTTGGTTTGCAGGGGCAGGACTGTCACTGTTGGCCAGCTCATTGCCTTAAGTGTTGCCCATCAGAAGCAAAGGGGTGACTGGTCACCTCTTTATCATTCCAACTTTTATTGCTGTCATTTCCAACAATCCCTTGGCAGGTCAACTCTCCTATCTATTAACCTCTGTGGATTGGGTGACTGGGTAAGAAGTGGTGATTTTGCCCCACAATGAGGCAAATCCAAAATAAATTTCATAAATAGCAACATTCATTACTGACAATCTTTCTCCTTAACTTTGATATTTTAGCCTATATCAATAATATTTAATAGTGATGAAAAACTTGGGATTTTATCCTTATGACAGGACATCTGGCAAAATTATTTCTTGCTTTTTAGTCAGTTTTGTTTGTTCATTGCTGTACCTGCTTTTATTTGTTAAATTAAAATTTTCCAAGTGTCTTCTGAATAAACTCCAGAATTTTAAATAATTTATTACATAAATTCACACCACCTCCATCTTTAAGCCTTCAGAAAACTCACAGAAACTTCCTCATTCTTTCTCTATTGTTTCTTAATAAAGTTGTTCTGCATGGATTCACTCAGTTTGGTTCTTCAGATTGATTCCGTTATTCACTTGCTACTGACATAAGGCTAGTGTAATTTTATCCTTATCGAAGTAAGATTCTTTTTTTTTAAAACTTAATTTCTATGAAAGTCAAGCAGTGCCTTTTTTAATGAAACTTTCATCCTTAACTTTGGTATCTTTGTATCAATGTTCCTTGGCACTGCATAGAGTCATAGAGGAATACAGCACAGATACAGGCTCCCAGGCCAATAATAGTGTCCACCTATCTAGTCACAATTTCTTGTGTTTGGCCCAAATTTCTCTGTGCCCTGCTGATCCATATACCTATCCAAGTGCTTCTTAAATGACACTATTGTACCTATCTCAACCACTTCTCTGGCAGCTCGTTCCATATGCTGATCACCATGAAAATGTTGTCCCTCATGTCCCTTTTAAATCTTACCCTTCTCACACTAAATCTATGCCCCTGTTTTTTGCCTACCCTTCACTGGTAAAAGATGGCTATCATCCACCATATGTATGCCTCTTACGATCATATGAAACTCTATAAGGTCATCCACCACTCTCCTACACTCCAAGGAACAGGCGGACGAAGTTACATCGAACTCAATGGCTGTGAAGGTGGATGAAGGCTGCAACAGATCCATCAGCTCCAATCGTCGTGGTTTCCATGCCATTGGAATCAGTTGGTTGATTTGTGAAGTATCGTGTGCTTCTTGGAGTGCAACATCAAGCACACGTTAAACAAATACATGCACAGGCGTCTTCGTTCTGTGATAGATCAACGGAACGAAGACCATCATCCTCAACCTCGAGGGATAGCCACGACGATGACACTCCAAGGAATATCAACCTAGCCTGGCTACTATCTTCCTGTAGCTCTGGCCTGCTCATCCTTGCAACATCCTTGTAAATCTTTTCTGTACTCTTTCCAGTTTAACCATGTCTTTCCGATAACAGGGTGACCACAACTTGGCACTATGATATCCTTCTTCACAACACCTCATAATTTCATATCATCCACAAAGATGCTTATCAAGCCAAGTGTATTTGCAACCAAATCAGTTATATAATTAAATGAATGACAAATTATTCAAAATTTCAGTGTCTGTAACTTGTACCATCTAACTTGCCTATCATCACTATGTTCCAAAACCTACCTATGCTTTTACTGTAGCAATGTCTCAATCTTAAAATTTATGCCATTGTTGTCATGTTATGCACTTGACTGTCCTTGTACTGTGTCAGTGACATTCCCTTGTACAAAAAATTTCAAGGAAGTGCACTTCCCCAGTTTTGGGCTCATGCAACTGTCCCATTTGAAACAGAGCAGCAACAGTGACCCTGTGTTGAGCTGTGAAAGGTCCAAACTATGGAATTCCCCTCCATATTCACTGCTTTCTCTCTTTCTTTCTCTCTTCTTTTACCAGACTTTAGGTCACTTACAGCTGGATTGTGCTTGCCTGAATCATGCCTTGCACAACCCTTTGTAATCTTCTGGCTCACCAGTCTACTGCAGCTGTACAGGTCTAATCGAGGTCCTCATTGCCAAGGTTGTCCTACTTCGAGGAACTTTCTGTGAGCATCAGGTGTCACATCCTAACATTGTGCTCTCAGCACCCTCACAATCTATTGACAGCTCCTATTGTCTCAACACCCTTACAATCTACTGACAGCTCCTTTTGTCAAGGAGCTTTTCAACACTGATAATCAAAGACAACTAGAAGAGTTTTGAGAGTAATTTAAATAATTTAAATTAGATGCACTTAAAGTCACATCTACCTACCATAAATTAAAAATCAATTAAAAGGAAGAAAAGAATAATAAATGAAATACACAGAGACCTCTGTACTGCTAACCAAATGTGGTGTGGAGCTGAGGGGCCAGACAGTGAATGTAATTTAACCCTCAGCCTATCAGGTCTGTAGTCTCCTTTGTCCCGGACTCAGTGGAGCAGTGCAGAAGCTCAGATGCATCATCAGACCTCCAGTGCGTTCCTGATTACTGCTTCTGTGGAAGTCAACAGTGCAATGACCTGCAAAGGAGAACTTCAAAAGAGGCTCTCTTCTGAATATTTCTAAAAAGCAAGTACACATCTGCCCAGAAATTCATGTGGCTCAGCATAAAATTTTGTTTGAGAGTATTCCTGTGAAATGTGAGATTTTGCATCATGCAACGTTATGGGTTGTTATTATTGCTAATATAACAAGCATTGACCCCTGGTTCTTCTCAATATTCTTTCAGAATCCTGAAGACTTATTTTTTCTTAGAATTATATTGATCACTTAGCCTTTGCTCAATAGCATATAAAATTCAGGCTTTTTTGCTGACGTCAGTCAGACAACAGAAGTGTCAGTGTCCAGAGAATATTGCTTCAATTGGTGTGTCTCAGTTGTTGGCTGTACTGAGAGGGACTACCAGAAATAGCAAACTAGTGGACTGAAATGTAAAATCTGCTCCTTGGTTGAACTCAGTCACTTGACCTGTAAATGAGATGGAGTCAAACACTAAGTGCTTCCACATGCCTTTTCACTTGGAGAGAACAGCTGTGACTGCTGTTGTGTTAGTGACTGGATCATTTCCTCTTTATTTGAGTCAAGCATTAAGTACACAGCCAGGACTTTTATAGTTTGTGACAATAGCACTAAGAAAACTACAGCTAAGTAGAGCTTCAGGCAATATTCCTCTTAAACAGACTATAGGGGTTGAGGATAGCTAGCTTCCTCTACAATTCTCTGAGTTCAGAGGTGGCTGATCAGGCCAATGTGGGACCGACTGATAATGCCATAAGAAGGGCTGGAAGTACTTGATGGAATGGGTGAATGTGTCATTTGGAAAGTAATGTGCTCCTTCTGTCACTTATGCTGACTTCTGATGAATGGTCTAAGCATTCTTAATACTATTCCAATTGCCCTGTATCCATTTAAAGTGGCTGTCAGTTGGAGAGTCCCTCGAATCGGTGGAGATATTTCGCACTTTCGAGGACAGCCCTGATTGTTTTTCCCTGTCTACCTGATACCTTCTGCCCTGAGAGACCTCAGAACAGAGAGTCCTCTGCAGAAGTGACTGCTCGTCTTCACTCAGACGGCGGTGCAAGTGTGGATTGAGCTGCCAGCAGAAGCCATACATGTGGGTTCAATTGTAACATTTAAGAGACATTTGAATAATATATTCATCACCACAGATGACTGTTGAGGCCGAGGCAAGCAGTATATTTAAATTGGAGATTGACAGGTTCTTTATTAGTAAAGGGGTCAAAGATTATGTGTAAAAGGCAGGAGAATAGGGTTGAGAGGTATTGTAAATCAGCTGTGATTGAATGGTGGAACAGACTTGATGGGCCAAATGGCCTAATTCTGCTCCTAGGTCTTATGGATAGGAGAGGTTTGGAGGGATATCATTTGGATGCAGGTAGATAGGACTATTCAGAAGATTAGGTTGACATGGACTATATGGGCCAAAGGGCCTATTTCTTTGCTCTAATAAATTTATGACTCCCAGTTCTGTGTCATGGATGCAAAAAATGTAGTTGATCCATTGAACTAAATGAAATTGCTGTCTCATTGCTGAGGTAACTGGCCTGGGAAAGGTCAATGATGTTGATTTGTTTGCCTTGCCAATAAACTTGGAGGCTGTTATGAAGATAGCATTGGGAGTAGTCTCCAGTGCTCTGAGGAATTGATCATCACACTCTTTTCTTTCAAACATCAATGAATGAACAAGAATGCTTGTCGTCAAGTGTAACCTTTCTATAAGTTACACCGGATGCCTCCAAATAAGGCAGTGTGGACCAACACAACAGCCTTAATCAGCTCCACCTCAAATACAACTTTACACCAGGATTCCATCACTTCTAGGAAGCTCTCACTACAGCATTCACCTGTTACCTCCGGCACCTCTCTCATCAGAAAGAAAATGGCACATGGACGTGATCGTAAAGGCAAGTGATTCTGCAGGTGCTGCAAATCCAGCACACACACTAAATGCTGGAGGAACTCAGCAGGTCAGTCAGCATCTATGGAAATGAGTAAGCAATCAACATTCAGGCAGAGACCCTTCTTCTGAATAACATCAACTGCCTAGGGTTCAAAATGTGCCCTTTACATCTTAGCACAATTAAAAGGTATGAGACATGTACATAATATATGTCGTCTGACCTGAGATATTAACTCCATTTCTCTTTCCATAGATGCTGTTGACCTACTGAATGCAACCAGCATCTCTATTTTGATTACACAATATTTCCTGTATTACATGTTTCTTTTATATTGTTTGGTTTGATCTTTCATTTCTTTAAAGGAATCTATTTTATGTTGGAATAAGAAATATTAATAAAAGCCTTTAGAGTCTTCAACCCCAAATATAAAAGCCATTCTCGTTCCTTTATTGCTTGTGTGCTGAAATTGCTTTTATTCAATTGGAATTACAGAACAGTTACGAGATTAAACATGATGACTCAACTTGTTCAGAATATTACAAAAATTTTGCTTAGGTAGTTCATAAAACAATAAATTCTTGTGAATAATAAATGCAGAAGGATTTATTTTACCAGTGGTCTCTGAGCAAATTAAAAAAGTATAAATAATGTATTTCCCACATCTGTAACATATTAGTCCCCAGAGACGGATTGCTGCATTTCCACTTAAGTTGAAAATAATGATATTAATTTTTGTTTGCTCATTACAAAAACAAAAATTACAATAATGATATTGTATAGTTTTTAAAGTGCACAGATGGACAGAGTATTTATACAAAGTACATCAACTCCAGAAATCTATCGATTAAATAGGAGAACAGCGATTAAATTTGAAGACTGAATGATTACATTCAAATATTCTGAATGGATACTGAACAAATCTTTATTTCTATCAGTGAGGTAAAGTGATAACATGTTTACTGCAGTAAATTCAATAATGACCTCCAAAGTTCTTTGAAGGGAGATGCTGGATTCCAGTCCTAGCTTTCTGTAACATTTTTTCCAAGTTACATTTCAATAGAGAGACTGAAAACATAGGCTGGTTACAAGGGCAGACAATTTACTCAGGCAAAATAACTGGGCTGGTAGCCATGCCTACAGCTGGTTAACCAAAGTACTACAAAGACTGGGAGCTAACATTTGAGCATAGTCATAAAATATCCGTACTGGACTGATGGAAAAAAAAACACTACAACAGAAGGTTTAAATTCCGATCTTTCGTTTTAATCAACTGGAAAGAGGAATTAAATGTCAAAGATTTGCAACTTTTCAGGAGTAACCTTGGTTATTAACTTTATCTTCTGTCAAGATTAGTTCTAATTTGCATTTATCATTCCAATGTTAAAATATAAAGCAAAATGCTTTAAACTATACAGGTACATTGTCAAAATTATTTTATTGTAAATGCTGTTTCATTTTCCTACAATTTAATAAGTCATGAACTTCAGAATTGTCCCTTTACAGCCGTGTCTGCAATATGGATTCTCTAAACTGTAAGATCAATGAGTTCAGTGCAGTGCCAGATCATTGTCAACAGCCAGTCAATAACTAATACACAGCAACAGCAATACAGCATAAATAGAGGCTGCTGCACGACTGCCAACATCAGGAATTGCAATCTCGACAGGAGCTGACTTCATGGCAAGCTGCAGAACACCCACGTCAGTGAGGCACGGCATGAGAGGCTATGACAAACTTTGATTCATAGTTAACTAGTAAACTGGAGCCATTTCAAAGCATTTTGGGCTGACCATCTACCGTGTATTAACACCATGAATATTCTGTTTGACTCAAGATAACCTCCAAAAAATCGATATTAGTCATTGCACATCAAAATGCATTCTTTGATGTGGAAAAAAAAAATTTCAAACAAGCTGTTTACACAGTCATAAATAAAAACTTAAAACTTCAATAGATGATGTCAAATTTATGTCCTGTGTTATTTTGGATGGGTTGAAATATTGTTTTGTAGACAACCAGGTACATGAAAAAGTATGAGTCTTCCTTAGAGAGAAATTGAATGAAATGGTAAAACTAACCTTCCGTGAACCCTTGAATAGACATCTAATGCAGCATTATATCCATATCATTTTGAGTCCAAATTCCTGTAAAGGTTGATAGTGTATTTCTGACTCAAATCTTAGCACTACACAAGCATAAGTATCAGTCATGATCACTGGGGCACAGAATTGCTTTACTGATATAATGTGTAGTTGCTTTGAAATTTACTAATGATATTACAAAAGAATAGAGTTAGATGTCTATTTATTCGGAAATCCTATTAAATTATGTACACATATTCTTATTCGAAACAATGGAGGAATTGTTTTGTGTTAAACAAACACAAGTATCAAAAATTGTATTGATTTTTTAGCCCCTACAGAGGAATATTAACTGAATGATGTTTAGGAATATACTGCATGGAAAGAGAACTGACTAATAAAAAGCAGTACTGCATAATAGACCTGATGATCAACAGGCAGTAACAGGTAATGTAGAAGATGCATCACTGATTAATGGAGAACTTCTGCCTTCATGAAGAACTCTTGCTGATAGAAGAACACCAGGAAAGAGAAGAACTAAAAAAAACTATGGAAATGGATGAATAAATGAAGAGGTTGGAACTAATCAATTAAAACAAAAATCACAATCAGTAATGAGATTGCACTTCTCCATATTTGCTGTTCAAAACAGACTTTCTCTACAAAGCAACAGTGTTCCTGATTCAGAGAAGAACAACCAAACAGTTACTGAATATTGAGTAGGTCTCATAATTTTTAAAGAAACTGGCACAATATCACTATATGAATTGATGAGAGTAAAAATTTGGACCAAATTGTTTCTCAATTTGAAGTCATCTGCATGTATGTTGAGATGATAATCTTTATCACTTCCATTACATTCTTGCTAAGCAATTTACCATTGAATGATTATTATTTGCAGATTTTAATCATGGAATTTACATAAATAATACAAGCATATCAGAAAAATATGATACTAAATGTAAGCAGCAATCAGTTATTCTGACACTATTACATATTTCCTGACTGGTTGCTTCTGTTCAGAAACACTGGTCTATTACCTGAAACTAACATCTAAATCTACCAACTTGGAGTGCAGATTAAAGTGTTTATTGATATCACCCCATTCAATCTCTTTATGTCGATTGGCTCATCATAGTAAGTAGAATTGAGCTGTATCCAGATTAGGTCCCTGAATGAGCCTATTCAATGTGTTCTGAACTTATGTGGATCACCAAATAGAATATAAAAGTGTAGTTCTGCATTGCAGTGGGAAATAGATCATCATTACTTGCACCACCAAAATAACTTGGTCAGCACGAGCAAGGTGTACTTGACACGTCTCATTCTCCCATTCCATAATTTAAAGCAAATCTATAGGTGCCTGATCGATATCAAACTCAGTGCACATCTGCAAGCTCCTCAATCAATATGACACCCACAGCTACACCCGAACCACTTGTGTAGGTTTCCAATCAATATCATTCTTAGTGGATGTGTGGAAGCTTTCAATCAAGGTCTCGCTCAGTGTGTACCTACAGGCTCCATAATCACCACCACATCGAACAAACTTCTTCAGGCTTTGAAAGTATGACACCTTGTGTACATCTGTGGTCTTCCAAATCAATATTGCATCAAAAACACCAATAAAGACAACTATCAGTAGCTTAATTGAAAAAAATACTGCATATGACATGGTTTAATTCATTAGGTCATTTGGAAATATTACAACTGAAGGTCTCCTGAGAACCAATGAAGTTAAAAGGAGAAGAAATTTCCTTTATGTCACTTTACAACGATAATAATGTTTGAAGCTCAACATTCCTGTTTTTTTTTGTTTTTGTGTGCATCATCCTCTGACTTCACAGCTGTCTCCCTGGGACACAGATCACAATGGCTAATAAAGAAGATGACCACCTGCTACCAGGCCTCCATCTGTTGCTACAAGGAAGTGTATGGCATTTGGCCGCCAATGGCTCTCTTTCCATTTGTTTTGCTGTCTGTGGATAGACCGGCTCCTTGGCACTTCCCTCAAGCAGCATAGTTGAGATTAACAATTCAAGGGGTTTCATATCTTAATGATGCTGTTTTTTTTAGTTCCAGCACACTGCATCACATGCTGCCCCTCAAGACAATGGTTGTAAAATACTTGTGACAACACAAGGCCGTTTGCAGAATGCATTTTTAAGACTCTCGCATTTCTGCTTTTTGATAAATCGGGAGCAGCGGAAACAGTGAAATTATCTTCAACACAGCAGTGGCCTTCCAGCCAATGTATGCTTTTGAATGTCATGAGGTATTTTCTTCTCATTATTAAACATTTTTTTCAAACAGTATCTTATTTTATTGCTCCCCAGTGGCCCATTCAGTGGCCTCCCAGGCTTATATGCTGGAAAAATGACAATATATTAAATGCTCAGACTCAGCAAGTTGTGGGTTTTACATTGTGCCAATCACTGGGGGGAAGTTTTGTACTTAATAATTTTTATACCATTAATCATTCAATAAAGTAAATTATCAAGCAAAGATATTGGAAAATGCCAATACTCATGCCAACTGACTTCAAAATAGTTTAGATTGATTTAAACAAAGATACAGGACAATCTTGCAGCATTTTAAAATGGAATTGATTTTTTTTGCCCAAATTTCCTGTTGAGAAAAAAATACAGATATTCGATATTATATCTCACCTATTTGATACTTGGCCAACGTGGGACATGAAGCTAATAATAATATGTTAATATTCACAGATCAGATATACTGATTTAATTAATTATTTTGTAGGTTAATTCAAAACATTTAATACTAAAATTATTACTGAAAATTGGTAGAAATACTTTAGCTATTGTTGTTGTTCCTCTCCTTGTGGTGCATCGGGTGGCAACTATGCCATTTCTTTAGCATTTGTCTGTTCTTTACGAGGCTAAGTTGCTAGTTTGATGCTCGACCCAGCATGGATGGGAAGCATGCAAGGAGTCAGCTGGTTTGAACCCAGGACCACTTCCCTTGAAGCCCGGTGCGAATGCCACTACACCGCTGGCCGACTTAGCATATATTGCTATAGAAGATTAAAATGATAAAGGATAATCAATAGATTTCCCAGCTCTTTCTCTTCTCTTTATTTCTATCATTTTGCTTTCCCTTTGTTTCCCTGCATTTCACAGTTCTACCATAGTCTTTTTCCTGGACCTTCACAATCATAGTCAAATGTCTGAAAGATTACTGGGGTGGGGGGAATACCTACTGGTTTCCTCCTCTAATCAGGCTCTCCTTTGATGGATAAACTTGGTTAAGTTATCACTTAGAGGAGTTGAATTTGAACCCATTTATGTTACCCATCTACAGCTATCTCTCTCCATAACACCTACTTATTTCTGAAGTCTCAGTCTCTGATAAAGCTTTCAGGTTTTTGGACAATAAATCGACGATCCATTAAATTTTCTAGGTCGTGAAAAAAAATTGCAGCAATACCTATCAAAAAGGTCAATTTTCACAGATATAGGAGGCTTTGATGATTCTTTAATGATATTTTCTGTGAGAAATTTCAAACTTATCCTTTATGTGCTTCATATCCGTTTGACAAGTGGTAAAACCAAGTTTCAGCACAGCAGGGGAATCAGAATTTAAATTTGGAAAAATAACTAAAATGCTTGATTAGATTTCACAGTGATATAGTCTGTTGCAAGAGTTGGTTCAACTATCTACTGATACCAACAGCACATTCACTCTATGGTTGTTTGAATCACCCTCCTAATGATTCACTTTCTGGAAACGATCACATGCATTGCCAATTCGCAATTACTTTTTAAAGCCAAAAAGATTTGTATTCGTCTTGAACCTTTAAAGCCTCTTTCAAATTAAAATACATAACAGAACTGATGGAATGTTGTCACTATTGTACTGTGTGAAACACAGCAACTTATCCGCATCAATATCCCTAATAAGGAACAGATAATCTGATTATAGGGATGTTGAGTCGGAGGTAAGTATTGGGCCGGACTTGAGGGATAACACTTGGTGCAAAATATTGTTTTAACTTCCACCCAGGTGAGTAGACAAGGCTTTATCAAGGAATTCAAATGACATCACCTCACACACCATGGAGCAATGCTACAATGTAGCACTGGAGTGCCATTGAGACAAAATACTCAAGGCTCTGAAGTGTGATTCGAGGCAAAACCTCCTGATTCAGCAGCATAAGTATGTATCAACTGACTCCATGCTGCATAATTGCACTGTCGATTTGCAATGTTTTTAAATGGAAGATTATATTCTTTGTCACCATTTGAAAGCAAATACAGACAATGCAATATTCAGTTCTTCAAAGTGTATTCCTATAAAACTATTCTCAAAAAATGTGCTCATTAGGTTTCAGATCATTTAAAATAGTTTATAAGTGTTGCTGAAAGAAAGAACTACGATAACCAGCACACTACATTGTTTCTCAGATCATGCAACCATATTCCATTGCTAATGAAATGCATTTGAAATAGTCATTGCTGTTAAGCAGTCAAATGTAGCAACCCACATGTGCATGGAATGGTTTCACAAACAAGAAATAAGAAACCAAATAATTACTGTTTTAAGTGCCTCGTGACTAGGAATCAATAAGAACTTGTTTCTTATCAAATTGTATCCTGCCACTTGGCTGAATTTTGGTTAATGGGTCTTCTGAAGCATATCACCTCTGACAATGTAAAATGCCGTTAATACTGCACTGAATTGCTGGCTTGGGTCAAGGCATTCAGATCAGCAGATGGATATGAACCCAGAGATTTCTGACTTCTGAGCGAGCAACCAAGTGAACCAATAATGAGCAGGTCATTAATCATTAAAGCATTCTGAGGCAGTAATATATCCCCTCACAATATTATTGTCTTCCCGCTCTTTAAGCACTTGGGTGACAGAGTAAAACTAGAGTAACATTTGTGGATAAATTGTAACAATAGATCTGATAGCAAAGTACGTGCAAACTCTAGCCCTAAATGGTAAATAGGGTATTTGTTTCACTTTTAACATGTTGTACAAAGCAAGAAGAGAACATGATTAAACACCAGTAAGATGACCAGCCCTCAGTAAATGAAAATTTTTATTTACTTGACTGAACACCCGTTTTTTTTTACCTATTGGTGTTTGTATTATCATATTTCCCCATGGCTCAAGTGTTCTGCTTACCCAACAGAGTGATTTGAAGTTCAAGCACGTTGCTTAATTGCCTATCAGTAAAGCATTTTCATTGCTGTTCCTTTGAAATTGCACAATGTTCTTCTGAGGCACAGATTTACATTATGCTTTCAGTTAGTTGTAATATTCCAAGCAATATTGTACTTGCTTCTAAAATGTAAAACAGTGAGTGAAAATGTAGATCAGCAAAGAAATTCATGGTTCATTGCTGGTCCGTGATAGGTCAGTGAATCTCAGACAATTCAATAATTGCAGGGTTCCAACCACCTTCAACGGGTAAATGTGAGGTCATCCACTTTGGAAAGAAAAGTAGAAGGTCAGGTTAATTTTAAATAGTGAAAGATCACAGCAAGTTCTTGTGCAGAGGGACTTGGGAGTACCTGTGCATGAATAACAAAAGATTGTTTTGCGGGTGCATCAGGTTATTCCGAAAGCACGTGGGATGCTAGCTTTCACTGCTAGGGCCATTCAGCTAAGAGCAGGGTGGCTATGCTGCAACAGTACAAGGATACTGGTGAGGCCACACCTGAAGCACCTCATGCGGTAATGGTCTCCTTACTCGAGGAAAGATGTACTGGCTTTGGAGGTGGTGCAGATGAGGTCCAAGAGGTGAATACGGAGTTGAGGAGGGTTTGCCTATGAAAAGAGGCTGAGTCACCTGGGAATCTACCCACTGAATTTCAGAATGAGAGGAGACTATATAGGAACATATAAAATTATGGAAAGTATAGATAAGATAGAGGCAGGAATTTTTTTTCCACCAGTTAGTGAGACTAGAACTACGGGGCACAGCCTCAAGATTTGGTGGAATAGATTTAGCACGAAGATGAGAAGGAAGTGCTTTTTCCAGAGAGCAGTGGATCAATGGAATTCTTTGTCTGAGCAAACAGGATAGACATCTCATTAAATTTATTTGAGACACAGTTGGATGGATTTTTGAACAGCAGGGGAATTAAGGGCTATGGGGAAAAGGCAGGTAGGTGGAGCTGAGTCAATGGAGAGATCAGCCATGATCTTATTGAATGGCAGAGAAGGCTCAATGGGCCAGATGGCCAACTTCTGCTCTTATTTCTTATATCCTTATGTTCAGTATCTGTAATAAGAATGACAACTGATCTGTCAGTGAGCATGATACTACTCTTGCTGCACCATCTTACAGCAACAATCCACCCCTTTCTGAAGATGCCTTTTATATTTTCATCTAAATTAGCACAGGCATCAAGAAGAGTGGGATTGAAATTCATCTCCCTGTCACATGATTCAAATACATATGGTATGAACTCGGTGGATTTTGTCAGTACAGCACGTGACCACTATTTCTTGCACATTTTAACACACGGAACCAAGTTTAAATTTATACCTCCAATTTTTCCCTCAAGTTATTTTGGTCTGGTCATTGACTTTAATAACTTCTTATACTTCACTGCAAATTCCTATTTTCCCAATTTGTTAGGGTTTTGTGGGCATCTTTCCTGCGACTTTTCATTATTTCAGTCAACTTTAAATTCCTTTCTGATCGCCAAGGTTACTTGCAGATAATACTCCAGTTTTCAGCTCTTTCAAGCTTTTTGAGAGTCTTGATTGGTCATTAGATCTTCCACCAGACTAAAGACTACATAGTAATTACAGGCTAAATATTAATACATTAGATGAAGAAGTCACAAGGTATTTCTTTTGAAGTTGGACTATGGAGCTGCCTGTCTTATAGATGATTGAGGTAAACAGTATTAATATAGTTGAATTGAATTGACGTTATTTCTTACAATCTTCACATACATGAGGAGTAAAAATCTTTTATGTTATGTCTCCATCTAAATGTGCAATGTGCAATTTATAGCAGCTTGTTATAAACAGTACGTACCACGGGACATTGAATATAGCACAGAAATACACTTGTATCAGTGTGAATTAATCAGTCTGATGGTCTAGTGGAAGAAGCTGTCCCAGAGACTGTTGGTCCCGGCTTTAATACTGCGGTACTGTTTCCCAGATGGTAGCAGCTAGAATAGTACATGAACAGTAAGGGAAAAAGTGAAAGAAAAGTACATGAAGGTATTTGGGAACAGCCAAATGTACCATATTTGTATGATTTGATAAAATATGTTAGGAGGTTTTTGTGATTTACTTTGCCCCGAGGTGGATTCACATTTTAGCAAATTCACATAAATAATGAAAAAAATGGTGCTGATGGACATTGAAATAAAAAAAAATGCTGGTAACACTCAGTAAGTCAGGCAGCATCCGTGGAAAGAGGAACAGAATTAATGGTGACCTTTCATCAAAATTCTGGCAATGCGGCACAGCTCATGTCAGATTACCTGAAGTGTTAACTGTTTCTCTTTCTACAGATGATGTCTGATCTGCTGTTGCCTAATAGAACAAAAACAAAACTGACAAATTGCACATTGCAAATTGAAAATCGCTCTATGCATCTCTATCATTTGCAATGTATTCAATTTAGTTCATCTCATCTTTTCATTATTTTGTATACTGTTGTTCACTTACCAACCATTCACATCTTCAGATTTGCATAATTGTGCAGATTTACGGAAATGCTGTGTGAGATACATCTTTCTACATTCCTTGGCTTCTTACGTTGAATGTGAACTAGTACCAGGTTATAAGTGACATGATGGTGCATTAGAACTCCAGGTATGTTGGACAGTTTGTTGGGAAAGAAAAACTGGGAAGCTGAGGCAGGGTGATGGTACTTGAAGGGTTAAATGTAGTTTTTGTTTGTCAGTCCTTTGAAATGATACCAAATGAATCAAAGCAGCAATTTGACTCTGGTAGTTCCGTGGGTGCTGACATACTATGTGTCAGCAAATGTTCTGCTGTCAAACCCGCCAAGGGAATCTTTGCTTTGCATAATGGAATTATCAGGGCAATTCTGCAAACCGTAATTTTAAAAACAGTGTTGTGACAGAAAAAAACTCTGTAAGCTAAAAAAAAGTAATCAAAGCACTGTGCCATTCAGAGGCAGTGATCTGCTGCAAGCCACAGAGTTTCTCATTGGAGATGGAAGCACTCATCCATATCCAATCATGGAAATCTTTATCACATGCTTAGTAAGATTTTAAAGATTAAAACTTTCACCACTTATAAGATCCTATAAATTATTAACAATATTCCACAAAAAAATATACATTTACTCTATACTTGCACGATTTTTCTTTCTTTATCAAATCTCTGCTAGTATGCCTTGCTTCAGACGATCAGAAATCTTCTCCCTCTCACAGATTTATAAGTCAAACTTTGGTGCTTTTTCTGGCCCTGCTACTAGGAATCGGCAGTTATCAACTGCAGCAATACAACAGATTATAGCACTAAAGTTTTGAGTCCTGTTAGAATGGACTGGTGTGCAGGGGATAAATATGCTGGTCTTGTTGTAGGAAACTTATCAACTCCTTACCATCTCCCTAGCCTATCCTATTCCCTCTACACTGAAACCAGCTGTCTTCTGCATTCTCAGGACACTCAATCAGCACTCCCTCTCCTGGTCTTTTCTGACATTACACAGAAATATCCAACAACCCGAAGAAATTTACCAATCAAAGGAAATAATTAGCCCACCAATAAATTCCGAGGCCTGGTCCTAATAGATGTGCTACCTTGTGTTTTAGTATTCTGAACTGGTTTCTTTTTGTCATCGACATTGTTCCCCAACATTCTCTGGGTGTGCACTTTCCTATTGGTTTGAGAATTATGGCTTGTAATAACTTCCTGCTCTTTGTGTCCATCACACATCTGACATGTTGTTACACCAATTCAGGACGTGATGCTAGTTTCTCTTTCCCAAAAATAAGACAGCTGTGGATGTCTTGGTTACATTGCCAAGACTGTGTCTGACCCTGTAGGTTGCTTTAGGATGATGCACCTACTGACTTTTGCCCATTGAGTCCGTCAGACTTTGCTATGAGTGAGAGAACATTTTATCAGCCTGGCGTAAGAGGCATGGGAACCATTGCCGCTTCATCACTGACTCATGCCTCAACACAGGGGATTATTGTGTTGATCCCCTGCATAGGGACAAATGACTTGATTGGGACCTAAGTTCAATGGTGCTAGGGTGAAAGAAGCAATTATTGTGGATTTTTTTTGAAGAAGTCCCACTAAAGTGGCAGAGATGCTGAATAAATTAATTCAAAGGCTGCTCTCTGCCAAGCTGGGTGTCATTCTCCTGAAGTTGTTTATGTTAAGACTTCCTATTTTTGCTTATAATTTAACAAGCAAAAGCTCAAACATTTGTTTATCAGATCTTATGTTCTGAAGTGATCTGGCAACGTCAGCATTTATTGTCCATCCCAAATCATCCGTCAATTGAGTGTCCTGATGGTCCATTCAGAGGGTATTTAAGACCTCCCAAACTGTTTGCATCTAGAGTCACGTACATGCCAGACCAGATGAAAATGACAGATTCTCCCAATGAAGTTACATTAGTGAACCAGATGCGTTTTCACAAGAATCCATCAGTTTTACGGTCTGTGTTACTAATGACAAGCAATGTTATTAATTCCAGATTATTAACTGAAGTTAAATTTCACAGCCAATATGCTGGGATTTGGACTCAGGTTGATATCAACCTCTGTGTCACTAGTCCAGTCAACCAAACCACCACAGCACAACCATAACCTCAAGTCTGAGCCCCAATGGACAAGAAATCTACAGGTATGCAGATGTTTGACAACAGAAGGAAGAACAGCTTCACAACAACATGAACGTTTCATTTCGTTGGCATTGGAATGATAGGAGAGGGAGGTGGCAGGAAAAGCAATGAATAAGACGGAAGAGGAAAGGAGAGCAGAAATTGCTCATTGTACTGGGCAGACAGCCATTTGCTTAAGAAAATGCAACAGCAGCTCACCAGCACATGAGGTGATCTTCTGCAGCAAGATTGCTGAATTCCACATCAGCTAAGAAGCTACTGTGAAAGGCTGTTCTCTGGTGACACGCCCAGTGCTGCTTTGTTCTGTTAGGACCTCTTGTCAGGTGGAGAGAAGTTGCCCATGAGTAAAGAAGATGTGGACTTGGATTATCTGGGGGAACTAAGGATATAATAGGAAATGGAAGAGATGGACAGGTGCATGATGGGAAGTATTGCGCAGTGCAAAAGGAGTAGAATGGGAAGAGGACTGAAAGAAATGTGTTTAGGAAATAAAGAGTGGACTCAAAATTTTTTAAAAGAGCTTAATAGACAATCAATAATTACAAAAGAGTATCCTTCAGCTGGGCTATAAACTTTGCAATTGAACCTTATAATTGTGAAAGAAACAACAATGTCATTCAATTGCTCCTGAATATAGAAAGCAGTTTCTACATTTCAAATCTAACTTAATCTAAAACTCCCTGTCTTTCCTGAATTGATGAAGGACAGTAGATTCAATGCATGAAGGTGAGATTTAATAGTTCAAAAGAATCTAATGTTTTCACCCTCTCTCGGGAACCAGGTTGAAGTATTCTGGGATGTTGAAGAAGATCTTAATTGTCTATAATATTCTATGTGAAAAGCTAAGGAATGAATGCATAAATGATTGAATAAATAAATTAAAGAAGAAAGTGTGGAAGACATAAACAATTCAACTCCCTCTCTCCATCTCAACATCTCCTTATTAGCGGCAGTTTCTTTATTTTATGAGCTGTTCAAGGAAAAAATTCTGAAAATTAGCAGATCCTCATAAATATCTAGCTCTTCCCCATTCATGAGTAAAACTTAATTATCAATAGAGGAAATATTAACAGGAAATTATTCAAGATGGTTAAGTGCCATTTCCAGTACACAAGTATAAAGGAGAATGAAATAATTGTTACTCCAGATCTGATGCAACACAAAAAGAAACACAGTAAGATAAAGAATACAATAATAAAAACACAATAAATATAAATGCATAAATATATATACATAGATAGATTGTATGTCCAGAAAGTGATGCTAGGCACAGGAGTGTCTGTACATAAAATGATAAAGTAGTGGTGGTGGGGGTTTTGGAGGGGAGGGTTAGTGAGTTGAGGTGTTGATCAGCCTTACTGTTTAGAAAAAGTAACTGTTTTGGTGTCTTGTGGCCCTGGCGTAGACGCTATGTAGCCTCCTCCCTGTTGAAAGTGGGACAAACAGATATGAACAGGGTGGATGGGATCTTCATGATGTCACTGGCTCTTCTCCAGCACCTTTCTGTAAATCCGTCCTTGATGGCAGGTAGGCGGATGCCGGCGATGTGTTGGGCAGTTTGTTCTGCAGTTGCCACCGTGTCGTTTCCATACCATGCAATGACGAGGCGCGTTAGGATGCTCTCTACTGTGCATCTGTAGCATGACATGAGTATAGATGTATATAGTCCAGCTCTCTTCAGCCTCCTCAGAAAGTAGAAGCATTGGTGAGCTTCCCTGATTATGTAGCACGTGTTCTGGGACCATCAGAGGTTGTGCAAGATATGTTCTCTTAGCAGTTTGAAACTGCTTGCAGTTTCCACTACTGAGCGCTGAGGTAAAGAGGGGTACGAGAGGCACAAGTTCTCCTGAAGTCAATAATCATCTGTTTTGCCTTGTTAGCACTGAGGAACAGGTTATTTGCCTGGCACCGGATCTTGAACTCTTCTACCTCCTCTCTATAGGCCATCTCATCATCGTTGGTGATGAGCCCTTGCACTCTCACCTGTGCTGAGGATTATGGGAAGGGAGAAGTGGTTCTGCATCCTGACTATCTGATTAAGAAGTCCAACAAACAGTTGCACAGTGGTGTACAGGTATCCCCCGCTTTTCGAAAGTTCACTTTACGCCATTTCGCTTTTACGAAAGACCTACATTAGCGCCTGTTTTCGCTAACCGAAAGAAACACAGAGGATTTTCACTTTTACGGAAAAAGGTGCAAAGTGAAAATAGCGTTCAGTGTTTGTTTTGCAGCAAGCCGTTATAGAAGTGGTGCGCATCCTGAGCAGCTGTAGCTTTGAACTGCGTGAGATTTCCGTTATGACTGACAGTGCTGCAATGTTTGCAGAAAAGTATGACCTTAGTTTTGCAAGGGCACATAGGTTTAGGGCAGTTTTGCAGGATGTTTTGAGTGCTTAAAAATAACTATATGATGGAAAAATGCGTGAACCTTCCAGTGTGCCTGCTGTCTTCCCAATTCTGGTAAGTGAAACTACAGCGTACATACATTATTTCTACTTTATATAGGCTGTGTACTTATCATATCATTCCTGCTTTTACTGTATGTTAGTAGTATTTTAGGTTTTATGTGTTATTTGGTATGATTTGGTAGGTTATTTTTTGGGCCTGGGAATGCTCAAAAATTTTTCCCATAAAAATTAATGGTAGTTGCTTCTTCGCTTTATGTCATTTCAGAAAGCTCTACTTTCGGACAGCAGGGGAAACCTGTATTTAGACTGAGGAGTAGAATTCTGTTCACCAAGATTACTTTTTTCAAATAACATTGTATTTTCTGTTCTTCAGAGTTTGCTGTGTGTATTTTGAGAGCAGAATGTCCAAGTTTCAGCACAAGTCAACCTAGCCCTATTCAGAATTAGATTTTAAAATGTCCCATTTAGAATTTTGGAAAGTTAGAGAAATGATTTTGAATGTGATATTGCATTTAATGATAAATTCCTGAATCAAAACATAAGGACTTGTTTGGATGAAAGCCATGATTTGGATAAACTAGGAACATGAATCTAAATGTTGCATTAACTAACAGGTTTCAAATTTGTGGTCCACAAAGGAATATATTTGGGCATCTATGTTTACCATGCATAAAATTCATTTGCTATTAAATGATCAGTCACTACTGTACAGTGATCAATCAGCATTGGTGCTCTCCTACAGGAACATTTGCACTAATTCAGTTTACAATTTGCTCTGTCTCACCATTTTGCAATATGTCACTGAAATTTAGAACTCAGTATGGAGGCTGAAATGCACCAAACATAAAATATATTTTAAAATAATTTTCTATTCAGATAATGAGGGGACCTCCTGTGCTTTTCCTCAGAAGATGACCAGCTTTATCAGGGACTGGAAGATTAGAACATATGAAACACATTATACTAACTAGCCATTGCTAAAATAGATTGTGCATTACTAAATTCCATTTCATAGTGATGAAACCATGAATGACATTCGAAGCTGTTTGATTTTGATGGTTGGGGATTGGAAGGGGGATTCATTTTGGATCCAGTTTCAATCATACTGAATTAGTTAATTACTTACACTAGGTAACAATGTCACCTTTTTGCATGTTTTCACAATCAGTGAGGAAGATTATAGAGTTGTGGCCAGGTCAGCAGGGATACAATGGCAATTTCAAAGTGATGGAAGTGAGGGATGTATAGTGGACATGCACAATCAGTGAGAGGGTATTGTCAGGCTGGAGGAACAGTGAGATTTTAAAGTGCAAATTCAGGCAGGTAGAGCCATTAAAAACAGCCGAGAGCATTCTGGGTTTTATAAACTGTCGTCGAGAGAGCAGTACCAAATAAGTAACAATAAATATAGCTTAAATTTTGCTCCTTTTCAGGCAATGATTCCACACAGAACTGATGGCAAACAATTCTGTGTGGTTCAATACATTCATGACTTCCACATCTATGTGGTGCAAAGGATCCAGTGCGTGTGACCTCCCACTCCCCGTTTGGATTCAGCACTGAGTTTGACGGAGGCCTTAGGATACGCTGAGCTAATGGGCCAGATTTATCTGACATTTAGTTTCACAGTTTCATGCCCGCCACAGCTGGAGTATGGAGTGCAGTCCATTGTATTTGACTAGATCGCTGATCTGGATGGGAAAAATAAATGGTTTGTGTTTACTCTTTGCTTGAATTAGTGGAGACAGTTTTTATTTATTTAGTGATACGGTACAGGACAGGCCCTTCTGGCCAAATGAGCGACCTGCCCAGCGACCCACTGAGTTAGCACTAGAAAAATCACAGGACAATTTACAATGACCAATTAATGTACTCACTGGGCTATGGGAGGAAACCAGAGCCCCCCGAGGAAACCTACGCACTCACTGGAGATTGCACCAACTCCTTACAGGCACCACTGGAATCGAACTCTGAACTCCAGAACACCCTGAGCTATAATAGCGTTACCACTCTGCTACTGTTTCTTCTAATAATTAATTAATTAATTTCTATAACTTAACGTATATCTAAATACATATGGTATTATTTCTGCTTCTAAAAATAATTATATTTCAACTTTTGGATGTCTTTGATTAGCGGAAACATTAAGATACTGCAGAAAATGCACAAGTTTCAAAATGCTTTCAGGATACTCCACAGGCTGGATCTTAGCATCTTCTAGGCCCCTGCCTGCAGACAGCTAAGGTGAGAGGCCGAGAGCTTAGTTTTCAAAAGGTCGGTGTAGCTGTAGGGATTGTGCAGAGGTGGGTCAGATCAAGCATGATCCAGCTCAATCACTGTAGACTGTGTGTCACCTATACATTCAAATAAGTGAATGTGGTGAACTACAGTTATTAAATGGGAAACTGCAGTAGAGAAATGTTACTGAATGGCAGTTATTCTGCCCACTTTGTTCACTTTTCCCCTCTCCATTTTCTCTGCATCTTACATCTATTCCCTCATCCTTTCTAGATTCGCATGGCATTGAAATGTTAACCGTAACTTTTCTCTACAATGGTGATCTGCTGAAAATGTGTCTCATCTTCTGTTTTTATTAGTGAGGTACTGAGAATATTTCCTCCAGGGTCAAAAGAAGCTAAAATGAGAGAGAAATGTTTAAAATTATGATGGATTTTAACTGAGTGAATAAGGGATTATTAATTATGTGAGAAGTGATGAAAGATCCTTAATCTGATGTTGTCATTAAGAACATGATTAAAATAGAATGCGTGCAATGTGTTTAGACAGGAAATATCTGTGCCATGCAGAGCAACATAGCTATGGGTTAATTTTAAAATGCAGAGAAATTTTGCTGAGAGCTTTTACCAAGATACAAATTAATAATGCTTTACATCACAGTATTCAAGTAGTTTACTGGGATATGGAATATTACTGAAAGAATGAATTGCAGAACTCTTGAATCTTTAAAAAATTAAAATAAGACTGTCAAGAGGTGTTCCACAGGAACTCATTATTGCGAAGCATATTCCTTATTAAATGTAAGAAACATACATGGTCATATCAAAAGGACTTACAATTTAAAAAATTCTCACATTGATATTTCCATCCATTTTTAACTAATAGGCTGAAAGTCTAGCTCATGATCTTGTAGGTGCAGAATAACTTACAGATTTCAAATTGAATTTTCTGTTTCTCCCTTCTGTTTTGTTAAAACTCCTGTTACAACGATGACTAACAGGCTAAGTAATTTCCTAGGCTGCAGGACATATTATATACACAATACATAAGCATTGTAATCCTAGATCAACAGAACAATTATTCCTTACACTAAGACAGATCATCATTTAATTCAGATGACTGTAGGCTCTAACAAGAGTTGAACATGCATTGAACACATTCTCTTAACTCAAGTGCTTAACTTTTTGTAACTGCTTATACATTTATAATAGTCTTGAATCTGACAGTAAAACAGCTGTTGACTTAACTTGACTGGGCAGTACAATGTTTCATAGATTTTTTGTTTGATTTCCTCTCTTTTACTTCTAAAGGCATTGATTCACATTTGAGTATGTTGCCAAGAGAACCTTCACATGGATACTTTCTAGTCAAGTGATACTCTACATATATAAGTTTGGGTAAGTCTCCATGACCGTTTTACTATCAAGACCCATCTAGTCCTAGCCTTAAAGAGAGAAATACTTAGTATCTTATTTGTGGGAAATATTAATAAAGATCAGAAGTAACATCTTCAAAGAGTGGCCCACAATTAGAGGTAAAGAACAAAGAATATAACTGGCCAATTACATTCAGTTAATCCAGCTTTGAGGATCAAGGCCACTGATACTTTCTTAGATGCTCGTGTTAAAATTCCAAGGTAGGTTAGCACCATTTGGCTTATTCATATATCTCAAAGTCCCTGGAAGCTTGAGTTTCCCAATTTTGCTCATATCAGCTGACAATTGAGTCCAAACGGCCTAGAAATTTCTATCTTACACACTCTGGTTAGAAGTAGATTGCAGAGTTTACAGTCATTGCTGTTGAGTGAAAACCTGGAATGAATTTCCAGAACAGGAATCTAGTTGGAGAAGAGGAATTTACTGCCTTGTCAGGACAGCAAGGTTGTGGAGTGGCTGAGCACTTTCTGTGAAACTAAGAGGGAAAATGGTGCAAACCTTGTCATCAACTATAGTGGCAAGGTTGTCCATATGCTGCTGGCAAGACATATTGCCTTCGTGAGAGAAACTAGCTACTGATATCCCAACAGAAAACAGGAAAAATGGAATTATACCTCAAATTGTCTGACATAGATCTGGGAATAATAGAACGGTAAAACATGGAAATCTTGGATTATACTTAAGGCAGTAAGCATTCCTGGTTGGGATTTGCTCCATCTTTTATTCTGATGTTTTACATAACTCTACAATCCCAATACTTAATGATCCTGCTATAGCTAAATTCATGGACAAAATCAACTGCAGCTCCTTAGTCCCATCTCTAAACTCATCCCAAGGGGCATAGTCAAGCTACTGCTCACTTCCACACTATTTTCTGGTCTTAATTTTGTGTTCTACTTAGACAACAATCTGAAACATTGGGTACCTGCTTTTGGCAAATGGCATAGTGAAATTACACACTATGAGGCTTTTTACTAGGTTCTCAACAACTGGTTATAATGTATATACAGTCCCAAACAAGCCTGCAACCAATAACTTTTCTCAATGCAAATAATACCTATTGGAAATCCAATGGGGGCATGTTAATGTAGCAGTTAGCGTAATACTGTTACACTACCAGTGACATGGGTTCAATTCCAGCTGTTGCCTGTAAATAGTCTGTACATTCTCCCCATGACCACACAGGTTTCCTCCAGGTGTTCCAGTTTCATTGCACATTTTAAAGACTAATGGTTAGTAAGTTGATTGGTCACAGGGGTATAATTGGGTGGTGTGGGTTGTTGGGCCAGAATGGCCCGTTACTATGCTGTAAGTCTCTAAATCTCTGAAAAATTCTGGGCTTGGAGACCTTGTCTATATTCCTTGAAGGATGCTTCTGAACCTCATTTTCTGTTAGCCTTCAACAAAATTGTACAAGCAGCTTCAAGCCTTAAATATCCTGCTGTGAGAAAAATAATGGCCCAACAGGAGGAATCAATGTCTTATTTGGGGATGCATGTAGCAACAATAGGCAGCTGCAAGCACTCGTTTGGATCAAATAGATGTGATGGAACAATTAATGGCTGATGAAGAGAATACAGCCCACATTCTCAACTTAGCTATTCTTTTGTGATATTGCTTATGGAGAGAAAATAACATTTGGATTCTTTGTCCCACCATCTTTGTTTTCTATATTAATAATGAAGGAAGCTCTTTTACCATCCAAAGCCAATGTTCCTGGCAGGGAGATAAGATTAATAGATTCAAGTTTTACCATCTCATGCTGCAGCATATATCCAACTGTCCAGTCAAACATTACAGCCAAATGTTAATTATTGTCTTTGATGATGCTACACACAACTATTTCAGCTCAAACCATATTAGCTTGGCTACATCTAATTCTGAATTGCATCATAAATGGTGATGACCATGAAATTTTGAGATTTGACATTAAATTATAATCCAATGCACCTGACTATGTGATCCTTCTGCATAAAGATCCGTTGGACATGGAATACCGCCAGCATAGCTATTTCACTGTGGCATTGCTTATGGAGAGATATAAAATAACACTTGTGATACTTTTCTATCATGCAAATATCTCTTTATTTGTTTCCCCATTTTATTATTGGAAAGACTTATTGTACCACCCGAATCCAATGAAATAAAATAGATTCAAGCTGCACCACCTTATACTCTGCCACAGATCCAATTGTGTGTGTATATCTTCCTCTGTATTTGCTCCTTCCATCTCTAGATTTTTTCTTAAATGCAAGATATTTATCCTTTGACACACTAAATTCATACTTCACTCAATTTCTAAAACTTGGCTTTCATCAATAGAGCTTGAATCTCAGAAATGGAGTCAACCATACAAATACAAGGAGCCAAGGATGAATTTTCACCACAGTTCTAATATACATCTATTCATATCAGAATACCCTTTGAATCCTTCATTTTCTTTTGTGCCTGCATCTGTCTCCCTTTGATCCTCTGCCTTTCTCTTTCTCTCTCTACCACACACAGTATTTATAACGTTTTACACTTACATTTTTCTCCAAGTCTTTCTGGCCACACAACAACACTAGATTTTTAAAGTAATTCAGAGACCATGGCAAGTTACTATGTAAATGAAAGCTTCTGTTCTCTTTTCTCCATATGTGTCTTAATCTCTGCAAGCAACTTTCATGTAGCTACTGTATCAGTTCATTCTCTGTGTATGTTTTTCTCATGCTTCCCTTTTCCTGAGCACTGTGCACACCTTAAACACACAAGCTTCAATTCCATGTCTCATTTCCTGTTTGCTTTTCATTATATCTTTCATCTCTTTGCTTTTTTTGATGTCCTGTGCTTTGTTAATACACTATTGTGGAATGCACTGCATTTGTGTATGTACTCTGCTTGAGAAACAATGTGATTGGCAGCATGCATTTGCAGATGCTCATATTAGACAGATAAGCACAGTGCTGAGGAGCAAGATAGACATTTGAGAGCTGTGAAGTAGCTATAGATAGGGTAAATAAGCATCATGAGTACTATTCATGAATAAAGAAATTACATGTAAAGAAGGGTTTAATTTATACATCACCATAGAAACCTTTGATGTCCCAAATGACTTTATATCCAATAAAATGTTTTTTTTAAAGTCCTCGGATCAAGTACAGACCAAAGGACAGAACAATGAGTATCCGATTTGTCTTAGTACCAAAGCTGTGGGAGAGGTGCACCCTATAGGGCAGAACAGGGAAAGTACAGCATGGGCAAGCACATGACAGATTCTATTGTTTGAAAGTTGTTGCCCATTGTATACCATGAAGCAATGCTACGTGTACTGAATTCCATTTCTGACTTCAACAGAACTAAAGTTAAGATGTAGAATTCAATGCATTTGCAGGAAACCATGGTTAGCTCATAAAACAAACAAATTTCTATGTTGATTTCTTCTAATTTGCTTTTGTATGCTGCATATTATTGATATTAGGCCAGCAAGGGACTTCAAAAGACTTTTTACACCAGGAGATGTGGTGTGATTGATTTATTTTTTGTTAACTTTGAGTGAATATGATTGCTCAGTCAATCATGAAGTTTGACACACTTCAGACACATCCTCTAATTGGTACAGCTCCGGTTGAGCCAGCAGTATTGTAAGACCGTACAGCACTTCATGTTTAAACTGCACTGACATTTCCCAGTCTAGCCTATTCATTATCCACAATTCCAAATGCAAACTGATTTGGATGAAGTCATCATATGGAAATTTGTAACATTTAAAAGAGCTGAAAACTCAGAAAACCTCTGAAGAACATTTCTGGATAAGTGGGCATGTCCACATTCACATGATCAGTGTGATGGATGGTCACTGGTTTGCAGAATGGCCATTTCCACCATCCTGTGTTACCATCCAGGGTTATGAGGACATACAGGTTTCCCCTGCTATCCAAAGGTAGAGTATTCCTATGAAACCATTTGTTAGCCGAAACATCATAAAGCGAAGAAGCAATTACCATTAATTTATGTCGGAAAAATTTTTGAGCGTTCCCAGACCCAAAAAATAACCTACCAAATAACACATAAAACCTAAAATAATACAAACATATAGTAAAAGCAGGAATGATATGATAAATATACAGCCTAGATGAAAGTAGAAATATTGTACGTACGGTGTAGTTTCACTTATCAGAATAGGGAAGACAGCAAGCCAATTTTGGAGGAAAAAAAAGGCACGTACACACATGCGCATGTTCACACCTATTCACGTACAAGCATGCGCACACAACTGCCTGCACAAGGCTTCATGGTCATGGTAGCCTTTCTCGGGGTAAACACATGTATAAAGCAGGTGTCTTATTTCGTAAAAGCGAAAACCCTCTTTGGTTAGCAAAAACGGGTACTAATGCACGTCTTTCATAACAGTGAGCTGTCGTAAAGAGAACGTTCGAAAAACGGGGGTCACCTGTATTCTCCTTGAGGGAAAAAAGGCCTCCTGTTAAACACTTTATAGACGTCTTCTCCCTGGGATGCATGTGATGTGGGTCAACATCATTTCTTTTCCTTAATACCCTTCAAAAGGTGATGAACCAGCGCTACCTGTCCAGACAAGTGTTGGGTTCAGAGATCCAGAATTTTGACCCAGTAATTATGAATAATGGATGGTGATTGTTTTCCACAAAGGGACAGTGTGAAATTTCAAGGGAAGTACATCACGTGGTCTTCCTACAGATGTGTTCCCTTGTCCTTCTTGGTGAACAATGTTATATGATTGGGAAGTACTTGAGGAGTAACCTGGGAAAAGAAGTGAGGTGCATTTTGTAACTGCTGTATACTGCAGTATAGATAGCACATGGTGCATTGTAGGTAATACACAGTGCAGGAATGATGATGTTTTCATTAGCACAGAGCACACCTCAAGCAGCCAGATTTGCTTGCAGATCCTTTTCAGCCACTCTTCATTCCTGGCATGAAAGATCTGTATTATCAAACATTCTGGAGCCTACAGAAAGGCCTTATAGAAAACAATAAATTATATATGGTGAAGTGATCGCAAATACCGAGCAGTACATTTCTCACAGGCTATTTTGCCTCTAAAATGTCTTCTCCAATTGGTACCTTGGAGGCTTTTCATCCAGTTATTCTGGAGGGTAGTAAATGACACAAGGTGTTAATGTTTACAGGTTGGTACAGTTCCTGGCTGCTTTGGATGGAAGTTGTATCTTCTCCATGTTGGTATTCAAAAAATGCCTGAGATTCAGCAGGGTCTGACACCACTGTGAATGGAACAGAACAGATTACCACTAGATTTTCCTGCTTCTATCTTCTGTGTCTCATGGCATACAGGTCTTCTCCAGATATGAACAGTTCACAGAAAAGGAACCATGCTGTAACCTGGGGGGGGGGGGGGGTAGTAACGGGAACTGTTGCATTTACAATAACAGCACAGAATGTGGCCAGTTATGAACACAGCATCGCGCTGTGTATCACCAATATTTTCAGGCAGTGTCTGTAATGCCACAATTTATCAGAAGTTACTTACAGCTGCGGATGGCTCTTTGACCCATCTTAATTCATCTGCCTTGAATGACTCCACAATTACCCCATTTCAGTTCCTTAATGGATTCCAGTTTTATTGCCATTTGCACTCTACCTAGGAATTTATTTGCTGCATAGATAGTTCTGTGTGTGAATAGAAATCACTGATAACAATGCTAATTCAGTGCCCATTTGAAATGTGTTCATTTTATTTACATTCCCTCTTCTATTTTAAGTACCTGCTTCCCCCTTTCCAATATTAGAAAGTCCAGTCATCCCCCCAACTCTAACCCCAGATACGGAGATGGGGTAAATGGCTCTACTATACAGACCTTGAAAGTCTTGCTCCTGTTGAGGACAATGAAGTGTGCTGGTATAATCCAAATGTTACTACTTCTGCGAGATCATATTCTCTTTTGATTGTTCTGGCTATGCAGTTTAACATTCCATTATCTTGGATTATTTCAAAGTAAAACTCTCTTCAATTATTGTCATCATCTGACAAATGCAGATATTACTGCTGTTTATACTGTTGCTTTTGTCCTGACATGATCATATTTGTGACAGACACTACTACTACTTTATTTTGGTCAGGCTTGTAAGTAACTACAATCTACAAACTACAAACTACAACAGTTACAATCTGTTGACATTGATATATTTATGATTAATTGTTACTCTACATTAATGCGACATTCATCCCACTACTAAAAAAAATAAGAACTCACGGACACCAAAGTCTATTGGGTGGAATGTGAAAACGAAAACTAAATGGACATCATCGGTCTGAGCTCTCGTCAAAAGCCAATGCAGGAAACTGAATTTCTCTTTTAAAGGTTTTTGATGTGCTGTGAGTTTTATGCGGTTTCTTATTCTGATTTACAGTGTTCTTGTCTCACATGGAATCGTGAACCTTGTCAGGATGCCATTCAAGCAACCCTGCCTGTATTGGCTTGTTCATAGAGCCATCCAGTTATCCCACTACACTTCACTCCCTTCTTTGGATGCTTACACCACTCTTTCAGGCAATGTACTCCAGATCGCAGGACTTCACTGGATAAAAGAACATTCCCTCACATCATACCAAATTCTTTGGTCAGTTGCCTTTCCTCTATTTACCCTTATCAAAGTCAATCTTAATCCAGTAATGTCATTTTAGCCATCTCCCTCGGTAGGAGATATTGGTTCCGCATAATCAAAATCCCTCAAAGCATTTCAGCAAATCTTCTCTGTGCTCTTTCCATGGCTTTGAAATCCTTTCAAAAGTGCGGTGACTGGAACAGACTCAATACCGACCTGAGATATTGAGTCCAAGTATTGATGGAGGTAAACATACTTATAACAGCGATTAATCTGGTAGATAGTATGAATGTTTTCCCATTTGATGGATGTTTTTAAGACAAGAGGCCATAGGTTTATGGTAACTCAGGAGGGTAGGGAAGGGAAGAGAAAGGCAGTAGTGATAGGGGACTCTATAGTTAGAGGGGGTTCAGACAGGCGATTCTGTGGAGGCAGGAAAGAAACTCGGATGGTAGTTTGCCTCCCAAGTGCCAGGGTCCAGGATGTTTCAGATCGCATCCACGGTATCCTGCAGTGGGAGGGAGAACAGCCAGAGGTCGGGGTACATAGTTAGGAGAAGGGAAGAGGTCCTGAAAACAGACTACAGGGAGTTAGGAAGGAAGTTGAGAAGCAGGACCACAAAGGTAGTGATCTCGGGATTACTGCCTGTGCCACGTGACCCTGAGTATAGGAATAGAATGAGGGGGAGGATAAATGCTTGGCTGAGGGATTGGAGCGGGGGCAGGGATTCAGATTTCTGGATCATTGGGACCTCTTTTGGGGCAGGTAAGACCTGTATAAAAAGAATGGGTTACACTTGAATCCCAGGGGGACCAATATCCTGGTGGGGAGATTTGCTAAGGCTACTGGGGAAAGTATAAACTAGAATTGTTGGGGGGGTGGGAACCGAACTGAAGAGACTGGGGAAGAGGTGGTTGGCTCACAAATAGAGAAAGCTTGGAGACAGTGTGTGAGGAAGGATAGGCAAGTGATAAAGAAGGAACGCGCTCAGAGTGACGGTTTGAGATGTGTCTACTTTAACGTTAGGGGTATTGCGAATGAAGAGGATAAGCTTAGAATGTGGATCAGCATTTGGAGCTGTGATGTAGTGGGCATTACAGAGACTTGGATGGCTCAGGGACAGAAATGGTTACTTCAAGTGCTGGGTTTTTAGAAGTTTCAGAAAGGACAGGGAGGGAGGCAAAAGAGGTGGGGGCATGGCACTGTTGATCAGAGATAGTGTCACGGCTACAGAAAAGGTGAATGCCATGGAGGGATTGACTACAGAGACTCTATCGTGGAGGTTCGGAACAGGAAGAGGTCAATAACTCTACTGGGTGCTTTTATTGGCCCCCCTATAGTAACAGGGATATCAAGGAGCTGATAGGGAAACAAAGGTGTAATAATAACAGAGTTGTTGTGGAGGGAGATTTTAATTTCCAAAATATTGATTGGCATCTCCCTAGAGCGAGGGGTTTAGATGGGGTAGAGTTTGTTAGGTGTGTTCAGGAAAGTTTCTTGACAAAAATGTAGATAAGCCTACATATTGTAGGCTACATTTCTCCTATATAAGCCTGTTAGCCTTATAATCTTCTAGATCTCTAACATTACCTAGCTCTCTCAACCTTACGTAAGCTTTTCTTTTCTTCTTGACTAGATTTACTCCTGCCCCCGCTCCAATCCCTCAGCCAAGCATTTACCCTCCCCCTCATTCTATTCCTACACTCACTTTCACGTGGCACAGGCAGTAATCCCGAGATCACTACCTTCGTGGTCCTGCTTCTCAACTTCCTTCCTAACTCCCTGTAGTCTGTTTTCAGGACCTCTTCCCTGATATATCTCCTACAAGAGGAGAGATTGTACTTGATTTGGTATTGGGAAATGAACCTGGTCAGGTGTCAAATCTCTCAGTGGGAGAGCATTTTGGAGATAGTGATCATAATTCTATCTCCTTTACAATAGCATTGGAGAGAGATAGGAACAGACAAGTTAGAAAAGCATTTAATTGGAGTAAGGGGAATTATGAGGCTATCAGGCAGAAACTTGGAAGCTTATATTGGGAACAGATGTTCTCAGGGAATGGTACAGAAGAAATGTGGCTAATGTTCAGGGGATATTTGTGTGGAGTTCTGCATAGGTACATTCCAATGAGACAGGGAATTTATGGTAGGGTACTGGAACTGTGGTGTACAAAGGCTGTAGTAAATCTAATCAAGAAGAAAAGAAAAGCTTATGTAAGGTTGAGAGAGCTAGGTAATGTTAGAGATCTAGAAGATTATAAGGCTAACAGGATGGAACTTAGGAAGGAAATTTGGAGAGCCAGAAGGGGCCATGAGATGGCCTTGGTGAGCAGGGATTAAGGAAAACCCCAAGGCATTCTACAAGTATGTGAAGAGCAAGAGGATAAGACATGAAAGAATAGGACATATCAAGTATGACAGTGGGAAAGTGTGTATGGAACTGGAGAAAATAGCAGAGGTACTTAATGAATACTTTACTTCAGTATTCACTATGGAAAAGGATCTTGGTGATTGTAGTGATGACTTGCAGCAGACCAGAAAGCTTGAGCATGTAGATATTAAGAAAGAGGATGTGCTGGAGCTTTTGGAAAACATCAAGTTGGATAAGTCGCAGGGCCCGGATGAGATGTACTCCAGGCTACTGTGGGAGGCGAGGAAGGAGATTGCTGAGCCTCGGGCGATGATTTTTGCATCTTCATTGGTGATGGGGGAGATTCTGGATGATTGGAGGGTCGCAGATGTTGTTCCCTTATTCAAGAAAGGGAGTAGGGATAGCCAAGGAAATTATAGACCAGAGAGACTTATTTCAGTGGTTGGTAAGTTGATGGAGAAGATCCTGAGAGGCAGGATTTATGAAAATTTGGAGAGGTATAATATAATTAGGTATAGTCAGCATGGCTTTGTCAAGGGCAGGTCGTGCCTTACAAGCCAGATTGAATTTTTTGAGGATGTGACTAAACACATTGATGAAGGAAGAGCAGTAGATGTAGTGTATATGGATTTCAGCAACGAATTTGGCCAAGATACTGGGGCTAACCAATAATGTCTCCCATTTGGTGTAAACTAGATTCTAATCTAAATCTTAAGGAGGAGGAGGACAGTGAATCTATATAGCCATTTCTAAACTCTCCTTTCCAGCCCACTGTTTTCAATGTTCACAGTAGATATATAATCAAAGTACACAGATGTCACCAAATTCAACCCTGAGATTCATTTTCTTACAGGCATTCACAGTAGAACAGAGAAAGACAATAGAACCAATGAAAAATTACACACAAATAAAGACCCACAACCAATCAACCAACCAACCGGCAAGAGAAGGCAGAATGTGCAAATACAAAAAAAATCAAATAATAATAATAATGATAATAAAGCATTTCTTACTATAAATACAAGCCGGACCCAGTTTTAGAAACAGAGTCCCACCAATTACATTTTGACCGATCCATTAATACAGACAGAACAATCACAGTAACTGTCTGGATATGATGTTGTAGGATAAACAAGCAAGGACAACTTGCTTCATAGATATAACCATTTCATACTCGCATAACATACAGAAGTCAAGAAGTGAAAAACACCAGAGATACGCTGAATTAAAAGAGGAAATTTAAAGACTATGGAACATGAATAGCAGATACATTTTCCCAATAGTAATATCTATAACTGATATCATCACAAGTTATTAAACAATTTGGCCTACAAGGCAATATTTATGTAAATCTCCAGACAGTCACAGTACTAAACACCACCAGAATACTCTGAAAGTTCCTCGCAATTGAGTAATGAGCATGCTTGGCTATATCTCAGGTTTTACTAATTTGAGCTGAGAAAAAATAAAAAGAGAGTAATAATAAATGGTATGTAAATGAATAATATTGAGATCTTAAGTTGTATAGTTCTTGAAGGTAAGTTATTAGGCTATGGAATCAGTTCAGTGTTGAGGGAAATGAAGTTATCCATACTGAAGGGTAATAATTGTTCCTGAACCTGATGTATGGGACCTGAGGCTTCTGCATCTCCTTCCAGATGGCAGCAGTGAAAAGAGAGGTTGGGTCCATGATGATGTATGCTACTTTCTTGTAGCAGAGCTCCTTGTTGGTGTGCCGTTTCACCTAACCTCAAATATTACAATGCAAACACTGAAAAATGGGGTCAGGCAAGTTTGTGATGACGGAGGAGGGAGGCAGCTGGTCAACTGAGGATCAATCAAGTGGAGCAGCACTGAAAGTTTAAGGTGTACCTCAGAAGTTGTGCAAATTAATGCATCAGAGTTTTTAAAAAATCAGCTCGCTTATCAATAATTAATCTCACTTAAAACAGGAGTCCTGTTGTCAGAAAATTTCCCCCAGCTTCCAGAACAAAAGCAGCAATCAACATGAAAATTTCATGGCATTATTCATGCACTCCACCCACTGTTTGCCCTGCATTGCACTAATTAAACAAAAATAAAACATAGAAGAAACTCAACTATTGCACTGTCAACCAGATTCAGCAGCCAGCTGTGTTTTCACTAAAATTATTCAAAAGACCTGTCAGTAAAAATTCATCAGCTGACATCTCTCCACGGTGAGCTTTTTCAGAGATACTTGGATGCAGATTTAGCTCAATATGAAACCAGGGGCCAGAGTTGGTTTGATAAGAAAAATGGAGCAATGTTCTCTTTCTGTTGCAAATTATGACCTGATGAAGAAATTTGGGAAATGTCAGTTGCAGGCTTGCGATTATAAAGAACACAGTGATGTTTTTGCCAATGAAAAATAACTGTAAATCAAAATGCACCTGCAGAAATGATTCTCAAATACCTGCCCAACTATGTGAAATCACAAATCATAATGCATGGAAGAAGGCCGTTGAGCCCATTATTACTTTACTGGCTCTTTGAAGTCACTACCATCTCCCTGCTCTTTCAACAATGTTTTATTACTTGTCATGAAATTTTGAATATTTATCTGTTTTCCTTTTGAAAGTTTTATCCACCACAGCTTCAGAGAGTGCATTCCAGTTCATCAGCACTCAGCACCAAACAGCCTGTCCTCCGACTGACTTCAATCTGCATCCTCTAGTCTTTGTCTCCCAGCTAATGCAAATGCTCTCTCTTCATATAGATGTGCTGTTTGCTTCTAGCAAATCTCCTCAAAACTCTTCACTCAAACGCTCATTGTAAAAGAAATCTCTCATTCCTGGGAAACTTCAAGTAATAGTTTGAGTTTATTTTCTTGTTGAATGTGCATTCTTATGTATGAAAATGGATTGATCCTTTTCCAGTCATTGTTCCTGCTTCATATTCTTTTGCTCTTTAATGGAGTTGGAAAGAAAGGGCTAGGCGATGGCTCATTGGGGTCATAAGCTGAATCAAAGAACAGTATGGAAAGACTTTATACTGTGAAGCCTTTATAATTCTTTGCAACATAGCCAAATTCAAATCTAACTCAATTTCAAAGTGTGTCTTTTTTTGTTTTTACTTGCTCCTATCCATAGGCCTCAAAAATCCCTATAGAATAGCTCTGCCAGTGGCTCTATCACCCATTACATCCGACAAAATAAGGATAACATCTTCAAAACAGTACTGTTTTTAATGATCAGGAAAGGCTCACTGAAATCATGTTTTTGAATTCTACATGAGAATTGATCAGTTACTTATGAGGCAATACTTGAGCCTGTGATCCAGATATGGATTTGCCAATTAGCAGGTTGAGATTTAACTGCCTTCTAAAATAGCCTAGGGGGCAATTACAGATGAAGAATAAATTCAAGCCTTGCCCAAGATATTTTGTGAACAGACACTTGGTGGCCACTTTATTAGGTACAGCACATAACTAATAAACTGGTAACTGAGTGTACTTTTGAGCGTTTGTGGTCTTCTGCTGCTGTAGCCTATCTATTCAAGGTTTGCGGTGTTGTGCATTCAGAGATACCCTTCTGCACATCACTGTTGTATCGAGCTGTTAGTTGAGTTACTATCACCATCCTGTCAGCCTGAACCAGTATGGCCATTCTCCTCTCATGTTTTTACCCACAGAACCGCAAATCATTGGACGTTTTCTGTTCTTCACACCATACTTTGTAAACTCTAGAGACCGTTGTTTGTGAAAATCCCAGGAGCTCAGCAGTTTCTGAAAAAACTCAAACCACCCCACCTGACACTAACAATCATTTCACAGTCAAAGTCACTTAGATCACATTTCATTCCCAATCTGATGTTTGGTATGATTAGCAGATGAACCTCTTCACCAGCCCTGCATGCTTTTAAGCACGGAGTTTCTACCACATGATTGGCTGATTAGATATTTGCATTAACGAGCAGGGGTACAGATGTACCTAAGAAAGAAAAAGTGCATCCAACAATGTGCTGGAGGAACTCAGTGGGTTGAGCAACATCTGTGCAAAGAAAGGAATCATTGGCATTCTGGGTTGAAATCTTGTATCAAGATTCTGATGCAGTGTTTCAACCCAAAACGTCCACTGCTCCTTTCCTCCCAAAGATGCTGCTTGACTCACTGAGTTCCTGTAGCAGCTTCCTGCAATCTTTTGTGTCTCCACAAGTAAGTTAATTACAACAGTAGCACTTTCCCACACTCACTTTTAGTTGGTAAATTGAGTAGGATTTAAAATCGAGCCTGTCTGCCATGATGCAGTGCTTTATATTACCAAACCACCCAGTGTATATCAACAGATAAATCTTATGATTTTTGTTTATTTATATTAAGAAAAGCCACAAGATTAGAATATCATTACAAAATCATTAAGTGTTCTCAGCTAATACTGTATGTTACACTGATGGCATTATAGCAGTGTGTTACTGATCACACCATACGACCTCACTCAAAAGCACATTGATATTGTAACAGTATTCCAAAATCACTCTTGCTTAGGGACAGCTCCCCAATGGGGCAGCAGAAGTGGTGTTTAAGTTAACAGATCAGTGCATACACCCTACAATGTGGGTTAAAACCACAATTTCTGTGGGAGTACTAGAATAATGAATATTTGGAGAACAAGAGTTGAAAGTAGAAACTATTTTCAAGCCATACTCTGTGTATTTAACTAAATATTTAACAGTAGACGGATGAATATTTTATGCCATTGGCAACCCACATAACATTACATTTTCTAACATATTTAAACTGTAAGCTGTCATGAGTTCAAAATCAGTTGCCGTTGCTTCTACCTTGTACCATAAACTGACAGAGACCAAGTTCTGTCAACACATTTCACAAGAATAAACTAAATGACAAATCATAGGAGCAGAAATAGACCAAATGGCCTAATTCTTCTATGTCTTATGGTATTATAGTCTTAAATCCCTGGCTGACTTAATACTCTCTCCTCACGCTGCCAAAAATGTTAATCTATATGTTGAGATGTGCTACAGTGTACTTGTCAACTACTTCCAATCTTGATGACCAGTGTCAACGGTAATCGACAGCATGAGTTGCTCTTTTTGTGTTGGCCTGAGTAAAGCATAAATATTTTCCAGCATCTGCAGCTCCAAGGCACATTGCATTAAAATAGCTGTTGGCTTTAACAAAAATCCAAGCTGTGAAGACTCAACAAGATGTCAAAGTGATAAGCAGAAATAATCAAATGATTTATTCAAGGAAAAGGGAGAATTAGCAAATATAGATGAAGGAAACTTTGAATACCATTTAGTTTGTGATTTTAGTATTGATGCAATGTATTGTGGGTACATCAATGTATTTTGAATTAATGAGGCATCAGAGGGGATTGTCACAATTTTCAATTAAATCAGTAATCAAATAGTCTAATTAATTTTATTAGTTCAGATGGTAAACACATACTTTAGTGTGGAATTTAGAAGTACAAAACAATGACAAATTTACTATTTTAAAGGAGGGTCTCATCACAGCTGCAAGAATTATATTGCAAATCTGGAAGAAAACCCAGATGTCCCACTGTGAGGGAATGGACTGAGGAAATGGTTAAGATTTCATCATATGAACACATGTTGGGAAGAATTAACAGTGAGGGAAAAGTGCAAGACGCGTGGGGTCAATTTTGGTTGTATGTTGATTTAAACTTAAATTAGAAGTATTTTTCTGTTTCATAGTTTTATGTTTTCCTGTCATGGGATGGTTGTGTAAATATGCTGTACTGTTTCTGCTCTATGATATGCTGTGCTGCTTTGTAAAATAAGAATAAATAATAATAAAAATTTGAATTACAAAAAAAAGAAATAAAAAAACAAGACATAGTTTTAAACCCTGATTTTTAATGACAACAACTGCAAAGGTTAATGAAGGGTTTTATAAGTGGACCAGTTCTTTGTACTGGGAAAGAATGGAACATTAGCCAGGCCTCTCACCTGCTGGTTAATCAGAGATTTCTGCTGGAAAACCTTGAGCATTGGCTGAGGTTAAGATTGGATTCAGCTCTGGTGTTCCTTGTGGTAAATTACCTGTCAACACTTACTTCCAGGGAAATGTGAAAAATGACTACTTCAGTGAAGTACAGAACAAGATCCAATGCAAGTTAAATTGCACTTTAGTACAAGTCCTTTCGAAGCTGGGACAAAGCACCATGTTGGAAACAGGTATGTTTCCAGCAGACCAAACAAAAGCATTTTTTTTTAACTGAAAATGGCATAAAAATTGCTTTTCTATTCTCTGAACAACGCTAAGTTTAGAATTATTTTCAAGCCATAAGACACATTATACTGTAGACAATTGTCTCATTCACTTTGATGAATCCAAATAAGGTTACATGGGAAAGAAAGAAAATATCTTGTGTAGGAAGAGCAGTAGAGAAAGACTTCTACAATTCCCAAATCTACTTTCCCATCACTGTCTGCAACAGGGGATGTACAAGATGACACTCATGCTATTCATCACCTTGGAGAGTTCAGTGGTGAGTTTTCTCTTCTAAATTATTTACAGGACCTGACTGAGGAGTCCAGCATTTATTTCCCTGTTCTAATTACCCATGAGCCTGTGGTGTGTGGGTCTGCTATCTTGAACCAATTGCAGTGCAAATCCAGATGATACTCACTCAGTACTGTTGGGTAAAGAGCTCCAGGATTTACACCCAGGCACAATAAAGGAACAACACATTTCAGATACAGTTCCAATTTGGTGGTAAACTAGCAGTTGTTAAATTGGAGACTTTAAATTTAAATACATACGTTTTATAAAATATTCTGGAGATCCCAGTCTATTCCAACAGCAATGGTAGTTAAGGAATCATCTTACCTGTCAGAATTTTAAAGGCATTAGGACCATAAAGCATCCTTGAAAAAAAAACACTGGATCTTAATATGCTCAAAGTGGAGGTAGAGATGCAAGATTAAAAGGTAAGGGTGCCTGATTTTGGTTTGGGCTATCTGTCAGTCATTTGGTGTGGCCTTCTGAAGGGTATCTAAGGGATGTGAAATAACCTGCAGTGAGCTGGTGTCAAACTTAATTTGTTCAGGAATTCATGAACAAAACAAGACCTTCCATGTTACAGGTTGATATTGAGCGACCAAGAGCATAATATCAAAAGTGGGCTTCACAGCCCTCCAAAGGACCACTACCAGCCTACAATCTTCCCAGTCATTCCTCCCTCCTCCTACCCTAAGTGCAATGCTTTTCCACATTACTCCTAAAATTTCACCAAGCTTTTGGTCAAAATTCTTGAAATGAAGAATAACATGAAAAGTACAATTTTGAGGTATGCCCTAGGCCATCTGTTTGGGTTAGTGATGGTTACAAAGAAACGTGGCCATAATCAAGTTCTCTTCCCCGTGTACTGAAGCATGACTCTTCTTTATCTCAATCTTGTATTTATTCCATAATTATGTAAATGAGAATAAAATCTGGATGTCAAGGGCCAGTTACATTCTTGATCCAATTTCATGAATAGAACAAATGGGTAGATCCATTACTTTAACTTGTAAAAATAAAGCTTCCTAGAATAGCATCAATATGAACAATTTGAAGTTTGCTTTCAATCCTAATCAATGCAGACAGACATCACAAAGCATGCCTTTAATTAAAGATAATTGGGCTGAACACGTTGGGAGCTGGGAACGAAGACATGACTGATCTGCTGACTCTGAGAAAAGAATATTTTTAAAGATTACAGCAGTTAACTGACGAGTTCAATGTTAACCAATTACAAGTCCTTATACACCAAAATACAAAAAGAAGTATTGATCATCTTGAACAGCAAAATCTCAATTTATTATAGCGGAAACAGAAGAGGAAGCAAAACAGCAAATGTCTGCTTTTGATTACAGGCCTTAAACTTACACACTTTATTAGGTACACCTGTACATCTGCCCATTCGTGCAGAAAAGCACGCAGCAGTGAGGTTTACTTGTTCAGATCGAACGCCAGAAGAGAGAAGAAATGAGATGTCGTGACTTTGTATGATGGTTGGTGCTAGACGAGATGGTTTGAGTATCTCCGGAACTGCTAGTTTCCCAGAATTTTCATGCATAACAGTCTCTAGAGTTTACAGAGAATGGTGTAACAAATACCCACTGAAAGGCAGTTGTGTGGGGAAAAAAAATGCCTCGTTTGTGAAATACGTCAGAGGAGTATGGCCAGACTGGTTCAGGCTAACATGTCAGTGAGTGACAGTAATTCAAATACCCATGTTACAACAGTGGTTTGGAAGAGCATCATGGAATGCACAATATATTGACCTTGAAGTGGATGGGCCGCAACAACAGAAGATGCTCAATGGCCACTTTATTAGGTACAGGAAACATCTAGTAAAGGGACCACTGAGTGTAATCTTCTTGTACAGATTTATTCATTTATTTATTTTAGCTTGTTGCACCAGACGGTCAGCCATTCTTGTCCGGAGCGTGCTGTCAGGGTTGGTCTCCTTTCAGGTTAGCCAGGTCGCGAAGTGAACGTTCTTGACTCGAACTCTGTATTTTTTTACGAGGCCGAGTGGCTAGGTCGACGCTCAACCCGGCACGGATGGCGTGCACGCTGGGGGGTGGCCCAACTTGGATTCGAACTCGGAAGCCTTCGCTCCGCAGCCCAGCGCTGATGCCATTGCACCACCAGCCAGCCAACTGTTGTAGAGATAACTGAAGACACAGAAACAAGAGTGGTCTAACTGCTCCTCTGAGCCTGCTTTGTCATGCAATAAAATTGTGCTTGGTACTGTGGTTCATTTAGATTGCAGCCTTATTTACAATATCCCCCAACACCTTTTGAGTCTAAAAAAAACTGTCCCAGCCTTGAATGCACTCAATAACTGCGCCTCCTTCTTCACTCTGAGCTAGAGAATCCATATGCTACTATGTGAATCAGCCCAAATACCAGCTACAATATAGAAGTGAAAACACTACCAGCTTAACTAGCTGAAAGTGTCTTATCAGAAAGAAATAGCTAATAATCTTTTCCAACAGTGTTTTTAACTGCTATTCAGATAGCATTGAACTGATGAATGACAGAATTTATTGTGGTGATCAGGACACTTGGGCCTATTTTTTCATAGTTTTCTTAATAAATACTGTAATAAATATAAAGGAATAAAATATGATATAGACAAGATTATATTGAACCCAAATTGAAATTCAAGACATACTTAAAGAAAACAATTTACTGTTAAGTGTGTTCCTATATTATCAATCAACGCACCTCATTAACCTCTTGTCTGAAATAGGATATAATTTATTTTTCACTGTAGTGAATGATTTCAGTGTAGCTGCAGAACCTTCAATCTTGTGATATCTTTTACTCAGCGTATTGCTGGAATATACTGTAGATCACCCTAAAGCCTATAGCATTTTTACCCCTAAGCCACTTTACAAAAAGTGTAACAATACAACTATTTTCAGAGATGTTTACACAGCAGGTCATTGTATCTGGTATTTAACGTTTTCAGAACTTCCATCAACACTTCTTTTCATTGTTCAAATACAAGATGCTGGAAATCAGAAACAAGACTAAACAATGATTGGCAAATGAGGTGGAACTGTGGAGAGAAAAACAATACAATTGTTTTAGGTAAATAATCAATTATATCTCTAATTAGATCCCAATCTGATGAAAAGATGTCCATATGTAACACGATCAATTCTTCTCTCCACATTTGCTGCCTGTCCTGCTCAGTATTTCCAGCATTCTCTATTTATATTTAGCATGCATTTTTCCTTGCTTGGGAAGGGTGGGTAAAGAAACAAATAAAAAGGGTATTAGTTTTATGCAATTAGTAAGTAATCTTTATTGCTCCTATAATCATTTTCTTATCAACGGTGAATGATTAAGATCTTATCCATATTTATTGCAAAGTACATTTTGAAGAGCACCGAAGCCTTACGAGAGCTATGTAGTATTAACTGGAAAAATGACTGTATGCTAGAGACTATGGATAGATTTTAGAAATGTTGATATGTTTCCTCGTAAAGTGTAACCTAAAATTATTTGGGTTGAGTGGGACTACAACTAGAAGTCTTGGGTTAAGAGTGAAATGTTTAAGGGGGAGCATAAGTCGTACCTTCTTCACTCGGTGGGTTGTGACAGAATGTGGAATGAGCTGCCTGCGCAAGTGGTGCATGAGAGCCTGATTTCAATGGTGAGGAGAAGTTTGGATTGGCGCACGGATGGCAAGACTCTGTACGGCTATGATCCAGTTGCAGATAGGCAGGACTAAACAGCTTAAATAGTTCAGCACAGGTTAGATGGGCCAAAGAGCCTGTTTCTATGCTGTACTTTTCTATGACTCAATGATTCTATGACTTTTTTTTCATTTGCAGCACTCCAGCCTAAATTACCAGTGAGGACTGCTGAAATGGAAGTATTGAAGTTCTACACATTAGGAGTACCAGGAAGATTCAGAGAGATTCAGGCAGTTAGATTTAATGAGAGGCCTTTTTAAATGCAACACTAAAGCTGCCTATTTAAAAAACCTGAATCATCAAAGTTTTTATAATAGTTTTGATGATCTCCTTGCTAGGTTTCCATGCCTACAGAAATTGCTTTGCTTCAACCCAACATAAAGATTCTGTGTCAGCTCAACCAGATCAATCAGTGTGTAAGCAACTCTAAGATGCAAACATAGTTTTATCCACAGACAGCAGATTCACCATATTTGATTATGAGCAAACATTGATATAAATAAGGAATAACAGGATCTGAATATTTCTGCAATCAATGTAAAACGTGACTTTAAGCTACGTGTTCTTTGTTAAATTGTTCAATGGAGACATTTTGAGATAGTGGAAATTAACCTTCTTGTGACTGTGCTATTTTCCTCTACTGTGTGAGGTATGTATGTATTGTGATAAGTAGAGCATAGAATAAGATAATTCTGAGGAGGGATCCTGACACAAAGCAAAAATACCAGCTCCAAACTGAGAAGCAGGGTCACCAGCACCCAAGAAAACAGCTGGATTAACACCTGGGACAGAATGAGTTACAATATCACTCAAGCAGAAAGCAAGTGTAACAACATTCAGGAAAATAGTCATGAAGGAAGAAGCCATATCAGCACACAGAGAGAGCACCTAGAGCATCATCCTTGCAGGAGACATCAACACCATGATCCATGTGTTTTAACACCAATATAGGAAGCAGCTAACAATCAGCACTCTCCGCACAGCAAACGCCCATACCAATACTAGGATGACCAAATATAGAGAAGCAGCACCATATCTGCAGCCACATTTGTGGCCACGCTTGTAAACTTACACCACTCCCATTTGTGCAATGCCGTTTTGACAGAATATCATTAATTGTTTAGATACAATAAACATGCATGAACCAGGACATTAAATATATTATTTTGCAAGGCTGGCATTTTTCATCTATTGACAAAATACCATTAACCCTCAGAAACACTAAAGTAATTTAGTACCTAATCACCATATATGACAAGGTTAGTATTTTAAAATTTATTGACAGAATTCCATTAACTATCTGAAGCTGAAATGCTGCTGGTAGCTGCAAAATGCTGCACAAGGTTTTGTAATCATTCATTCTCTCACTGCTATCTTTACATAATTAAAATGTCAATTAACTAATTTAGCTTGATTTCAAGGTACACATCTGCAAACCTGTGTAGTTTCTGCGCCCATTTTCTCAGATCTCTCTGGCTAACTTTTGAGTACTGTACTTACACTTTTTTTGTAGGAAGACATCTATTTTATATCAGTTCTCTGTCCCACTGTTTAATGTTACCAAAGGCAGCAAGCTTTAAAATATGTCCTTAATCTGTTAAGAGAGAATTACTCGCATCCCAGAACAGATGAACTCAAGAAAATTGTAACAAGATTAGGTCACTAGGCTTCCCAATCCTCTCCATCATTCAATATGGTCATGATTGATCCATTCTGTCCTCAACTCCACCTCTGTGCCCCTTCCATACAAACCCTCATTCATCAATCTTTCAATTATTTACCTACCACAACTTTAAGGATTTTTAATGATCTGACCTCCACTGCACTCAGTGACAGAGAATTAGAGATTCACTACCCTCTAAGAAATTTCTATGAAGTTTAGATTTAAATAACTCCTCTAATTTGTAGTTATCTCCTCATTTTGAGACTCTGCCAGTAGTTGCAACATCTCCGCATCTACCCTATCAAATCCCCTTAGGATTTTACATGTTTGAATAATGTCATATTATTCTTCTAAATCTCAAGGATTACAGACTAGAACGTCTAGCCTTGCTTGATAGGGCAGCCCACTCATCCAAAGAATTGGCCTGTGAACCCCCTGCGGGCTGCCTCTGGTGCCACTGTGCCCATTTCCCTGCAAGGGGTCCAGTGTTCCAGACCTGGCTTCTTCAACATTTTGTGCAAATGTTAACACGACCTCCCTATTCTGAAACTCCAACTCTCAACAAGCAAAATGCTGGAAGAACTCAACAGAGCAGGCAGGACTGATGGAGGAAAATGTACTGCACTGAAAGATAAACAAGAGATAACCAGTATAATAAGATAATACGAAGGGGTGTGGCAAAAGCTGTATAGTGATAGGTGGATCCAGGTGATGTGCAATCTCTTGTGACTCCCCTTTGCATTAAGGTATTTGCATTCTTACTTATACGTTGGACCTGATTGCTAACATTTTGTGATTTATATACTAGAATACTTTGAATCTGCTGAACTTTACTTATGCAGTCTTCCTTCATTTGCATAATGATCTATTTGATTCCCCTTACCAAAGTGTATGACCTCACACTTTCCTGTATTATTCCTATCTGCTAAATTTTCACCTTGTTATTCAATCCACTTATGTCCCATTGTCATAAAATACAATTCCACACATTTTCTTAGTATCAGCAGATTTGGAAACCTTACATTTCATTTTCTCCTCCAGGTCATTAGTCCAAATAGTAAACAATTAAAGTAATAGAACACTATAGCATGGAAGCAGGCTCTTCTATTAATCTGCCAAATTATTAATCGGCCTCATCCCATCCACTTGCATCTGGACCATAACCCTCCACACCCAACCCATCCATGTACGTATCCAATTTCTCTTAAATGTTGAAATCAAACCAAATCAGATCAAATCAAATCCACATCCATCACTTCTGCTGGAAGATTTGTCCACATTCTCACCACTCTCTGAGTGAAGAAGTTCCCCTTCATGTTTGCCTTTTACCCTTACCCCCTTACCCTATGACCTATAGTTCCAGTCGCACCCAAGCGCAGTAGAAAAAGTCTGTTTGCAGATATCCTATTTATACCCCTCATGATTCTGTATTGCTCTATTAAATCTTCCCTCATTCTTCTATACTTTTGGAAATGAAGCAATGACCTATTCTTCATCTCTGTTATAAATGGATGTTGCTCTATTCCATGGTTGTGCCATCTGGTCCTTGACTCCTCCACTACAGGAATCATCTCTCCACATCCATGCCATCTAGGCCTTTTAATATTCAAAAAGTTTCAATGAGGTCCCCCCTCATTTGTCTAAACTCCATAAGACCATAAGGCATTGGAGCAGAATTGGGCCATATGGCCCGCTGAGTCTGCTCCGTCATTCAAACATGGCTGATCCTTTTTTCCAGTGAGTACAGGCCCAGAGCCATCAAATGTTCCTCATACATTAAGAGTATTAAAATCTGGAATGCTATTTGTAGACAGAACAGCACAAATAATGCAAAGTGTATATGATTTCTAAAGCACTGTAGTGCATGTTGCTGACTGATTTTTCATTTATTTTAAATTGGGATAATTGTATAAACCTCTGAATAGCATGTTTTTAGTCACAATATTATCCTGCACTATCATTATATTTTTATTAATTATTTTATTCCTAAATAGCAGGTTTGTTCTCAAGGCCCTGCAGCATTATGCAAAATTGTACCGATAAAAAAACTCTAATAGATTTAAGGAAGAACTGATTACATTGATTAACAAACTGCAGTGTGGTTGAATCACATGAAAAAATACATGTTTTTCATTTTTCTTAATCATTAAATCACTAAATCTTATTAAAACAACCATCCTCTGACACATTTGGAAAAAAGATCTTAAACAGCAACTTCTCATAAACTCACTTAGCAAAAATTTGGCACTGTATCACTGAAGTCCTTGGTCTCTCTTTATTGGTGCAGTCAAACTGCAAACCTTGCAATGCTGTGATCTTATTTCCTGGCCAGATTGGCAATCCTCCATTATTATAGGTAGCAGAAATAAGATTTGCCAGACACTTTTTATATCATTTTTAATGCCATCAAGATTACCCAGGTAGCTTGCCCTGTGCTAACTGGGTACATCAACAAGATGTACTTAAAAGTCAAAATATAACAGTAAGTCTGCACACATCATAGGAAGAACTCAGCTTAAAATTCGTGAGCAGAATTAGACCCTGATCTAATGTAAGGTCCTCAGGGACAATACTGCACAATCTCACTGGAATGCTCATTGAGAAACAACAGGAATGGAAACTAATAAATTGGATGTTTTCTCTAGAATATGACAGATTATGGAGGGAAAACATAGGTGATACGAAGTTGAAGTGTGAGTGCTGGAGCAAAAGGAGCATAATGGCATAGTGTTTAATTTTCCAGACTCGTATTCAGCGGCCTGTTATGTTAATTTGTAGATGAGTTCAAATCTGGCCACAAGAGGAATTTCACATCAAGTAATCAAGTAAATCAGGAATAAAAAGTGAGTATCAGTAATGGTAGCTATGAAACTGCAGGAGTATCGTAAAAATCCATCTGGTCCTCTAATGTCCTTCAGGGAAGGAAATCTGCCTGGTCTGGACTGCGTGCTAGTCATAACTCCTCTGAAATGGCTGAGCAAGCCACCCCATTCAGGACAATCAGAAACAGGTGATGAATGTAACTTTAACATGGACGAGTAAGTAAAATAAGACCAGATTATTTTTATCAGTGAATGTTCTGAGAATAAAATGCCCTCGGTTAAAAAGATGAAATAGAAGAGCTTTAGGATAAACATAATGGAACATTCTCAGCATGAGAAGTACGAAATTGTTGGATTAACTTCCTGGATTAGCAGGTGAGACCAAAAAACATCTCAAAATTACAGATTGGTAAAGCAGATGAAACGATATGGAAGATAGGTGGGTAAAGGCAACTTCGGCCATGACAAGAATAAATAGTGACATTGAAATGTCAAACTGTTTCCCAATTATAACTTCAATGTAAATTTATTAACCTTCTTTGCTTGCTACATAGAAGTTACACTGCAAAATCACTGTGACTTTGTCTCAGCAGATCCATGTCAGTTCCATACAATCCTCCACTCCGCTTTATTGTTGTGTCCTTCTTTTTCTTTCTTATATAGCCATATCCTCTGCATCTCACCTCAAGCACTCCTCAGCAGTGGACTCACATTCTCATTAATATCCACATAAATTATTCTTTTCATAATTCTTTCCTGGAATCACTGGTGATCATGTCCCCCATAGTATTGGATTCTCACAGAAGTAGAAGCATTTGTGTTTAGATGTAGGCTTTGCAAGCAATGCCTACATCCTGTGAATAAATAAAAACCTTATGCCTTCATAATCTTAAAGTGCAACCTCAGGACAGTGAGATATAAACTTCCTAGCTTTTGGTAACACAGGGTTTCAACAAATAAAAATATTTTATTTTAGCATTTTTGTCAGTGCTTCTAGGTTTTGTAAAATGGAAAGCACAAGTGTACCAGAACCATTTTAATCCAAAGTAATACGAATACAAAGCCAATACTCAAACATTAAAATCAACATTTTCTTTGTATTTGGAATTGAAATTTGATTCTTTCTCTTGCAGAACCACTACTTAAGATTTAGCACATTAACAGTGAGTTATCAGAATGTAAAAAAAAATAAAACTTATTTTATGCATGAGTGACTGCATATTTAACTGAAATTGTCCATTAAGGGAAATATTCCTGAATAGTCAAATCATCTCATTATTCTATTGGTGTGACTTATCATATATCGTTCATTCAAATTTCAAACATAATACTTCCACGATCAAGACATCCCTTTATATAGTGAATGCGCTTTTGTTGTCAGGCATCCAACACCAGCGACTGTACCATATAATGCTCAAAACAGTAGAGTTTATTTTTTAACCCTTCTGCTAAGTTCACATTACTCTTTCATCTATCTGCTTATGTCTTACAAATCCTGGTTGTATCTTAAAACACACCTATTGCTAAAATATCATCTCATAAGATTATGGGAAACAAACTTATAATGATAAACTTGAAGTAAAAACCAAATATATGCAGTTTAAAACTTCCTGCACTCTCCACATTCTAATACATTAATACATTCTGATACGCTCTCCACATTGAACAAAGATTTCACAGGGAATAGCGAAGAGCCTGTTCTTTGGTGACCATCGCCTTTGACCCTCTTGAATGCCACATTCTAATTATATCAACCACTAAATTTGACAGACATGGGGTTTATGAGACCATCCACAGATTGCAGCCTGTTCACCTTTACCCCACCTCCATTTCTATCTAATATTTATTCCCATATTTGTCCCTTAGCCTCAGTGACCCACATTATTGAGCCAACTCATCTCTTAACTTATGAATCACATAATTACTCATCCTCATCTGCAAGCTCACTGATATTTTACCATCAACTTTCTTTGGGCTCTTTGCTTCAAGATGGCCATTGCAATGCTTTCTCAAAAGATTCACGAATTAGTCCTCAATAATCTCTTGTTACAATTGTATCTCCAAAATGCTTTTTTCTCTCAGCACAACTTTTATGAAAATCCTTGAACTTCAAGATACCCTTTAACCTGCCCACAGCATTGAGACTCTATGGCTGAAATCATTGGTGATACAATTTGTGACTAACATTAGACCAGACCCTGCTTTCCTACTTTTCTACTCCAAATCATTTTTTTTTTTTAAATTTACTGTATGTAGGGACTCAGATATAACTGACAGCAGAAATATTTGTTGTACAGAACTATTTAGCTTGTTTGTCTCTTAACTAAGTTCCACATCTTCGGAAGAACTCTGGCTGCCAATATAGTAATTGAATAACATAAGTAGGAAACAATGCACAAAGTCAGAAGATTGAGCTTCATCCAAATCATCATCAAGCTTAAACATTCCCGGGACATTGGCATAGCCGGCAATGTCAAAATTCATTGTCCATCTTTAATTACCCATGAACTGAAGAGTGAGTCAACAACAGAGTTGAGTGTAGACCACCAGATTCAAAAACAGTTACTTTCAACTGTACGGCTGATCAACACCTCCACCCAATAACTCCACCATTACTTCATTATTTCCATTTTATGTATAGCCTAGTATCATTTTATAGTCATACTATCAATCTACTGTATGTATATAGGTTTTCTTATATATCTATATTTATTGTGTTTTAAAGATTATTGAGTTCTTTATCTTTTATGTTCTTGTGTGCTGCTTTGGATCCAGAGTAACAATTATTTTGTTCTCTTTTACACTTGTGCACAGGAAATGTCATTAAACAATCTGGAATCTTGAAGCCAGACCAGTTAAGAACAGAAGATTTTCTACCTTGAAGGATGTTAATGAGATGAATGTCACAGTACCCTGATCATTATCACTGAGACTGGATCTGTTTTAAATTCTAGATTTAGTTAATTGAATTTAAATTCCTCAGTTGCTGTGCTGAGTTTTAAATTCTTGTTTCTGGTCCTTAACACTAGTAATTCTAGTAACATAATCACCATGCTATTCTGTTGTACCTCTTAATCATGACTCTACTGTGTTTCTACATTTGCAACACCTCTTTTCATTATTACATCACCCCTTACTGGAACATAGAACAACAGAGTAACAGACCCTTTGGCCTACAATACTAAACTACCTCTTCTGCCACAATGTCCATATCCCATCATCTTCTGTGTATCCACGTACTTATCTAAGAACCCCTTAAACGCCTCTTATCAGGTTTGCCTCCACTATCATGCTTGTGTGCACATTCCAGACACCCTAAAGATTCTGTATAAAAACTGCACCACACTGCTCCTTTGAATTTATTTTCTCTCACCTTAAGTGTATGCCGTCTCGTGCTAGATATTTTGACCCATCTATTATATCTATGTACATCTCTCAGAATTTTATAAAATTACATCAGCCTCTGCTGCTCCAGAGAAAACACCCAAGTTTGTCGGACTACTTCTTATAGAATATGCCCTGCAATCCAGGCAGCATCCTTGTAAACATCTTCTGCACCTCCAAAGCCTTCAGATCCTTCCTAAAACATAGCAACCAGAAATGAATGCAATACTCCAGATGCGGCCTAATCAGAGTTCTATAAAACTGTGATATAACTTACTTACTCCTGAACTCAGTGCCTCAGCTAATAAAAGCAAGCATGTCATGTTTTCTATCCCAACCTATTAATTTGCAGCCACTTTCAGAGAGCTGTGGACTTGGGCCCCTAGATTCCTCTGTACATCAAGGTTGTTAAAGGTCCTGCCATTAACTTTGTGCTGTTCCTTAACATCTAATCTCCCACATTGCAGGGCCTTGCTAGGTTGAACTCCACATGCCATTTCTCTGCCCATATCTGCACCTAATCTATATGTATCTTTTGTCAATCATAAAATCACACTAATCACAAAATCACTAATCTTCGTATTATCTGTGAGCTTACTAACTCATCCATCCACATTTTAATCTAAGTCATTTATATATATAAATAGTAGATCTCTCAATACAGATCCCTGTCAACCACCAGTAAACAATGACTTTGAGCCAGAATAAGTCTTGTTAACCACCACCCTCTGTATTCTATGGGCAAACCAATTTTTGAATCCAAAATATTCAAACCACCATAGATACCATACATCATAATCTTATACCACCCTAAAGTTAAGATTATCCTACTTCTGACTCAGTTATTTCAAAGCTCAGTTTTTGCACCCTGCTATTTTGAAATTACAGGACTCAAACTAAGATGATTTCTTTGAACCCTGTCCTACCCCTCTTACTTCCTTTTCATCTCTGCCCAGCTGCCAAATTTCAAATTTAGGTGTTACCTTCTAAATATCTTTTTCTAGTTTGTGCTCAAGTTTCTTTAGATTCTGACTCACTTGCATTGGTCTTCCATAGTTTTATTTCCTGGTCCTGTATTCTGGAATGTTAAACTTGAACCTCTCATCCTTTCTCTCCTCTGCATAATAACACTACCACTGGGTATTTAGTCATTCTGCCATTTCTGTAATGAACTTTGCTTTCTACTAGCAGTGCAAGGTATTGCTGATACTGTCAGAATTAAAATTGTCTATCGTGACTTTGGATTTTCTATTAAGTATAGCCTACTTTACAGTTGGAAATTGTCAGCAACTTACAAGTAGTAAAGAAACAGAGACAAATGTTTTAGTAACATCAAAAACTATTTACAAAAATTTAGTGCATGCTCGGTAATATGATAATTTGTCTTTAGACAAGAGTACACTATTATTGGATTCTTCCTCAGATGTGAAAATCAGTGATAGGACTGTTTGCAATAAAATATTACTGCCCACAGGCAGTGGATGCATTAGGAAATTCCTTTCTGCAGATGTATTACCATGTCAGAAAATGAATATAAGCTGCTTGTGCACATTTCTTCTACAATAACCAGTCCACGTTCACCAAGAAATGGATGGTCCACACTGGTCTGTTGGTACTAAATATCCAACATACACAGACTCTGACTGTAGATGACTTTTTAGTTCATCTGTGATTTCAATTAACAGCCTTTACATGCAAATATCAAATCGACGAATCAGAGCGAGCAGAAACCTGTATGCTGTTATGTATTGTGAAATTATAACCCAGAAATTGGATCCATTGCTCAACTGAAGCATAAAATTTCACTTAAATTGGATCAATATTCTCATTGGCATTTCAGTATGGAATTCCCCTTTGCATATCTAATATATTCTGGCTTTGGTTAAACAGCTATCGATGTCATAAGCCATTCATTGTATGTGTCCTCTTCAAGGATATACACTGGGTCTTCCGGGCAATACACAATCTTCATTGAATGATCCCAGAAACCTTGAAGTACATTGCACAATGACAGGCAATGGGGCATTAATTAAATGGTCTGTAATGAGACACTGATGCCTTGCTTAAAGCAACTGCCAGACTCACTTTTCAAGCAACATCACTGCTTGCTCCATCACTGACTACAGCTTCTTTATACATTTTGCATTTGAGCTACATGCTGCAGTATCTGACTCTTTGATCATCCCGCACCTCAGTGGTGTGGAGCCACTCATGGCAGAGAATCGACTGGAAGAGAAGATCATGTGGGTCTATTTACCAGATATTACCTTGCCCCCTTCCCCGTGTGTTCCCGCAACTCCATAGTGATCTTCTGTGCAGTTGTGCCTGTGCTGCATCAGATACGGTTCTCAGTAATAAGCAGTTCAATGGCACAGCAATTGTGAGCTTTTCAACAGGTCCTAATGGAAATGCCATTCCCTATAACTCTCTGTACAAATCAAGATCCCGCTACTTTTTGTGCAATGTTTTCCAATATCACAATTTTTGTGGGGAACCCAACTAAGTGTTGGTGTAAAGCATAAAAAGAGAGTGAAATCAGACTATCGTTTAAACTTATATCTCATAAACATGAAAATGCTTTCATTATTACCCAGAGAACTGAAGAATTTCAGATTTGTATACTTTGGTAATAAATGAATCCTTGAATAACTCAGATTACATCCACCAAACACTTTCTCAACCAGGAATCTTTACTTAACTTATAAGTGCACACAATCCAAATGATCTACTGGAACAGTTTCGATCAGCTGAGGAGACTAGAAAAGGAATTGTCTCAGTCTTCATCCTCTTATCAACCAGGATATTTTTTCCCATGTTTTGGACTCACTTAAGATTGTCAAATATGGGAGAAGCAGGCAATGAAGAAGGAGGTGAAGGAGCATGTGGTGTTAGAAGAGAAAAGAAGATTAGAAGGATAGGATAAGTTTGGCCTGGAGGATCCTAGGTCAGGGATAGGGCAAACAGTTTTGCCTACTTTTCTAAACAATGCTGTAATTTGTAGCTTCTTTTTGCTCTTTACGATTTGCTAGTCTTTGTGAGTGTGAGCTAAAAGCATCATCTTCAATTTACTGATAAAAATTAAATATTATTTTTCCTTACTATTTCTGATTAATTCTGTACTGACCCTGTAGAAGCTTGAAGTAGAATGTTAGTTGGCACTGAGCTATAATTTAATTACTGTACATCCAAGACAACAAATCAAAAATGAAACTGCAGGGATAGATCTGAGAATTTTCTTGCATAAAATTAGATGAAGAAATGTTTAGAACTTAAGAAGACAAGTTCATCATTAGCCCATGGAACAGTAATAATACATCTGGCCTTTGAAAATGTATGAAGATTGGCAAACAAATACATTGCAAGTATGAAATGAACTTAGTCTATTATTTTAGAAAGTTACACTTCCATTAAAATACTGGTCTTGGGTATTGAATATAAATGCACTGAACATTTGTAAATTACTTTACACATACGTACCTTGAAGCTATTAGCATTGTGTAATGATACACCACTTAGTGTCGTCAGATCAGACATGGCAGGAACGTTCAATGAACGTAATGAATAAATTACAGATACTGTGAGAATAAAGGTGTATCAGCTTAATATACCTTGATCCATAGCAGGAGGTAACAACTGTCTATATTTATCCTAAGGTGGATGCAAGTGTTTAGTAGTTCTGATCCAAATGGCTGCATATTTGATTTTCATTCCAGAGATTTGTATAGATTATCTAGGCTGACGTTCCACTCCAGTAGCAAAGGATTGCTGCACTGCTGGAAATGTCTTTTGGATAAAATGCTGAAACAAAGGTTCATCTGGCCCTCAGAGTGGAAATATAGAGTCTCATGACATTATCTAATGACAAGCAGGGGATCCTTCCTGGTTTTCTGGACAATGCCTAACCCTGAACAATGGACCTATTCAGATAATAAGGTCTGCAGGTGCTGCAGTAATCAGGTGATGTTGGTGGGAATCTACAGCCAGCTAATTGAATGTAACAATTCAAGTATTAAAACAAGAGGAGACACAAGAGACTGCAGAAGCTGCAATTTGCAGCCAGGTATCTGCTGGAGGAACTTGATCCTGCTCATGGAGGTTTGATGCAGGGATTTTGACCTGAAATTTTGACAATTCCTTTCCTTTCGCAGGGAAGGGAATTCTTTTCTGCTTGACCAACTGACTTTCTCCAAGAGATTATTTGTTGCATTAAAAATGTGCTTACCCTTACAGATGGTTTTTAATTCAGTATAAAATATATTGTGTCAACTTGAAATTGTTGAAGGCGAAATATGAGCACAAATCTGTTATATATTGAGCTGTGAAGTGAAATTGTTGAAATGACAATTTCTCAGTCCATTATTTTTTTACCTCTATGTCTTAAAATGATATGAAGCTCCTCAGGTAGCAACATAATGGACTTCACTTAAGCATTCTTACCTTTATGGTATTAAGTATGCTTTGTAATTGAAATACTGAGGATGTAGATTGAACTGTACACTTAAAAAAAATCTGCATTGCACCAACTGCAAAAATAGAACTCCCACAAATAAATACTTTCTGCACTAAAGGAGCTGAACATCAATGATGGAATTTTCTCCCATTCATAGTCGACAGAAGGAAATTCTTGCCCACAGCACATGATCAATACTATTATCCATCATATCTGTCAAAATCAGGGGAGTGTTGGGATCAAGATTTATGATCAAACCGAATGTGAACCAGCACATACTCATTTGAGCACTTGGGTCTGAATATATTTCATGAAAGCGGTTTACCAAAAAAGGGAGTTTTTAAAAAAAAACTTAATTAATATGCTCCCCATATGAGTTAAGAATTGACAGCCTTACTTACGTAATACTTAAATACACAAGTTCATGACCACTTTGGAAATGAAAAACAATATTACCTCATCCATTGCTGTTCACAATGGAAGTGTTAGAACATGCCCAGAATGCTAATGTTTCCTCCCTATTTACTTGCAATTGTATTGAGTGTTCCCTGTACAGCATTGACCCTGGTGTGAGAAAAACATCCTAATCCAGCTTCCTTTCTCTTTGTAGATGTAACAGCACTTCCAAACCATTCAGGAGGAAGGCAACTGGCCAAAGATAAAGGAGACAATGAACTGGCATGTCTCTGTGTATAGGGAAGTCTGACCCATATTGAATAATGCTCAAATTATATTTGAATAACAGAAGACACAGTAAATCCACTACAATTTTGTGGAGCATAAATATTTCCCTAATTTGCAGCTGTCTATTGGACTGTAGACTCTCCACCTTATCACTATAGCTAAAGATGGGAGGTTTGACATGGGTTCGGTGGAACATAGAGCACTGTGAGTCCCTTTCAGTTCTATCAGACATGTACCAATGAAATCTTTCTGTAGGGTTGAAGACTAGCGGTTAATCGCTTCCTCTTGCCTGACCTTGTACTGGTATTATAGCAAAGTGAGTATTAGCCTTAATAAAGCCGGTCAATAGCTTTGTACATAGAGACATATCCTCCAGGGAGTTATTAAGGCTGTTATATTGTCTGATTAATATATAAATTGGAAGCACTAAGGTTTGGTGGTCAACACCACCTCTGGGATTAAGAGCTGAATGAGAAGCTTGGTTGATCATTAAGAATAGCATTAATGATAATAACGCTGACAAAATTAGGAGGAAGTGCATTACCAGCAGCTTTGCACTATTTAACTACTAACGCCATGTCTAACATCCAGCATTGCATGCTGTCCATTGGCCTTGTTAGTGGAATTCTGTTTCCAATGTTCTCTACTCTTTATTCATTACTTTAAAAATACAGCTAAGAATATGATGTAATCAGCACCCAATGGAAGAAATGTGTTGATCGATAGCAAAAGTCTTTAAAGTTTAATGGTGTTTGCTGTAATGGTTGTGTTATGATTACCGTGGTGAGCCATTTATGAAAAACAATCACCTTAAAGAAAGATACAGCATGGGAATCAAATTATATGCCACTAATTTCCATACCTTTTAACAATGAGATATTCAATTCATTAAAATTTAAATGACTAACATTTATAAACACAAACAGAATTATACAAAATCCAGATTGTGTTTTCAGTGCAAGCACTTAATCCTCTGTCTTACCAGTTTAATAGTGCAAGTTGCTTGCTGACTACTGCAAGCAGACTCTGGGGAATCCGTTCCCAGCTCATTACCTGAATACTTAGATTTGTTGAGACGCACCATGCGAATGACTATCTGGTTGGCAAATTGTCCAGCTGCAGAGTGAAAGGTACAGTATTCAAAACTAGTCAACAGAATTCAGATTGGCATTTTATCACATCACATTAACACCAGGAAGCTGAAAGTTCACTGCAGAATTCCTGGAGGCTTTTGTTTTATTGTCACAATAATTGTATTTTAAAATAAGTACTGTATTCTTATTTTGACAATCAATTGACGTCTAGAAGACTGACAGAAAGTGTTATGTTATTAAATTGAGTAAAATATCATTTTTTAAAAATGTACTTTAAGCCTTTCTCCTGCATGTGAAATAGAAACAGATTTGATATTTCCCCCACACAAACATAGATTACGCCATCTATTAAAATCTTCTGTTCAATTAATATTTAATCTTATAAAACATAGTGTCAGAACTTCTTAAGGAAACACTGACAAATTTAATGCTACACACTTTTATTTATTGCAAAATGCAGTTATCTAAAAGTGTTAGAATTTAGGATGATTGACCATCACGTTGGTGGGAGAGAAGAGAATTGTCACTGCCTGCCTTGCCATTGAGATGCTGCGAGGTGTGAAGCTGCCAGGTTAGAATGGTGGAAATAAATTAAACACCAGAATCTTTTCAAATGTAAGTAACCTTTCAATACATGTAGCATGTATTAATTAATACAATGCAAGATTTATGAGATTGGAAATTCACTAATTCACAAATGTAAGCTTCTTCAGGTTAAACTGTGGTGGAGATTTAACATTTTAAATTTATTTTCTATTTCTCCTTTCTGAACATGCACTGGCTGGTCTAAAATATTACAAATGTTATCAGATACTTTGCTTTTATATTCTACAACTTGAACAATGATGGCTGAACTCAGACCAACAATGGGTGGAATAGTCAATCCTCATAAATGATGTTCTGGTGTTTTGATTTAGCAGTATGATCTTCTTGAGCATGTGATTGGAAGCTGACAAAAAATTGCTTCTTAAAGCAACTCAACAGTAGGACAGGAATAGAATATTCAAAAGAAATGGTACAAAAATTCTGCCATTTGCCAATAATACCAGTACTAAGCCTCTACACCTCTACTTCCTTAGGAGTTTGCAAAGCTTTGGCATTATATCTAAAATTTTGACAATCTTCTGTAGATGTGTGGTGGAGAATATATTGATTGGCTGCATCACAGCCGGGTATGGAAACACCAATTCCCTTGAACAGAAAATCCTACAAAATGTAGTGGATTTGAGCCAGTCCATCGTGGGTAAAACCCTCCCTACCATTGAGCACAGTGAGATGAAGTGCTGTTGCAGGAAAGCAGAACCCATGATCAGGGGCCTCCACCAACCAGGACATGCTCTCTTCTTGTTGCTGCCAAGAAGAAGGTGCAGGAGCCTCAGGTCTCACACTACCAGGTTCAGCAATAGTTATTACCTGTCAACCATCAGGCTCTTGAACCAAAGGGGATAACTTCAATCAGGTTTACCTCATCACTGAAATGTTCCCACAAACAATGGATTCACTTTCAAGGGCTCTTCATCTCATGTTCTCAATATTTATTGCTTACATAATTATTATTATCATTTCTTTCTTTTTATATTTGCACAATTTGTGTCTTTTGCACACTGGTTGAACACCCAAGTTGACGTGGTCTTTCATTGATTCTATTATGGTTATTATTCTATTATGGATTTATTAATTATGCCTACAAAAATGAATCTCAGGGTTGTAAATGGTAACATATATGTACTCTTATAATAAATTTACTTTGAACTTTAGTGTTTGTGACAGACCAGGCAAAGATAGAGGAAATCATATTCTTATTGGCATTTTTGTTTAAATAATAAATGCATAAAAAGAATTTTTAATAATGTATTGACATAAGAGACATATCTTAAGGATCAGATTTAGAACTGGTTTGGTCATTCAGAGAATTTATCTCTAATTATCATTTCTCCCTTGTAGTTTTATGTACAATAATTAAAGGCATAAGATTTGCTAAGAGGAATCATAAACACATGTATTTCTGCAGATGCGGGACACTGTACAGAGCAAAGTACTGGAGAATCTCAGCATCTGTCCCACTGAAGGGTCTCAGCCTGAATATCAACTGTTTATTCCTCTCCACAAATGATGACTGATCTGCTGAGTTCCTCCGATACTTTCGAGTTCCTTGCAATGCTGAACAGCGGTAGTGCTAGCGGCATTCATCATTACCATAGACAAAATCAGACAGGGGCTTCTGGACTACATACAAACACAACAAAATACAGAAATCCAGAATCGTCAGCCAGTGATCACCCAGTCCTCTAGAGAGGCTGTTTCTGAAGCTTTCTCCAGGGTATTCGACAGAAATCTGTGAATTGAGGAGAACTTTGTGTACTCACAGAAAAATTTCACTGTTAAAAAAAACGAAGGTGCTATGTTTTGCTGGGTCAGATGTGACTGAGATTTTGATAATATAGATAGATAGATACTTTATTGATCCCAAAGGAAATTACAGTTCACAGTAGCATTACAAGTGCACAGATATACTGAAATTAAATTAACAATTTAAAATTTCTGGTCCTGAAATGTTGATTTTATGTGTCTGGATAATAATACGGTGGCAATTGGCAGTGGAAGTGGAGAGGATATTTCCTATGGTGGGAGAGTCTAAGACCAGAGAACACAGTCTCAGAATAGAAGGACGCTCTTTTAGATTGGAGATGAGGGGAATCCTGGGGTTCCAACATTAAACTGTCGTTCATTCTTTGGGGCACTCCTCTGTTTTTGTGGATGGTTGCATAGAAAAAGCATTTCAGGATGTCTAAAGTATACATTTCTCTGACATCAAGTTGTACCTGTGAACCTTTGAGGAGACATTTCTTTATCTAGAGGGTGGTGAATCTGTGGAATTCATTGCCACAGGCAGCTGTGGAGGCAAAGTCTGTATGTATGTTTAAAGAGCAAACATGAGAAAATCTGCAGATGCTGGAAATTCAAACAACACACACAAAATGCTGGTGGAACACAGCAGGCCAGGTAGCATCTATAAGGAGAAGCACTGTCGACATTTTGGGCCGAGGTCAGGCCGAAACATCGACAGTGCTTCTCCCTATAGATGCTGCCTGGCCTGCTGTGTTCCAACAGCATTTTGTGTGTGTTGTATGTATATTTAAAGCAGAGGTTGACAAATTCTTGATTAGTCAAAGCAGGCAAGGATATGGGAGAAGGCGGAAGACTGGGGCTGAGTGGAAAAATGCATCAGCCATGATGAAATGGCGGAGCCGTCTCAATGGGCGAAATGGCCTAATTCTGCTCCTCTGCCTTATGGCCTTAAAATATCATTTCAAATTTCCACAACTAGTTATAATAATAAAATATGTTTTTGCTTTCATTTTTTAAGTTATTTTTATAATAATTATATGCATATGTTTCTGTTGCTGGGTTGAAGTCTGCAAAAAATCTGAATATTTATTAAAAATCATACTTTTTATTTGTTAATTCAGTATCAATGAGAAATTTTACAAGTGATCAGGGATTTCCTAAAACTAATGTATGAAAATAATCAACATCAGAAAATGCCATGTCAGAAACTTTGTTAGGTATTCAAGGTCATCTTTCCAGGAGATCAGTGCCAATTGCCACCATTGTGCTGCTGACTCCAAAATCAGCAGAAACACATCAATAGGAAATGACATATTTCAATGCCTGACCAAAAAAAAAAATTCCTTTTCTTACTATGCTGATATTACATCTGGGGAATTCAAAATTCAAATCTATAGTAGGCCATCTATGAACTATTGCTTGTGAAAATTCACATCAGGAAGCAATGAAATAAGGAAACGATCTGTTATTTTACAATATCTTCCACGTCCTCGAGGCAATCAAATGTTTTACGCCCAATTAAATATTTTCAATGCTTTAAAAAACAGTCATTTTTTGCAAGTTAGGCAAACATATAATCACCTCATGCACAGCTAAACTAGTTTGTGCCTTGGATAACTTGCTTGCATCTTAGTTTTGTGGGTTATGAAGCAATTGAAAATCTACTGTGGGACAAGTGTACCTTTCCACAGATGTGGCAGGAGATGCCTGGCCAGGTGACTAAGTCAGTAGTTTGTGAACTTGTCTGCTCCTTCTGTTGTTAATGCTAGTCTTCTATGTGTTCCTGATTTAATGTTGTCAATCCCATTGTAAAAAATCCTTCAATGCCATCTTCAACAGGATCCTACAGCCAAACAAATCTTTCCCACCCCCCACCACCTCACTCTCTGATTTCTGAAGAGATCACTACCCCTGTGATTTTCTTGTCCATTTGACCACTCCCCCCCCCCCCACTAAACTCCTCCTGTCAAGCGACAGAAAAGCTACACTGGCCCATTCACCACCTTTCTTACCTCTACTCAAGGCCCCAAACAGTCCTTCTAGTTGAGACAACACTTCACCTGTGAATCTGTTGGGATCTTCCAGTGCTCCCAATGCAGCCTTCCCTACGTGGATGAGACCTGACATAAATTGGGGGAATGTCTTTGTCAATTACTTCCACTCCATTGCCAAAAGCAGAATTCCCCAGCGGCCAACCATTCTAATTCCTATCCTCATTCCTGTTGCAACATGTTGGTCAGTGGCCTTCTCTTTTGCCATGATGAGGCCACTCTCAGGGTGGAGGAGCAACACAGCATATACTGTTTCAGTAGCCTTTAACCTGATGGCATGAACAACAATTTCTCCTTCTGGATACTTTCCCTCACCCTATTCTTCTATTGCCCACTCTAGCTTCTTACCTCTTCTCCTCACCTGCCAATCAGCTCACTCTGGTGCCCCTCCAGCTTCCCTTTCTCCTATGCTCCACTTTCCTCTCCTATTAGATTCCTTCCTCTCCTGCCTTTACCTTTCCCACTCAGCTGGCTTCACCCATCACCTTCTAGATAGTACTCCTTCCCCTCCCCCCACTTTTTATTCTGGCATCTTCCCCTTTCCTTCCCAGTCCTGAAGAAGTGTCTCGGTTTGAAACAACAATTGTTTATTAATTTCTATAGATGCTGCCTGTGGTGCGTGGCCACGTGGTTAAGGCATTGGACTAGCAATCTGAAGGTCGTGAGTTCGAGCCCAAGCCGAGGCAGCATGTTGTGTCCTTCTGCAAGGCACTTAACCACACATTGCTCCAGTCCACCCAGCTGAAAATGGGTACCAACAAAATGCTGTGGGTTAACCGTTAACCTCGTGATAGACTGGTGTCCTATCTGGGGGGGGGGGGGGGGTTAGTCTTGTACTCTCAGTCGCTTCATGCCACGGAAACACTGCCCTGATGAGCCTATAAGGCTCGGGGCAGACTTTAACTTTTAACTTATAGATACTGCCTAACCTTTTGAGTTCCTTTAGCATTATGTGTCTGTTGCTCTGGATCTCCAGCATCTGCAGAATTTTTTGTGATTGTGAGAAGTCCTTCTGAGCAGTCACGATCCAAGAATTCCCATAAGCTCATGGGAATACTACAAATTTTCAAGGAGACTTTTCAGAAGAGCTTTGAATCTTTTTCCTCTGTCCATCTGATAATCTGTTCTCATGTCTGACTGGAAGTTGGGTATAGGGCAAATAATCCATGTGGTGTGCCCAACAGGTCTCTTCATGCACCTTCAGAAGTTGCCTAGTGTGAAGCAATGTGCTCATTCAAATACTAGCTTATTACAATAGGTGGTATAAAAAGAATGATTTCATGGAGTTGTTTAAAATTATGAGGAATATATCTCAGCAGTTACAACTGGTTATCACGTCTGCAATGTCAGCATTGGCTTAGATATGATAATAAGAAGATATAATGTAGATATAAGAAAAGTTAAACACTATTGATAGATTATTGTTTGAATACAACCCAGCACAACAAATTGATTGTTATATCAGTAAAGAAAAACAGATCTTTTACAGACCTATGAGGTTATATAATTTGGGTATTACACTACCATAACAATTTTTTTGTTGGAAAAAAGTGCAGAAATATACTAAAATCTCACTGAACCGTCAGTAGCTGATTTTCCCAACAAAAGTTAAGAGAATTTTGCTCCAGTCTTAAGCAATTTTCAACTTCACAGCTTCAATGCATCGCTACACAGGGAATCCCAACTACGACTTCCCTTTGGAGTTGTGTCAGTGAATTTCTAGACCAATGTATTAGGGGAGATTATTTAGAGCAATCATTGTTTTGTTTATTACTGTAAACTGCTTGTCTGCACTGCACAATGTTAGTGTTCAGGGCAATCATTATACTGTTCATTACTTTAAACTATTTGTTCCCACTGCATTATGTTGGCATGCACTCTTATATTTTGAGCTAGATGTTGTAAAATAGATTTGTCTGCCTAGAAATCGGAATTTACTTCCTTTCAATACGTTCTGTGGAGTCTGAGTAACCAATCATGGGAAGCTCCGTAAAAATGAGGAAACATGTAGAAAGGCTAGCTAAAATAATTGTTATGTTTTATTTATTTATCTATCCTGAATTGTTTGATTCCTGTATCAGCAGTGTCCCGACGCTATTACTAGGCAAGGGCTGGTAGGCAATGCAGTGTACAGCTGAACTGCAATGTACTGTAAATGAAACGTCTCCAGTGGGTAAAGCGACACCCAGCAACATTGTTTGCAATATTCTGAGCAATAACAGCAGAGAAAAGTATGTCAATTTAACAATGGGAACCCTTTAAATCTGGTCTAATAGTTGATCTACGGTGCATACGGCACTTATCTTTTTGTGAGCTGAAGGTTCGGGTTGTTGGCTGTACTCTTCGCAGCAAAGTATCTCAGGGAATGTGGAAATGGTCACTTGGGCATAGGATGGCTTTAAAAAAAAAAAATTATTTATTTATTTTATTTGGAAATACAGCATTGAACAGGCCCTTCTGACCCAACTAGCCACACCACCCAGCCACCCACTGATTTAACCCTACCCTAATCACAGGATAATTTACAATGACCAATTAACCTACTAAACAATGCTTCTTTAGAGCGCCAGATGAAATGCACACGTGGATGGGGAGGATGTACAAACTTCTTACGTAAGATGTCAGAATTGAACTCCAAACTCAGACACCCCCAACCTCTAATAACATTGCACTAACCGCTACTTTACCACGGTGCTTTTAGTAACTGTGATCCGAATCTTGGACACAGTTGCTTGGTGGAATATGCAAAGCAGGAGTGGAAGTAGATCGGATCTTCGAAATACCTCCACAACAATTATGGCAGCCTTGCCAGGTATCTGAATACAGTTGCCCCATCAGTCATTTGGATCAGGTGTGTAACACAGTGGAAGTTGAAGCTAAGCAATAAGATATAAGAATCCACGAAAAAAGTCACAACAATATAGTCTTAAACTGGATTCATGTTTCAAACATATCAAACTGAAGACAAGCCTGCAATAGAATCATTTAAAATTCCAGAAAGAAGAAGTATAAAAATATCCCACTTAAACAGGAAATCAGCTTTTTCACCACTCAAATATCCATTACACCATTCCTCCCACAATTTGATTAAATTTCTTTTTTTCTGGATTTTGCCAGATGTATCAGAAACAAATTAAATAAAATTGCGACATATCTGATATCATGAACAAAATTCTGGGAAGCACTAATGTTTGAGTTAAAATTGTTTTGATCCTTCTTTCAGTATTAGAGGTGACAACACAGGCAGATTGAATATTTTATTCTCTTTACACATAGCAACTGCATCAAACTTTCTGTCCAATATGACAGGAACCATGGTTGAGCGATCCTTTTGATACAATGACTCAAGATGCCCTATGATTTTCACTGCCATGTGAAGTAAGATCTATGTCAGATTTCAGTGTTCTAGGGAAATTTCAGTGTTATATAGACACACACACACACACACACACACACACACACATATATATATATATAAAACTTCTTTAGTCATTTTTTAAAAAAATGTCCTCCATCATGTATGTCCTTCTGGAATTTCTGCCCCTGACAGCCCACTTTCAGAACAGAACTTATTAGCAGAATTCTACACCCATCACACTAGCCCATTGTGAACTCTCTGTGCAATCATGTTAGCTTCACTGACATTTTGTGTGCAACGATAATTTATTTATCTTTATTTCCTTCCATTCGTTTCATTAGGTTCAGGTTATCAAAATCTCTGCTGCCTGTGTCCCAGAAGTCAGCATTCCGCTAACACATGGGGCTGACCTTCGAGTAAGCAATGTCATTATTTTAAATTTTGCAGCACCTGTGTTTTCAGATCCTCACTGATTACACGCCACCCTATCTCTACAAACTCCACATCACCGAAAGGTATCAGCTCTCCTCCAGTTCTAGCTTCTTGAGCATTCCAGAATTTAATAACTCAACAACTCGCTGTGAATTCTCACCAAGCTCCTAACCTATACACTCCCTGATCTGGTCTAGCTAATGTGTGACTCCAAATCTACGATAATGTTTGATTCTTAACTCAGGGACGATGAGGAAAAGAAAATCATCTTTGCCTGTGAAGTCCTCATCTTAATATATAATTATTTGATAATGAATGGTTTGAAAATAGCTTAAATACTGCTTCAGAACTAACTTGAAGGTCACATATCTGAAACTCTTGAACAATACCATAATTTCTAGAATGTAAACAGAGTAATATCACAACAATCTTCACTAAGGTCTGTATTTTGCGTAACTACAGATTAACTATTGTTAATCATTTTGAAGAAGACTTTCATTTGGTTTAAAATAGTTATCATTTTAATTTACCTAGTTCAGAAAAAAATAAACATCATTCAAAATTTTTAAGCCGTTTTACTTTTTGATTATGCCTCAGTCACCCAGAAGGAATATCAATAAAGGTACATTATGATTTATAATGTAGACTCTATGGCTGGAGGAGTAAGATCTCAGCCTTAGAGTTTCTTATAAAACCATCCTGCATGGAAAAATAACATTGAATGTATGCTTCCAATGTCATTGAAAAGCTTGAGAGATTGAGGGAATAACATCTTTTAGATTTGTTCACAGAATTTGGATGATTCTCCCCATATCAGCACTTATTATCCATCCGTAGTGTCCTTTGATAGATTCACCAATTCAAAGGCAAGGAACTAGGGTCTTCTGTCTAACTCAGGGGTTCTCAACCTGGGCTCCATGGTCCACAGACCCTTCAGTTAATGATAGGGGTCCATGGCATAAAAACTGTTGGGAACCCCTGGTTTAACTTTACCATTATTCACATATTTACATTAGTCCATTTACCTGCATCTGTCTAAACATTTCCTATCCATGAACCTGTCCAAATGTCTTTTAAACATTGTATTTTCATCTATCTCTACCATCTTCTCTGGAAATTTGTTCAATTTAATCAGCACCTTCCGTGTGAAAAACCTACCCCTCAGATCCTCTTTCTCACTTTAAACCTATACCCTCTAGTTTTAGACTCTTCTATCCTGGTAAGAACACTCTGCTTATTTACTCTATCAATAGGTTTATAAGCATAGATTTCTAAACCACAATAAACCTCAGCCTTCTTCACTTCAGGAACAATGGTCCCTCCGATCTAGTCTGTCCGGTTTTCCAGAAGGTTTGTCCCGCTTCAATGCTGCTAATACAGGCTTGCACTTAGGGCTTACTTTTGGCAAACTGTGTCACTGAACACCCAGGGATGTCCATGTAAAAGACTCTTTCTTTTTTTTCGCCCTGTGTTCCATTTTTTTAAAAATTGCTATCTCACCTTTCTTGCATTTTGATCTTCAGAGATCAAGTTGCTTTCAGATTTGCAAACAATGGATGCTTGGATAAAGTGAGGCAACTCCTCAGTAAAAATGACCTCTCATTGAAAGCCATGTTTAACCATGTTAAGCGAATGACTAGTACAACTATCTCTGTATGAAAAACCTACTTCACAGTTCCCCATTAAAAATATCCTATTCACCTTAAGCCTATGCTGTCTAATCTTAGATTCAATTTTCTCAGTATGAAAACCATAACTATCTAGTCTATCAATGGGCTTCACAATACTATAAGTGTGGTTTAACTAGCATTGTGTACAATTGTTACATTTCACTCCAACTCTTGTACTCAATGGGCTGGAACAGATTAAGGGAAAGAGATTCAGCTTTCAAAAATGAATGGAACAAACACATTAAGATAGGCTCAATATCCCATTTAACAATTGTATAATAGGAACTCTCACTTGAGACATTTTACAATTCCGGTGGAGGGCTCTTTGTAAGGAAAGAGTTCCATCGTGATCTCTTAGTTTCTCTCACCCTCCAACTCAAGATGGCAAATTAATTTCAGGAACAAAGCTCAGAATGGAGTATAAAAAATTGCTGTAATCCCCAGGGCTCCCAACAATCTGGGAGCTCTGCAAAATCTCTGTTCATAAGGTTGCCCATCTGATTAAAAAAAGCTGTTTCTGAGTCAGATTCAAAGTTATTAAGGTGTTTAGAAATGTTTAAAATAGACTATAATACTGAGGGAAAAAACTCACAACAATAACATTCCATTTCTTCTGAAAATTCATTAGCCTCAAATTGAATTTAGTAAGGAAAGGAAGAAACAATATCCTTATGCAAGATTGACATGGATGCATTACATTTGTGTGTTTATTATGTTGTAAATGCTGTTTTTATCCTATTACTCCAAAGTTAATATTGGAGAAGGATTTAAGAGAGCAGACATGGTTTATGGAATGTAATTGGTGCGGACTGTGGGAGATTAAAAGCAGTAAAGTCGCGCTGCTAAAATCCAAACAGTTAAATGAAATGAACCCCTACACACAAACCTCATTCCTCCCACCTGGCTGCAACAGATCAAGTGTGGTAACCCCTGTGTGTTGAATGCAGAACACTAGAGTGTAATAAACTCACAGCATGGCATCTCAGAAGATGGACACAAAGTATTGATTTAACAATTTCCATACGGGGGGCAACAACTTTTTTTGTTCATCGGAGATTGTGTATTATCTGTTATAATTCCCATGTGTTCAAAATGGTAATAATTTTAAAGACCCATCCCAATTTTTAATGCTGTTAGCTAGACTTTTAAGCAAATTACAGGCAGAACACTGCCAGTCAGTGATGCAGTTACTTAATATTCCTGCTACTAGCTGTAGACAGAATTGCACCAAATATTGGGCCAATAGGTTTATCTCTCTTCATTCTGCAGTGTTAGGCATCCTGAGACATTTTAACAAAATGCTGGGAAAAATTCAACTCCCTTACGGGACCGAGTCAGAATGGAATGTATTCACTTTGCAAGTTGTATATTCATGGAAGTTTCATTTCTATTGACGGCAGAGAATTCTCTCTGCAATTTAGTTCGTAACCAGCTAAAATCAGCAATGTTTATATGACTGTGCTGCTGCTGGAGGGAACAGTGACCCTTCTGTCAACATGGAACATAAATAAGGTGCCACTGGCAGCACAGATTATCAGCTCAACCCTGGCTTCCCTGCTGTCACCATGGGGCAAATATCGCAATTCTCAGCTACATTCCACAATGTAAACGCAGTAATTCTCAAGCAACGAGAGTAAAAATACTTGCTGAGCTGCTCCAAACAGAAAGTTCAGCAATAAATCTGTGGAATGAGCCTGAGTTTTCAACCTCTGACTTAATTCTAAAATTCAGTCAAAAACTATTTTTAATCCTATCCCAGACACATGTCTTCACATGGCTATGGTATCTTTTTCACATTGTTCATTGCTTAATATAATATGCGCTGTGCTCATTGAGCCTTGCTTGTTAACACAAAATAGTTCAGACAATGCCAAAGAATAGGTGCAAATTAAGGGGTCTCTAATTGTTAAAATGTAGCCTATATTGGAATTATTAAAAGAGCAAAGACATACACTTACAATCCGGAAATTCATTGCATAATGTAGAAGAGTTCTGGAGTAGTGGAGGAGTTAGTGGAGGAGTGAGTGAAACTGAAAACCTCAAAAAATTCAAATTACTTTGGAGACTAAGTAAAGACAGCTGCTGCTACCTTTCTTTGGATTTCTTTACCCTCGCTGTTGTCCTGTTCTAATATCAGCCGATTGTGCAGTGTCATAGTTGTGTATGTCAGCAGTTGTTGGCCATTTTCTGTGTAATAGTCTTTGAAGCAAGGTTTGGGACAGTAATGGACCATGAATGCCTTGATTGATTTGCTTGAGCCTGTCCTCTCCTGGAAAACATGTCCTTTTGGACTTTCTGATGCAGTGAAAAGTAAAACCCTGTTTAATTGCCATGTTTTCTACTCTAATGGCACTGATTCCAATTAGAACACATAATTGCCATCCTGAGTGAAATTGAGAAATTTGTGTCTCATTAGAAATCACACCTGGGTCCCATCTGACTGGAATGTCCCAGTGAGAATCATAGAGAACTTAAATCTACCTCAACTGCACAGCTCAAGACAATAGTAGGTTTGCTACTATTGCCAAGACTTTCAAATCATATTTGCCTTGCCATATCTGTTTTGAAGTAATAAAATTCTCATCTTGCCACCTTAAAAGGAATACATTTAAATCTAACTTGAACTAACAACCACAAATAGATTGCCTGAGATTTTGGGTTTAAAAGTAGACTGACAGCCCAGAAAACCAAGGATGAACAAAGGTTTGACCTGGTGTCAGAATTCACTAATTAATACATTCAAACTTCTAGGAAAAAGTCTCCACTTTGTCTTTTTTGCCTCTGGTCTGCCATGCTGCATCTTTGCCAAGTAGTTACTAGCCGCAGTGAGTAAATATCTCATTGTGACAGTCGCTAACATGCTGAATGGTAATGGAGTCAGAACAGAAACAGCCACTTTTAATCAAACCTGTCATCATTTGTTTTTCTCAACACGTCGAAAATGCCATCCTCTCCCACACCAGCACATTACTTATACAGTGCAGTCGCAACTGAAAGGAAGCTCCTTCGAAGAATATGGAACCTCCACAGCTTGCTAGCAAGGGGCAGACATAGCTTGGTGGTCTGGAAAAATCAATGAGCAGGCACTACAATTGCATATGTCTGAATGAATACTACATGAATGATTGGCACTGTGAAGTCCAGCAGAGTTTAAGAGCCTTTTGTGTTTGCCAAAACGTGAAATTAAAGACAATGCCATACAGTACGTATAGCCCAATGTCCTCATATGGAACTTCATTGCGACTCATAGGTCCAAACGTTTCTATTTTGCCTGCTGAGGGACATACAGCAATGCATACAGTTCATTAATGTTCACAAATGCTCATCTCCAGGGAATCACACGATATTGAACCTGAGTGAACTCACTGATCCTAGCAGCGGCTCACATCTCATATTTCTGAATGCACTTCAAGCCACATTAATACTTTTGAGTAAAGAATTCTGCTTGAAGTTGTAAAGTGCACCACCATCATTTTATTTGGCTCAGTACCCAAAGGAAGTCCCCAAGCACCTAAGGAAAGGGAGTTTGCAATGAAACCACTAACTGTTCAATGTTTTGGAGCACTTTAAGCAATCGGTGAGAAATTCTCAGTTCAATGCTAAAATTTGGAATTTTTGGTCCTTAACTTTTGCTACATTTTCAGTTTTTTTATTGAAATACTTAATTAGAGAAAAATAAGTATTTGTAATAAGCAGAAATACAGATGCTAATGCAGCACTCAACAGCATAAAAGATGAAGCAGAGAAAGTGATTAATTATTCAATTAAATAATAGTTAACTTCTCTCTAATGAGTTTGTACAACAGCATGACTTTTAGTACCAAAGCTACGGTCAATGTTCAAAACCAAAAAAAGATATAGTTCACAACTCAAAATTTTGAATAAAGGAAAGAGAACTTCAGCATACTAATCTGCAGAACCATTACATGACACACCAAGAGAAACTGGAGAGTTCCACCTATTTTCCAATTCACATGGAATATGGCTGTGTAAGCTGCTTTAAAACTGGTCCCTGCACAAGTCATAATCCAGCAACTTTTCTCAATTCGAGAGATAATGCTTGACCAGGGCAGAAGAGGTGGGTCTTCGCGATTTAAATCAAGTACTCTATATTGTTCTTGCACAAACCCAACTTCCACTTAAGTGGTGAACTCTTGAAATCCGAAAGGCTTTCAATTTCCCATCACAGTGGTGCCTGGTACAGTGAGGGATATCAGTATAGGGAAAATTACAATAATAGGTATATCAATGGTTAAATTCTGTCTATCCTAATGCTCGTCCACTTGCTGCATGGGTAATTTCTTCCTTATTTGCAGCTTAGAGGAAAGAGATTATAAGCAAGAAAAACCATTTCCTTTCCAACTTCCTTTTCCTGCTTTTCACAGTTCTTATTTCTACTTGTTTGTTATTTATCTATTCCTATCATCTAACTGCCTCAGTCCTTCTCTTGTCCCCAAGTGCCCTCAGCTCAAATTCTGCTTTCAGTAACACAGATCCTATCTAGAGGCTTTCCACAGGTCACTCTGTTATCACTGTTAACAGGGATTACATTCTTGCTCCGAGCTCTGCTGTTATAATGCTCATTTGTACTATTAGGTTACCATTCGGAGACTCTGTGAAATTGCAGCTCGCAGCAGAATCACAATTTCACACTCCAGTGTCATGAAGAAACCAGCAGATAATCGATGCTAAATGAATTATGACATGCATTTTGATTACTTTAGGAAACTATAAACATTATGGTATAATGTTCTAAAAAAGAAGTGTATATTATCATATTATATCACGAGCCTAAACAACAGATCAGAAGTTTCTTGCCGTTCATAAACGGATCCGAATAAAACCAAGAGGGCACATATCCTGACAGTGTTTTTGTATTCTCCAGATAGAGAATGGATCGGCAAGTATTTGATTTTCTTGCATTTTGTTTTCCATCCCAATTCTCTCTCCCCTCTCTCATTCTCTCTAACTCATTCATTGGCTATATTGTGTTCCAAGAGGATCATATATATCTTTACTAGAACTCCTAGAGATTACCGAATGGAGTGGTACAACGCCGAGAAGTGGTCCAGTCAGACTGTAGAATTAGCAGAATGTTGGATGCCCCACTGAGCAAGAAAATGAGACAGGTATTCAAAAGTAAGACATAACACCTGCAACCTTGTATCACAAGACCACAATATTTTGGAGAAATGACAGACCTGAAGATCTAAGCATCAGCAATTTTATGATGTGGACTGAGCACAACCATGTAGCTTCGCCTGACTTCCAGAACAGGTAAAGACATGCTTGCTCTCAGTGAAAATGATCCTTCCCAACACTTGCACATAAAATATCTAACCCATGCCACGTGGGTCCATTCTACATTTACTTCCTCATATGCTTGTTATTTGTATCAAAAATTAAAGGTTTGTATTTGAAAGCAGGATTGTTTTATGATTGGAGTTAGATTCTGAACAGTACATTGCACTGCCCATAATTGAAATAAAAATCACTTAACTCTTCTAAATCATCTATTGCTGGTTTGGGACATGGACTTTAACATACAGCTACCAGACTAGTTTTGCATGAGCTTCACAATGCTGCAAAAAAAAAGGATGATGACATCCACAGCTTTATTCCAAATGAAAAATAGAACAACGCCATCAAAGAGAACCAAACAAACAAGAATTGTGTCACAGTATACAGTATTTCCTGATTTTGATTTTCTTCGCTTGGTTGGCTGTATTTCCTGGATTGTAACCTGAAATATCAGTAGATACTCTCTCTGATCTCAGAAAAATAAAGATTAAAAAGGAAATAGCATACAGCATTGTATTTTTTTTTGAAGAAAGAAGCTTTACATTACTGCCTGAGCAGCACGAAGTTCCTGAATATTTTGAGGATGGTAATGCCAGTATTCTATTAACTTCTTGCTATAACCGTCACTTTTGCATGAAACTCTAAGGATGCATCTTTTGCTGTAAAGACTACATGGAAATGCTTGATTACTATTTTTTTTTATTTAGGAAGTTAAATGAAAGATTGATTTTTTTACAATATCTGTCTTAAAGACCTGACAATTCATGCAATAAAAATACAATTTCATGACAGTATGCCAGTGACTATGCTAAGGAAAGGACCTAGAGCATATTTCAAACTTATCAATCATTTTATTAAGTTACTCTCTCATTAATTACATATCGAAATCATCACCATATTCCTCTTCAGGCTTTGACTTTAATGTCCTGGTGCTATACAGACTGGATAATAATCCCTCTTTTTTAAAAAAATTCCTAAATCATTCAATTCAAAACCCATATTACAGGTTAGTAAAGTAAAATAATAACAGCAATACAATTTAAAAAAAGAAAAGTAATGTGAACCAAGCATGAATGTTGAGAACCGAATGGAAAATCTGTTAGATTTCAGAATAAATCTATTTTTGAATGCCTGTGAAGTTGGAGTTTCATTATTAAAGAATAAAATCCATGGGCAATTTCTACTCCCTGGAGTCAAATACTATTGCATTTGCAAAATCACATTCAAATTGTATCCATGCACAAAAAATCAATTTTGTTGTTAAACAATGATGGGCAAAATTATAATACAAAAAAAAATTCTCTACTGCTGCATGCACATGCATTCCAGTCACTTTGAAAGCTACAAGTAAAAAAATGGATTTCCGATATATTTCTAACATTGAAATGAATTTTTTTTTATTAAATTAGCATTCTCTTCATCCTAATATTTACTTTTAAATTGTAATTAAGATGCTAAAAGCTTTGATTACACTTATGTCTACAGGTGAGAGTGACAGGAACTTTGGATGGGAGTTAGATTTAAATTCCGATTACCGTTGGAAAATTTTGTTTATTGTGAAAAAAGACCGCGGCGCCCACATCTGTTCACACAGTAAGAGCAGGCACTGTATTCACTGCGTACCAAGGGAAAGAGGAAAGGCAATGCAGGATTTCCACAGGTGAATTTGTAATGTATGGGCATGAAGAGGACAAATAACTCACCACCAACATACATGCACACACATTTGGGCGCGTGCACAGATCCATGTCCCCACACATAAACACACACTGCGGGCACCTCCAATTACAATGATAGAAATACCTATATCAAAATGTTTCAGTTATACTATGGAACTCACATCGTGGTGTCATCCTTTTTACACTCCCAGCCGACTACTCTGTGTAAGCAAGATATTCTGGAAGACAAAAACTTTTCATGACAGTCTCCTTGATACCCTTATCATACACTGCATTTATAATTAAAACAAAATGTTTGTTCAATATTTAACCCCAAAACCTGTTGAGGTAGCAACCTTAAAGTGAAATACTTCAGGACAGACATATCTCAATGGGCTTGATGTATATATATATCAAGGAAGTATTGTATTGACATCACAGGGTTATAGACTCAGATTAATTTTAAGGTCATTGCTGACTTTATTGGGACATTTACTCCCAAATTAATTCCTAGTCTGAAATAGATTTTGACAATCTGTGCATTGGACAAGTACTTATGACATAGATATAATACAAACAGATATACTGTGAGATACTACTCCAATTTCACATCCAACTTTAAAATTATTCATGAACTCAAATCTCAAATTAATTCAAACAAATATTTCAACAGTCAAATTCTAGTAACATTTTTACAATTACTAAAAGCTTTATAGCCAACAAACTTTTATTTTACTGTGAATTATTTATGCCACAAATTCTTAGTATTTCTATGAGAAGTCTGTCAAGTTTATGTGCATGAAAACACTTTTGGAATGCTTACTGAACTAGTATTACACATTATTCCAATCATTCCAAAGAGGGTTTTAATCCTTTTGTTTTGTAAGTGAATTGTATATGAACAGCAGAGGGTCACATTTCTATTGAAAAAGCACCATTACCAACATCATGCATTTTAATTCCTGCCCTATCAAAGCCTTGTAGCCTAACCGTCACTTTTGCAGTGAATAAATACTATCAATAAAAGACGAGCATGTTTTGGGACAGGTTAAACTTTTATCAGGAATTGGAAGAAAAGGGGGAAAGAATTAACCTGTTTCAGTGGGTTGGACCTGCCCTATTGCCCTTTAATTACACAAGAAATTGTGTTGTGGACAGAGAAGCCACCACTCCACTGAATCTCTGCTTAAATGCCTGCAGAAAGCAACCAAGAGCTAATACATTTGATTATACTTACAGACCAGCCAACTACATTACACTAACAGCTAAAAGACAGAACTCAACACTTTAACAGATCCCAAAATTGCAAACCAAATATAGATTTCCACAAACGGGCAGTATTTTCTAAATCTCAGTAAAGAATCTTTTGCAATTCAACAATTTAAATAATGTAGCATTTTAAAGAATGCTTCGCTCAATAGTCCTTGTCTCTTTTTTTTCCCAAAGCAACAGATCACTGATCGGTCGTGTTCAGGCTAATGGTCAGATTCTAACCGTGCAGTCACTCATTGACAACTTTCAACTGCATTCTGTTTTACTGCACTGCATGCTCTTTTTCTGTAGAAATACAAAGTTTCCTTCAGTGCACACAATATAATGATAACAAGCATAAACCACATTATGACATCCAGGAGGTTTAGTTTTCAATCCTGCACATAAATTTTAATGCCAGTGAATGAGTTGAAAGCAGGCAACTACCAACATTTAACCCTTTTTCTGTGAACTAATATAGTCTGTGTTATTCAACATCTGCAATAAATTGCCAGAGCTAACAGTGACATCTGAACAAGGCTAAGAGCTACTTAATGTGGAATAACAGTTCTAAGGTGTACCTACCCAGAAATACATCATCATTTCGAAACCCAGGATTGTCAGAGTGTCTTCAATGGGAGGGAAACAGCAGGTATACTGCAGCGACCACCAGAATCTCTTTCACTCTCTCGTGTTCCCTGGCTCTGACTGAAGGTAGGGTGTTTCTCTTCTTTTTTTCTTCTCTCTCACTCCCTCTCTTTGTCTTTCTTCTCTCAGCAGTATTACACTAGCTGTGATCTGCAGCAACCGTCTCCTTTCTTTTCCTCACAGCTGAGCTTGTGTGGTCAGAGTCGATCGTATGGCTCTTGTTTTTTTTTGCTGTCCCTTATTGGTAGAACTAAATCATTCAGTTGAAACTGAAATCATATGACAGTTTACAGCAGTTTAAGCCATTCCGGGGTTGTGTAGCTGTTTTTCCAAACTAACAAGAAAGCAAAAAAAAAAGTGAGAGGGGGAATAATTGGGTGGGAAAGGGGGATGGGGGAATTATTGTTGCAGTAAAATAAAATTCACACAAATGGAACAGATGAAAATAAAGAGCACTGGTTAAACTGAGTGGTCCTGTAATCTTTTTACTGCAGTCCCTTTCAAATAATGGGGCTGTGAATGTCGGTCTTTCCAAACAGCCCAATCAGAATGCAGGCACTGTGCTGAAGGCTTTGAGATGAGAGGCTGCACACATGGTCAGCTGGGGTGGAGGCAGCTTTGACCAGCTGGCTTGCTTGCTCCCAGGAACACTTAACCTGTGTCAGCACTTTTCACGTCATTCCAGCACAGGAATGGGCCAGCCTTAGAATTACCCACATGCTTCTACTTGGAACCTTTTATCACAGAAATACATCATGTTTATCAAGCATTGAGGAAACAACACTTTAAATAATTTAGTGCCAAGGCGAGAGAGATTCAGGCCGTGCTCAGAGGGATGAGAAGAGAAAGTAAAATTCCCTCCCTGGCTGCAATTTTCAAAGCAGCTGCACGCATAACTTCACCTCACTTGGGGGGGGGGGGAGGCGGGGGTGAAATTAAAGTAAAATAATCCCATTTCTGAAAAATGGATTAAACCACATTAATGCTTCTCAAAGGTTATTGAAAATGCTAATGTAATTGCATCGACTGAAAGCAGCACAATGGTGAGATGCAGGTTGCAAAGATTCAAATGGTTGCATGTGACCGCTGAGCACAGAACAAATCATGCAGTTCACCAAGTTTGTCCTGTTGGTCGGTGCAGCGATTCTCGCTACCTGGAATGTGACTACAGCAAGCTGATGATATGACATGCAGATGAACAAGGAGAAAACTACTCCACTGACGAGAGGCATTTCGTTTATTGTGTGGCTTCCAATTTCCCAGAAGCAGCGACAAAATAAAACCCAAAAGCCTCTCGCAGGTCTTTTTGCGTGCAGTTTGCAGGAGGCGGTGGGGGCTGGGATGAGCTGGGGCTGGGGGCGTGTGGTGCAGGGTGTGACACTCATTGTTCTGTTCCTTATGGGAATGAGCAATATTTTCTCTGCCAGGAGGGTGATAATTCACACAAGGGAAAAATAAAAACAATAATTACACGTGTGAATTAGCTCTTGACAGTTGACAGCTGCACATGACTCTCTAGAATAAATTGAAAATTTGTACAAAAAGGATTGCAAAGATTGTTCCCTGTCACAGAGCAAATGCCTCATTGGAGTCAGTGTGTGCACAGCACTTTCGTCAATTGTGCAATAAAAATCAACACTTTTCATACATGTAAAAGTTCTCGAGTTGCACACAATCAATGTTTAAACATGCACATCCTCCATAAGCACAGCAAGATGATCAATCGTAAAAAGAAGCACAAGATAGTGCTAGAATAAAAAATACGTCTTTTTTTCTTTGAGCTCGTTTCAACTTTTGAATAATGTAGAAAATATAGATTTTGATTTCCTAGAAATCTGACCTCACATCGACTGACTTCTCCATTGCTAAGATTGACTTTGACTGAACAGTTCTAATAGTTCTATGCTTTATAAATTTAATGGCTAGTTGTCTATTGTACTCCTTCTGGATTGAGACTAGTTTGTTCATCTTAACACTGCTGATGTCCAACTACACGAAAAAATGTTTCTTTGGTTTCATTTTTTTCCAATTATCTTCTCCCCTTACCTAAAAGATTAAGTTTCCTAGGTATCTTTCACCCTTAGCTCATTGGCCAAATACCTGTTCTTCTGGTGTGAGCCTCTGGATGCTGGTCAACAGGCTACTTGTTGTCAGTGGCAGCACATTCATGCCAAATTTGGTCTTATGTTTGGAGATCTAAACCACAAAGTGGGAAAAACTGTTGGGCTCTTTAAAGTCGGGCAGAATGCTATTTGCATTGTATCCTATCGTATTTTCCAATTAAGTTGGTATGAAGTAACCATACTGTCCGTTGGTTAAGAAGGATGCTATGTGGCCCTTTGCATCCATACCAATTCCTTGAATTCTCTTCTATTCTTCCCCTTTTTCCTTGTTGCCCCATAATTTTCTGTCAAATGGTTTAGAATTCTCCTTTGAAAGTACTGATTATTTTTATCACCCTTCAATTAAGTTAGCCCTTCATATTTACATCCCCCCTGTTGCTCCCTGTACTTCCCCGCCTATCACTTTGAAGCTGTGTTCATAGGCGCTTGAAGCTGCCACTAATGGGAACAGCTTTTAGTTATTACTAAAATGCACTAGATCCTTTTTAACTGAACCCATGATTACATCATTATCTTGAATTCCTCCTTCAGGAGGATCAACGTCTCCACTTGAACTGTGGAAGATATCCTTCAACCTTGGAATTGTTCCAGGAAATCTCTTCTGCACCACCTATGAGATGCTAAGACAATTGGATATGCTGCCAAGACTGGTGCTTCATTTGATCCCAATCTATTCCCAATGGGCATGTTAGGTTAAACTGAACCTTCATCTCCTCAATTTCAATATTCATTGCCTTTTATGAATCTCAATCTATTTTTTTTTAACAGACCTCTCTGGAACAGTGGTGGTGTGCATCTCAAATACCTCCAGTTTTAGCAGTGAGTGGCAGTAATTTACCGGTGAAAGTAAAGTTGAAGGAAGTGGTGACACTTTAGAAGAGTCCCAAGCTCCACAGAGTACTGTGATCATGTGTTAGCTAAAGTGTTAATTGTTGAAAAGTATCCATATATCCAGACACAAACTAGATTAATCAGTGTGTGACAGAAGTTGATTATCATTTCTGATTTATTTGTGTGGAGTATATACCACTCATTAAATGTTTTGCCATCTGTGTCCCTTGAAAGTCAATTTTATGGAATGATTTGTAATTATTTATCTTTTTCCCCATTTTAAGGCTCAGTGAACTGCTCTTATGAAAAATTTGTACTGGCATTTCTTTTCATTCAAATAGATTGTAATGCATTCTGAATTCATTGAATATAAAATGTCCTTCGCAGCTTTCCAAATACACACCATATTCAAAGTATTTTCACTCACTATTATGAAGCAGAATTAGAATGTATTTTGCCAGGTTTGAAATAAACCAAAATTGTGCAATTGCGTTGATTTAAAAACAGTGGATTAAGCTCTTAAAATGCCACTGAATTCAGAGAAAAAGTCCAGCAGATCTACCCTGACATTTCCAATCATTCTGAAATTAAACTTCTATTTTGCACTATGAACAGATCTGGTCAGCAGTTAATTTAGTATCTGTATAAGCAATGAGAAACCTATGTGCTGGGTAATGTTATTCCTTCCGATTTGAGATGCCTGATTCTGGCACAGACTGAACCCAGCTATATAAGAGCAAAATACTGCAGTTGCTGGATGTCTGAAATAAAAAAAAAACATAAGTGCTGGATATGCTCTGCGTTTCAGGCAGCATCTGTGGAGAAAGAAGAGGGTTAAAATTTCAGGTCAACGACCGCTCATCAGAAATGGGAATGTTATAAGGCACCAGAAAGGGGAAGAAAGGAGCAAAAGGGAAAATCCACGTCAAATTGCAACGCTCTGTCACTTGATTTCCCTTGCCTTTAGCCTTGTCTTATAAACTTCTCTTCCCCTCTTTCCTCCTCCTCTTGCTGTGTCTGAAAAAAAGCCTTATTTTTAACTACGAAGATAAATGGGCAGTTGATGCTTTGGGTCAAGACCCTTCCTCAGGAATCTTTTCCCATCAGATACTGTCTGACCTGCTGAGTATTATATATATTGCCCCATGGGTGGCTTAGTAGCATTGTGATTAGCCCAACACTTGACAGTACCAGCGACCTGGGTTCAATTCCCACCGCTGTCTGTAAGGAATTTGTACGTTCCCCCCCCCCCCCACCCGTGACCTTGTGGGTTTCCTCCAGTACTCTGCTTTCATCCTAAAGGGGTAATAGTTGATAGGTTAGATAGTCATTGTAAATTGTCCTGTGATTAGGCTAGGGTTAAATTGGGGGTTGCTAGGCGGTGAGGCTTGATGAGCCAGAAGGGCCTGTTCCACACTGTATCTCAATAAAATAAATATTTCCAGCATCTGCACTCTTTGGCATTTCCTTTTTATTTCTAAGTGTTCCTAGTTCAGATGAAAGGCTATCGGCCTGAAACATTCGAAGTTTCCCTCACCACAGTTGCTGCTTTGTCTGAATATTTCCATTGTTTTCTGTTTTCAGTGCAAGATACCCCTTAGCTAGAGATAAATTAGAGGTCCTTCTCATCTCATCAGCACAGTGGTCATTTTCCAGTTCTCATTTCCAGCTCTCCTACAGTATGTTTAAATATCAATGATGGTTTCCCATAGACAGCACTGGTCATCAATGTGGCTCAGATTCTGAACCAGCCCCCAGAGATCAAACTACAGAATGCCAAATTATTGCTGTCTCCTTCTGCACAATGGTGCAGTGGTGTACCTTCTGAACCCAGGGAACTGAGGCCAATTGCAACACTTCACTGCCTGCAGGGGATGTATCACCAGGAGCTGATCCTGAGATCCTCTAACTCACAGTGGCACTGTTCTTCTGAGCACTGGGGGAGCACACAGACGCAATATAGAGTTTTATTTTGACATACGACAAGAAGTTTTAAACTTGCAGGCAGCATACTGTTCCCTAAGCAATGACTGTGATGAAAATATACATTCTCAGACCTGTTTGTCTCATTTAAATATTAATCTTCCTTCCATGCTTTCAGAAAACACAACATGGAACATGAAGCAGCAATATGGAGTGATTAGGATCAAGGCAATTTGCAGAATTAAGACTTTTATTTGTGAATTGACTATTACTCTTGCTACAGTTTCAAAAATAAAATTTGAATTTCCGCTCTTAACCATGTAGTTTCTTCACAATTCCTCAGAAACGGCTCCGACATGCAGTTCTGCCATCTGCCCAAGGTTTTCTGACATGGATTCAGACCACTAATAAACACAGAGCTTCCCTTTCGTTTTATCATACATACAACATAATTTCCACAGCAGGGGTGTGAGAGAGAATGTTACAGAATAAAATCATAAGCGCATCACTCCATTAATCCTCAGTAACGGCGTATCAGTTAAGATTAATCAATAGTAAAAAAGAAAATCGCACTGATATCACAACTGTCTCTTAATATTCATATGAAATGCAGATAAGAGTAAATTTGAATTGTTCAGTGTAAAACAGCTATTCAAAAATAGTGCAGAGAAGCTGAAGTAATTAAGTCTATGCAGCAGTGGACCTGTGGAAACTGATTTATGCTGTTTAATAATGCACACAGGCATTCCCTGGCTAATACATGCTGCAGTTTACAAGCAGCCTCATAAACCATTAACTCGCTGACCAGCCAAGCACACTTCATCATCACTGGACTGCCTGGCATCCTTTCTGTGAGTCAGTCACTCAATAGGCATGTTCATGTCCCTCTTTTTCCTCTGGTAGTAAGCCATTTTATGGAACTTATACTTTATAGCTTTTGCTTCCGGTCAGCTAAATTTAGTCAGTGACAAGGCTGCACTTTAATGCTCTTGTTTTAATGGAGAAGGGTTGTCTCAGTTTCAAGTCTCCTGTTCTCTCATTTTCAGCCTCTACATCCATTAATCTCTACTCTCTCTCTGCCCTATCTGTACACCTCTATTCCAAATGTTCCACCATCTGTCTGCTTTGCCTGTCAACTCTTCTTACACTGAATCCCATTTTCTTAAACCATAAAATGTTTCAATTTTGTAAAATATGGTACTTGCTTGCACTGAAGTCAACAGCACAACATTAACTGTTACTTTGCTTCAAGATAAATCCTACTAACTTTAAAAAAATACCTTGCAAATTAAGACCAGATACAATTATTGATATTCAAACTCCTGCTGCGGTCACTCAGCAAAACTAACTGTTAGTAAACCAGTAACTTTATGTCTGAATCATCACAGTAAATCTTTTCCTCATTCATCTGCAGTTTTGACAAACAATAGGATTCATTTCATAACCTGGATATATGAGAAAAGGTACCAAAAACACCTTAATAAGAGCTGTCACAGGGTCTTCAGAGACTGTCCATGTGTATCAAGTCCATAAGATTTAGGAGCAGAATTAGGCCATTCATTCCATTGAATCCATTCCACCATTTGATCATGGCTGATTTATTTTCACTCTCAACCCTTCTCCCCGTTACCTTACTAATCAAGAACCTATCAACTTCTATTTTAAACATACCCAATGACTTGGTCTCTACAGATGTCTGTGGCAATGAATTCCACAGATTCACCACCCTCTGGCCAAAGAAACTCATCCTCAACTTTGTTCTCAAGAAACATCTTTCTATTCGGAGGCCATACTCTCTGGTCCTGGACTCCCCCACTACTGGAAACATCATCCCCATGTCCACTCTACCCTTTAATTATTTGGTAGGTTTCAATGAGATCCCTCTTCATCTTCTAAATTCAGTGAGTACAGGCCCAGAATCATCATACATTAACCCTTTCATTCCTGGAATTATTCTTGTGAACATCCTCAGTATCATCTCCAATGCCAGTACATTCTTTCTTAGAGAGTTGGTCCAAAACTACTCACAATTCTCCAAATGTTGTCTAGTGAATGCCTGATAAAGTCTCAGCATTACATCCTTGCTTTTATAATGTAGTCCTCTTGAAATGACTGGTACATTGCACCCGCCTTCCTTGCTACCTTTTAGAACTACAGTTAAATTTGAGGAATTCCTGCTCGAGGACTCTTGATCCACTTTATACCTCATATTTCTGAATCTGTTCTCTGTTTAGAAAATAGTCTATACCTTTATTCCTTCTAGAAAAGGGGATGATTGTACACTTCTTTTTGCTGAATTCCAGCTGCCACCTCTTTGCCCATTCTCACTACCTGCCCAATTCCTTCTGCAGGCACCCTGCTTCCTTAATACTACTTGCCCATCTATCTATCTTTCTATCATTCACAAACTTGGCCACAATTCCATCATTCAGATCATTAGCGTATAATGAGAGAAGTAGTGGCCCCAACACCAACCACTGTGGAACATCACTGGTCACTAGCAGCCAACCAGAAAAAAAACCCCCTTTATTCTCATTCTTTCCCTTCTGCCAGCCATCCAATCTTCTATCCATGTTAGTACCCTTCCTGTAATACCACGGGCTCCTACCTTGCTTAGTAGCCTCATGTGTGGCACCTTGTCATAGGCAGTCTGAAAATCCAAGTAAATGGCGTCCACTGACTCTTCTTTGTCTATACGGCCTATTACTTCCTCAAAAATTCCAACAGATTTATCAGGCATGATTCCATCCATACGTAATCCAGATTGACTTTGCTCTGTTTTATCATATGCCTCCAAGTACTCTGAAACATTTTCCTTAGTAATGAATCCCATCATCTTGTCAACCACTGAGTCAGACTAGCTGGCCTATAATCTCCTGTATCTTGCCTCCCTGCCTTTTTAAAGAGTGGATTGAAATTTTTGGTTTTCCACTCTTTCAGAACCATTCCAGACTCTAGTGATTCTTGAAAGATCAGTACCAATGCCGTCATAGTCACTTCAGCCACCTTTCAGCACACTGGGTTGTAGTCCATCTAGTCACGGTAGCTTATTTACTTTCAGACCTTTCCACTTTGTAAAAACTTTCTCCTTAGTAATAGTTGACCACACTCACTCATGAATTTCTGGTACCTTCCACAGTGAAGAGTAATGCAAAATACTTATTCAGTTCATCCGCAATTCCTTTGTTGCTCATTACTACCTCTCCAGCGTAATTTTCCTGCAGTCCGATGTCCACCCTTACCTTTCTATTACTCCTTATATATCTGACAATTCTTTTGGAATCCACTCTTATATTATTGGCTAGCTTACCTTCATATTTCATCTTTTGTATCCTGGTTTGCTTTCGGATGATTTTGAAATGTTCTCCAATCCTCTAACTTCCCAGAAATCTCTGCTACAGTTTATGCTCTCACATTTGTTTTTATGCTGTCCTTGACTTCCCTTGAATCCTACATCTTCTGAATTACTCACACAAACTCCAGTTGTTGCTGCTCTATCATCATCCCTGATAGTGTCTCCTTCCAATTAACTTTGGCCAGTTTCTCTCTCATGTCTCTAACATTCCCCCTATTCCTGTTAGGAGGATGTAATATCAATACATCCAATTTCAAGTTCTCCCTCTCAAAGTGCAGGTTGAATTCTATCATATTATGATCACTGTCTCCTAAGGGTTCCTTTACCTTAAGTTCCCCATTGAAATTCAGTCCATTACACAACATCCAATCTAGGATTGGGCTCAACCGCTAGCTGCTCTAAAACACCATTTTGTAGGCATTCTACAAATTCCTTCTCTTGGGATCTCGCAGCCAACTGATTTTTCCAGTCTACTTGCAAATTGAAATCCCTCATGTCAATCATAACTTTACCCTTTTTACATCATAGCATTTCCTTTTCTATCTCCCATTGTAATTTGTACCCTGCATCTTGGCAACTATTTAGAGACCCGTATATAACTTCCATGAGATTTTTTCGCATCGTGGTTTCTTAACTCTCCACATAAGAATTATGTATCTTCTGATCTAATATCACTTCTTTCTAAGGATATGATTTCACTTTTTACTAACAAAGTCACCCCACTCCCTCTACCCACCTGCCTGCCTTTTCAATCTGATGTGCATTCTTTTTTAGCTTCAAATTGTGATTTTCTTTCAGCCATGACTCTCTAATGCCCTCAGTGTCATACCTGCCAATTTCTAACTGCACTACAAGATCATCTACCTTATTTTGTATACCCCGTGCATTCAAATACAACATATTCTGTCCTACATTCACCATCCATACTCCCAATATTGCCTCCATGTTGACTAAAGTTAAAATCTTACCATTTTCTAAACTTTCTGTCATTCTTCAGTAACCTCTTTTCTTTCCCTTTTACTTTATCCATACCTATTCAAACTGTTGAACTCAACCGCTACTATTTAATTTAAAGCTCTAGCCACAGTCCTAGTTATGCAATTTGGGAGGGCCCTAGTTCTAGCATGGTTCAGGTGGAGTCTGTCCCATCAGACCAGCTCCCTCCTTCCCCAATTCCAGTGTCAGTGTCCCACAAATTCAAACCCATTTTTCCCACACCAGTCTCTGAGCCACTCATTTCACTCTGACTTTATTAACCCTATGCCACTTGAACGTGGTTCAGGTAAGAAACCAATGGTTATTATCTTACTGGTTTTGAATTTTAATCTTGTGACTGACTATTGAAATTCCCTCGGCAGAACCGCTTTCCCTGTTCGTCCTACGTTATTGGTACTCACATGGACCATGGCAACTGGATCTTTCCCTTCCTACTCCAAATTCCGGTGCAGGTCAGTTGAAATGTCTCAAACCCATGCACCAGTCAGGCAACACAGCCTTCAGGATTCTCGATCCTTGCGAGACAGGATTATGTCTATTCCTTTTACTATATTGTCCTCAGTTAAAACCACATTTCTCTCCTCACCCTCCTCTTGATTGACTCCCTGAATCATGGTGCCTGATTTGGTTGTTCATCCTTCCTAGAGCCCCCACTCTCATCTGTACACAGAACAAGAATTTCAGACATGTTAGACAAGCTCAAAGGCTGAGGCTCTTCTAGTGGTATTTCTTGAATCCACTACCTGTCTCACTCACCTTCACACTCTCTTATCCCTAACCACGGACCCAATCAGAAGTAGTTAATCTAATGAGTATATCTGCTTCCTGAAACACAAAGACGAGGTAACTCTCCCCCTCCATGATGCATCGCAGTGTTTGAAACTCAGATTCCAGGTCATCAACTTTGAGCCTGAGTTCGTCAGGCAGCCAACACTTAATGCAGACGTGGTCGCCAGAAACTACAATGGGGTCCACCAGCTCCCTCATCATGCAGCTGCAGCACTTTGCCTGATCCAGCAACCCCACTTTACTTAGCTAGTTGCAATTTGGTTGTAATCAAGGCCTCCTTTTTTTGAAACAAGCAGACGCTGAATTGAATATTTCTTCAAACATCAAATAATGTTTGACTATTGCAAGAAAGTGACAGAAAAAATCTGGGAATCTGAGGGACCATCTGAAATTAACCACATTAGTAGGATTTGTACACACTTTCGGCATGAGTATATGGCAAATCTCTAGTCTGCTTTCATTATGGTAGTTGAATAAGTGGCAAGGAAGTGAATATATTATATAAACATTATGTATATAGGGAATTATATGCTATCAGATACTAATGGTATATTCTGTACGAGATAGCTGCATTCTGTATGTGTTGGATTTACTCATCCTCATATTTGGAAGTTGGAATATTAATGCATTTCTCTCAGACAAGAACATCCAAGTTTAGCACAGTGTCAAGAGTTCATCTCTTGTTAGAGATATTCTTTTTTTTCTGACAGCCACCACAAACATGAAAAAAAGGTGTGATGGTTTCTAACAAGAAGATCTGCTCCTTCTTGCTGCTGAAATATAGACTGGATGAATAATAAGCATCTGCCTTCATTTATGCAATACCAGTTGCAAAGAATGACTGTTTAAGCCAATAATTATGTGCTTTTGAAAGGCTTCCCAATTCTGTTTATGTCAACCAGTTGTTAAACCTATGTTAGGAAAAGTTTAGATTTAGAAATAAAAATGGTCACAGAATAGGCAACGGTCTTCAAAATTAATGAAACTGTAAAATTCTGCAGCATCAGGACTGTCTAGTTGAATAATTTATTTTTTAAAATTCCTGCATAATTTTCATAAGGTGGTAGGGTGGAGACACGTCTCTACTAAAGGATGCGTAAGGTGCTGCTTCCGTCTGCTAGCCTGCAAGTCATCCCTGGGCAAGATGTAGCACTTGTTTAGCCCCCTCTCCCCACCGATCAGGGTCACATGAAGCCATGGGAGCAGGTAGTGAATAGTCGTACGAGCAGCTGGTACACAACACAAGTCCTAGCTATGCGACCACTGATGCCAGGCAAATAATCTCTAAAGAGTATTGATAATGGCTGGGGCCGTCTACCTTGTAAAGATACTGCCCAGAAGAAAGCATTGGCAAACCGCTTTGGTAGAACAATTTGCCAAGAACAATCATGGACAAAGACCATGACCACTTATGTCATACAACATGGTGCATAATGATAATGATGATGATTTCATAAGATAAATTGTGTCTTTATAAAAAGTGATTCGGGCTCTTTTAAGAGACCTTACCATCAGGAACTATAGTTCTCACAAGGAACTGGATATAGGCATTAAGATCAAGCTGTTCTTTTAAGTTTAAGGGGTTAGCCTAACAGCTAAAGTGCTCAGAAAGTTTGTGAATTTTTACTGGAATTCCAATTTAAACAGGATTCTTTTGTCTATAAAGTTTTTAATTAGAACTAGGATGTGTAAATTTCATTGTTGCACCATTAGATATGATGTACCTCTCTGAGAAAAAAATCCACTATAATATTCTCGCTTCCCTCAATGTAATATAAGAATGATTAACATCTAAATATGCTGAAGCAGTGTAATTCTATAGCAAGTGCCCACTTTCAAAGCAGACATGATGTGCAGGATGATTCCCCAGGGCAGTATTCAGACCATGCTGCTATCCTGTCAGGAGACCTGGTTCATTTTAAAGACAAGACTACATTTGCCCTGGGTCTGCACACAGGTAGTCAAGTACCCCAGCGCATGCCTTCACCTTCAAATGGTTATAATCTCATCCTGTCCTCTTAAATAGTTTGGGGACACTACACAGTATGGAGGTGTGAAGATTTAGAGGGCCAGCAACCCAAGGTTAGTTCAACACACACAGAATGTAGAGGAGATCAGCAGGTCAGGCAGCATCTATAGAAAGGAATGAACAGGCAACTTTTCAAGCTGAGATCCTTTGTCAAGACTGGAAAAGAAGGGGGAAGAAGCCAGAATCAGAAGAATGGAGGAGGGGAGGAACACAAGCTGGCAGGTGATAGGGGAAACCAGGTGTGGGGGGAAGTCAGGTAGGTGGGGGGAATGAAGTGTGAAGCTGAAAGGTGCTAGGTGGAAAACATTAAGGGCTAAAGAAGAAGAAATCTGATTGGAGAGGAGAGTGGACCGTGGAAGAAAGGGAAGGAGGAGTGGCACCTAAGGAGGAGATGGGCAATGGAAGAGAAAGAGTAAGATGTGATTGTTCAGACTACTTCCAGTGACTGACACTTGCCTAAGCACAAGCTACATCTAGGTTCATTTGGCTAGAAACAGCAATCTAGCCCCCATTGAAACCTTAAGGCTTCAGTTTCCATTTTCAGTTCATCTGCCTGGACGATGTCATGGCAGCTTGGTAGCATGCATCACTAAACATTAGCCAAGGGAGAGCTATGGCAACAACAATGTATGATAATGTTCAGCCTTACAGAGTAATGCTACGTTTCTCTGTAGGATATTATTAGTTACGTACTGGGTTAAAGATATGTCAGTAAAATGGGTGCATGTGCCTGCAACTTGCATATCTCTTGTCCTTGGAGAAGCTTCCCTTATTACTTACCTAGCACCTTTTACAACTACTTTATAAAAAAATCTAAAGTTGTGTGAAGCTATTTTACTGCAAATCGATGATTTGCATAAAGTGGATAAATAGCTCAAGAGACAGGAAATGTAATAGTAACATGAATGAAAATGAAACATTGAAGATATGAAGAGAATTTTAGAACACCTCATTCTAAAGGAAGCTTGCAAGCTCAGGACTCAAAACAAAGACACTTTAATACAGAGCACAGAATATTTGCATCTAAATTAACATTACAACTGAATCAACTGGAAAATTGCCCCTTCTGATATTGAAACATTAAATAACCGTTCCTAGAAAATTGGTACAAACTAAAAATTCCTGGTCACAATGTTGGAAAGAGATTAGATGCCAATGAAAAACATCTTTGCTTATATCTTTCCCTGACCAACATTGCCTCATTAGTTAGGTTATTTGCACAGTAAAAAAAAATAATGGGATAACTACAGTGATGGCATGAAATTAAGAAGCAGTTATCTGTTCCTCTCTATGGTTCTTAAAATAACTGTAATGAGTCATAGATAGAATAACTGGGATTGCCTAGGTCAATTTCATCAATCTGTAGAACAGCAGAATGCACTGTTTCTAAGAAAGGGCAAGCCACTAGGATTATCCCAATTATAGAAGGAAGAACAATGGGCTTCATTAAGTTTGCAAACCTACTGAAAAACTATATCACCTTCCTTAGCATGCACTAAGTACACAACTTATTTATGTACATGCTTCAATCTCTGGTGATGAAACTCAGTCTATCAATGGAATCAAATTTCAGGAGTGGCTCAGTACACATGCAATGTCGATTCTCTGCATGGCTGGTGCACACAACAGTTTGATTTTGAATAACTTGATGACTTAGATTGGTTGGGTTGATGGAGTCCTGCTGAGGTGGAACACAGATAGTCCAAGTGACTATCAGAATAATTTAGATTTCTAGTTCCCGAACTTGCTACGTCCCTATAGCTACCTTCGAATATAAAAGAAAAGCATTTTCCAGATCCTCAGGATTTTATAGAGTTATATATTTCAAAAGTAATCTATTTTGACTGAGTAGTCATATAGAATGAAAGGAAAAATGCAGTTATTTGTGGAATATCATTGTTTGAATTGATGAGCCGCACAAGATGAAATATTTGAAAAAAGTGCAGTTGGCACTATCCATCACCCTGGGGTGCCTAAGCTTCTTTGTGGGTGCTCTCTTGGAAGACATATTTGCACTTTGCAATTGTAGATCTGGACGAAACTGCCAGGCCTGGGACCTGGTGAAGCAGTAAATCCCAATTTTCCATTAATGGCATTATTACCAAAAGCAGGCAAAGCATAGCAAGTTGCCTTTCAAGCGAGACACAATCTTGACTCAGAAATGTATCACTGTTGTCAGCACTGGAGGCATCCAAATAGGGACTGCAGCAGCCAACTGCCACTTTTGCAAAGGGATTGGAGACAGGCCATAATTTCCCAAACGTAGGGAAATGTGTGGTACCTCATGCAGCTACATGCATACTACCTGCAGCATTGCTCAAAGACTCCTCGACAGCCACTTCTGAAAAAAGTGGCCCTTCTGCCCATTAAGTTCATGGTGACTGTCAACCACACATTATACTAATCTTACATTAATCCCATATTTTCCCTCTACATTCCCATCAAATCTCTCCAGATTCTACCACTTCACTGTAGCCAATTAACCTATCAACCTACATGTACTTGGGATGTGGATGAAAGCTGGAGCACCCAGAGGAAACTCATGTAGTCCCAAGGAAAAGATGTGCAGACTCTGCATCGAATGTGCCATGGGTCAGAATTGAATCAGAATCAATTCAGAAATAATCAGATTCAGAAAAAAAAATTAGAATCAGAATTTGGGTAATTGGAGCTTTGGAACAGCTCTATTTGATGTGCCTTGTGCAGGTGTTAAGAAGCAAAAGTACTGATCTTCTTGTTACTGCCACATTAATGCCAATCAAATGCACTGCCAACCAAACCCACTGGCCCTTATCCACCCTGGAGTCTTACAATACAAAACAGGAAGCTGGCCACTTGGTCTTTAGGCTGCTATGTGATTTGAAGATAGATACGTTATCCAGATGGTTTACTTGGGAAATAAATCCTGAAGAACGTTATTTTTTTTTGCAGCATGAAACAGACTTGTATTATCATTAAACAAGGCTTTTCCGATTTAGTTACAACAATCTACCAGTATATAGTTGCAAGGCTCATTGACTTGGTTTTGTACCCCTACTAAGTAAAATATATAGTCATACACCATGGAAGAAGGCCTTATGGTCCAACTGATCAATGTCAATTAACGTGTCTATCTAACCCAACACTATCTGCCTGTGTTTGACATATATCTCTCTAAACCTTTCCCATCCATAGATCATATGGGTAACAAGAAGCAGAGATGAATGAAGTATTCTGCACTGTTGTGTTTAATATCGTTGAGATGTAGAAACACTTCAAGCTTTCCTGATTTCTGTCAGTTTTATTGCTCATCCATAAACTGAGGTGGGGAGGCTAGCATAGAACTCAAATATTCCAGTGATTCAAAAATTGGATCAGGTTAAGGTTAAGGCTGATATGTTTTGTAACTTCAAAACATTAATCAAAGGAAGACACAGGAGGATGAAACGTGAGTCTAACTTTCTGTTTACTTCGTGTTTACAAATCATGTGGTAGTGTGATGACATATGCAATTCATGTTTTTTATACATATAACCCATAAGTATTTATTTAAATGAACAAGAATGCTTAATCAACCAATACATATACACACGATTACTCAAATATTACTGAAATATTAAATATCCAACTAAGGGCATGCTCCTTAGTCAATGCAGAACTCAGTGACCTTGGACTAATAATTATCAACAAGTAGGGAAAGGTGAAAAGCTACAATAAGTCTCAGTGTTTGATAACTCAAGTACAATCTTCCATTTTGGAACTTCATTGACATTTAGGCTATACAGCATTTGGATGTGGAAAAAACTTGGTTGAATATAGCTGTAATTGTATTTTATGCTCAGATTATCCAGTGCTATTGAGCTTGTAAGCTTTGCTGTGGACTGAGGTTCCACTAGTTTTGTGAAAATGATTGCTGATAAATTGAGACTATTGTATTTAGTTAGGCAAGGCTACAAATGGAGTTGCAAACAAGATGGTTTGAATGGATGCAGACAGAGTAATCATGATCTAAATGAGTGTTGGAACAGGTTGAAGTAGATGAATAGACTACCCTCTTGCTATGTTTCCAACTCAAATATTTTTTACTAAGACTCAGACAAGTGTGGGACCATAATGTGTGATTGGTCAGTAATCTGTTGAAGTACTACAAAATGCAAACAGAACGCAACTTCCAAAGTGATAAAATGGAGGTGTTCTTGCTCCCGAAGGAAATTGATGAGTTAAACAGAGGCAAATTGTTTCCAAGGATGGGGAAGTTAGTTCAAGGTGACTTAACCTTAAGAGCAGAATTAAACAATTCACATAAAGATTGTCAGATGTGTAAAACTCTCAGCAACAGAAAAAACAGCAGATGGTAGCTTAATTAATAACCTAAAAATGCACTCATACAGTGTTTTTTGCTGATCAAGTGCTTAAAAGTTTACAGAACAAATCATGATGTAGATTAACCATGACCTGATTACAGGCCGTCAAGATGGCTTTGTTTCTCCTTCCACAGATACTGCTTGTCCTGCTTAGAGTGTCCAGTGTTTTCTGTTTTCCTGTCAGATTTCCAGCATCTGCAGTTATTTAATTTTCATTAATCATGTCTTATTGAATGGCAAAACAGTCTCAAAGGACACAGGCCCTATTCCTTTCTTACTGGAAAATTAGGAAGGAGGATTTTGGAGCAGCACCCATGTGACTGGAGTAATAAACAATGCCTCTATACTTAATGAGATCCAATCCAGCCAGACTTCATAAAAACAGAGGTAGTAGAGAAATCTGGCCTCAGGATTCTATTAATGCTTGTGTGGTAGCCTGATATCTTAGAATATGGGTACAGCTTTGATGAATAAACCATCTCTTCAGAAACGCCACATGAGACCTAATTGAGACATCAACCAAGGAAATACCTACAGCTTTCCAATACCTCAGAGAGGACACCTTTAGTTCATAGATTCAGGTTGAGCTGCCGAGAAATCTGAAGCAGGTAGCAGGAGAGAAGATTTCCAGAGCTACAACAGATGCAAAGAGATGACAGAAGTGAAAGCCTTCACATTCTGCTTAAGGGAGAATAGTCAGTCATCCGGAGGAACTGGAAAAAATACAAGGAGATGAATCCATTTGTTCCACATTGTAATGGAATGCTCTGAAACAACTCATGCTTATTCTTGTTGCTTCCTGTCCAAGCTCACAGAAACAATGCAGATCTGCATCCCCAGTATAAGGGAACTTCAAGATGAGTACTTTGAAAAACCATAGAGAGAATGGTGATCTTTTTACCAAAATGGTTTTTGCATGATCTCTGTACGGGTTAGCCAAGGGAGCATCCCATTCCTTGATAGATGGAGGACAATAAATCAGAGATAATATATTTCATGTTTAAAATATTGGTGAAATGCATTAAAATAAGTAATTTCACTCAGGAACAAAATGAATAGCAGAACAATATTAGGCTTACACAGCAGTTAAATCAGAGTTTTAATAAAATGACACTGCTTGGAACTTCATGACTTTTCACTACCTTTAAGCTAAGTATGCCTGAGTGGGCAAAGAGTTTGTTTTCACTAAGCTGACTAAGAATGCAGCTAAACTAAACATTGGAAAGCTGCTGCTCAGATGTGGTCTCAGTTCTCCCTTGAGGAACAGCCCACTAATTATGGCATTACTTATATCTATCATCAGAGTGGATGGGTATGTGTATGGCAGCCCCATTGTTACCTGCAGTGATATTTACTGGGCCACACTTCAAGCTTCAGCTATTGCAATTTCTGTTGCTAAAAGATCCCTAATGTGTTTTGTCCACTTCAAGCAACAAACTCCTCTTTTCACCTAAACAGTCCATGAAACAAACTAACTGGAGGTACCAGTAAGACATCCTCTTATTTAATTAGATTTGTTTTTAAGCAATAATATAAACAGGGATGAATCATTACTACTTGAATTAGCTATTATTCTCCAGGCAATATTGCATAAAACTTGGTGCCAAGGAAGATGCTGAATTATTTCCTTTATAATCACCTGACAAGAGTTCCATTTTTAAACTCCCAGCATATTTGTTTAGCTACAATTCCATATGAATAGAATATAATTCAGGTGTAGTTGATGATATGGTTGAGATTGCTTGAGAAGAACAACTATTGTGTGTAATGTCCGGGGATGACTAAAGAACTGTAAAGTTACTTTCAAAACCGTGATGATTTGGTAATCAGTTGAAATGAGTGTAGAAAAATAACTCATGAAATATGTAATTGCTTGTAAAGAGTTGATGACAATCTGATCATTGGTGTCCCTAAAATTAATAGAATATTTCCAGGTACTATATTTCAATGACAAACCAACAAAAATTATAATAATAAACCTCCAAAGGTTAATTTGCAACATGGATATCCATTTTTCAGATAGTAATTCAGAAATATCACAGAAGTGCTCAAGAAGTTTACTGAATATGAAATTTTAAGTGCATCATTTCATTACCAAATACCAAGAGCTAGAAAGGTAGCCCAATCAACAAAATTACCGAGGAGAAAGACAAATATCTAATGTAAATCTCCAATTGGCAGTGGAAACATCTTCTACATAATGATACAAAATGATCCAGTACTGCTGAACCGAAGAACTAAGGGCTCATAAACCGCAACAGGACAATCACTCAAACTAGACATGACAGAAGGGGAGTAACAAAATACCGAGCTAATTAATATTACCAGAGCTAAATGGGGAACAAATTCAGAAATCAGAGGTATAAAGGTACCTGATATTTCTTGCAGGATTTCCTAAATGTTAACATGCAGGATGAGTCAGTAGAAAGGAAAGCTAATGCAATGTTAGCATTCACTTTGAGAGGACTAAAATATGAAAGCAAGAATGTAATGCTGAGGCTTTATAAACCATTGTAGAGACTGCACTTGTAGTATAGTAAACAGTTTTGGGCCCCTTATCTAAGAAAGGATATGCTGGCATTGGAGAGAGTCCAGAGGAAATTCGGGAGAATGATTCTGGGAGTGAAAGGGCTAAAGTACAAGGAACGTTTGATGTACTTTAGAAAGATGACAGGGGATCTCATTAAAACCTATTGAATACTGAAATTCCTACAGAGTATGTTTCATATAGTGGGGAAGTTTAGGATAGCAGGGCATAGCTTCAGAATACAAAAATGACCCTTTCAAACAGAGATGAGGAGGAGATTTTTTAGCTGGGGAGTGGTGAATTTTTAGAATTCATTGTCATGAATGGCTGTGGAGGTCAAGTCATTGGATATATTTAATGCAGAAGTTGATTGGTTCTTGATTAGTAGGGACATCAAAGGTTATGGGGAGAAGGCAGGAGAAAGCTGTTGAGAGGGATAATATATCAGTTGAGCAGACTTGATAGGCCAAATAGCCTAATTCTGCTCTTATGTACTATAATCTTATGATCTTACTTTCATCTCTGTCAGTGCAGGTAAAAATGTTGTCAAGGGGCAATGAGGAAGAGTTGGAGAGAAATAGTAGAGGTAAATACCAAAACCTTTACAAACAGTGAAACTACACGTTCAAGAAATAAAAGGAATCAATGTCATGCCATTGCACAAACTATAGCCCAAAGGAAGGGCTTAATAATCTGATTATTTAGAATGCCCACTTCTGGATGAAACTTAGCTAAGAAGATATAAAATATTTCAAGCAGAAATTTACTAATTTATCAGGAGAATATTTGATATGAGTACTATAATATACTGTTCGTATGTGTAATATTGTTTAACAATTGTTGTCGCAACTCAAGGATTGTGTTATGTAACTATCGTCAGTGCTGTTGCAATATGGCTTACAGTGGAAAGTCTCAGATTTCTGAGGCCTCCACAGAAAAAGAAAAGCACAGTTCCAAATCCTGTGCTGATATTGTGCATTTTTTTTCTTTTGCTTAATAAAGTACCTTTTGTTAATCTCAGTCACCTAATAGTAACCTTGCTTATCAAATATCTATCTACCTCTTCTTTATCTTCAAAAATTGTTCTTCCACCACCCTTTAAGGAAAGATGTGCCAAAGACTCAAAACCCTCAAAAATTGCTTCCTCTGTTTTAAATAGGTGATTCCTTATGTTTGGACACCATTGCCTCATTCTGCAGCAGGGGTTCCCAACTTAGGGTCTACGGACCCCTCAGCTAATGATAAGGCTCCATGGCATAAAAAAGGTTGGGAACCCTTGTGCCAGAATATCCCACAAGATGTAAAATCCTCTTTCTATCCAGTGCCAAGGCTCATCAAATAGCTCCTTACTGTTCCAAACTCCAGTAGATATGAATTCAGCACGTCCAACCATTTTTCTTATATGTAACCCATCCATTTCAGTTATTGGTCGAGTGAACCTTCTCTGAATTGTTTCAAATGTATTCACCTCCTTTCTTAAATAGGATACTATAACGTACACAATAATTTTATTTATGGTTTTTCACCACCCTATATAATTCAGCATAGCCTTTTGTTCTTTGCATTCGTTTTCCCTGGCTATGAACAGCATTGTTTTGAACTTGAAAATAAAGAGAGAGAAAAAAAATCACAGGTATTGTAATTCTGAAATAAAAATAAACAGTGCTGGAAATACTTAGCAGGTCAGTCAGTATTCGTGGAGAGAAGAGGCAGTCAACATCAATATTCCTAAATAATTTTTTTTTAATCCACTGCTTTCTCTTTATCTAAGGTACACATTATTTCTTTAACAGACTCAGACAAATTGGTCTAACATGATTTACCTTTCACAAAATCACATCGACTTTGGTACCTTGCACTTTACAAACTGTTTTCCTGTGATATTGTTCATAATAGCTTCTAAGATGTTGCCTTTGAAATATGTTAAGATAATTGACCTGTAATTCCCTGTGTTAGTTTTCTCCCTTTCAGAGTAAAAGTTATAAATGCTATATTCCAATTTAATGGAAACTTCCCGGAATCAAAAGGATTTTGAAAAAATAAAACCCAACCGTTAACTAAAGCTACTACCTGCTTTTTAGGGTGAAATTAATTATGACCTAAAGACTTATTAGCCTACAGCTCTAACAATTTGATCAGTATTATTTTCCTAGTGAATGCAGTTTTCCTGAGCTCCTCCCGGCCAATTCTCAAGTTGCAGCTCTTTCTGGAATGCTATTTACATCCTCTGTAGTGAAGACTGAAGCAAAATACCTGTTTAGTTAATCTGATATTTCCATAAAAAACTTTAATCACTGTTTATCAGACCAGTTCTCATTTTGTTAACACTTCACTTTTTTTAAGAATTAAAGCAAAGCACGAAGTACAGCAGGAGCACATCGCTAACATATCTGATTTACTAACTTCTTGGGTGGGTGCAGGACTTTAAATCTGACAACTCTTTGAGGGCACTTTAAACATGTGGATATTATACATTAATGTCATATGTGAAAATGCTGAGTATCCCTGCAGACAGTCATGGTTACAACCTTCGGCATCTCAGATACTGTGAAGAATCACACAGCATACAATATCCTTGATGACAGTGGGGGATTAGTCCAGCCAACCTTGTTTAAGTGTTCATCAACTGGCATCAGGATTGAGACAGATCGATAATTGCTAATTATCGCTGCTCAAATTTACATATAGCCATCTATGCAGCTCAGCCTCAGCCTAGCGCCTTTCTGTGATCCCATAAAATATCTACAGATGTTTTGTTGAAGATGTTGCAGAGAAATACAAGCTTTTCTTATTGTTTAATAATCTTTCTTTCTGTGTAAACTAATTTTGGTTTATTGGAAAGCTTTCAAAATTAAAGGAGTAATTATAGGTCCAATTCCATTGGAACCCAGCACCTTTAAATAATTGACTGCATTATGGAAAACTTGAGGGGATAAATTATTCTGTTGGTAACTAGTCAGCACATTCATGTAATATTTCTTAGTCTGCTGTGGATGTGTGCTAAATCACACAAAACTCTTTTCTGTCCTGGTTATGCAGAACACCGCACTACTTTAGAAAATTAACTCTCTCTCTTTCCCCCCACCAGTGCTACTGCATGTCTTTTGAAATTCATCAGAAAAATCTTGTTAACTTTCGCATGTTGATTTCCACTTTGTTCTAAATATTTATTCACAGCCAAAAATATCTCGATTATTTATATAATATACCTTAATTAGTATAATATCATTTGTATTTGTTGTACATCCATGAGTAGGGTCTTTACTCAATGGTTTCATGTTTGTCCACTAGAAAGAATAAAAGAAGCAGATGATATCATTATCAGATAAAAGAATGAGGCACTAGGCATAAGCCGGGCAAAGTAAATGTCATTATCATTGTAAAGGTTTATTTTGGTAAATGCAAATGCATTTGAAAAATCCATTAAAGACAAATTCTTAATTCAGTCATATAGGCATGTGCTAGCTTGGAATTGTGCGGACATGGCCTAAGAATTATGTATTTATCTATGAGATTAAGAGGATAGATTGAAAAGAATATATTTCTGAACATTCTTCTATGTTCTTATGACCAAGGATTAGCCCAGAAACATATCCTTTAAAACTTAAACACAGTGGAGAACTAATGTTTAATTACTGACTTCACAATGTCTGTATTCAGAAATCCCTGTCAGAGCTTAAGCAGAAGAAAATATGTGCAGCTTTTTACATCCTTGGGACAGAGCACACTTCAAAGCTAATGAAATACTTTTGAACTGGATTCACTGCTGTATTGCAGGGAAACACAGCAGTGAATTTGCACACAGTAAGATCTTATAAACAGCAATGGAATAAATGACCAACTAATCTGTTTTTAATGGTGTTGGTTGACAGATAAATGTTGCCACTATGCTCTGAGAATTCTCCTGCATGCTGTCAATTAGTGCCTTGGGGTCTTTTGAAGCCACCAGGTAGGACAATACCCCTAGCCGTGCAATACCTCATCTGCAGTCCACCGAAGTCCCAGCCCAGATTGTGTGCTCGAAATGCTGAAATCAGGCTTGACACCTCAATCATCTAATTGAAAGCAAGGCTATCAACAACCTGCAAACTCAGAGGGTGAAAAGACAGAAAGGAATTAACAGTTTTGTTTGAAAGAGTTTGCAATATAGATTTGCCCTCATTCTAACATCTGACCCACTTTTAATAGCCACAGGCACTTTTCCTTATCTTGAGGAAATGCATTCAAAGATTAATTGATACTATGAGTAGGATTGACCGTAAATAAAACTGTCCATTAGCTTTTAGTTGTTGTAGGAATGTTGGTATTTGTATTAAATGAATCACTAAACCATACTCTTCTATTGCAGGATTCAAAAGTGATATGTTCTCTCCTTTTCTCCCCTGAAAAGTGTATCTTCCCACAGATACACTTTCCCAGTTCTTGACAGCTTGGAGCATGATGACTTCAACTGCAATTTCATTTTTTTCCCTTATCCTGCCCTGTTATACACAAGAATCAACACTGTTTCATTCTTCCTGCCTTAGTGTTGGATTGTGGCAATGGAAGGGAAATGACCACTAATAATGATATGTCCTGAGGGTAGCACAAGCTCGCCACACATCCAACTGTCTCTGACTGTATTGCTAACAATTGATCTAAATCCAGATAGAGGGAGAGGACAATGAAGTTTGCCCAAACCCACCATAATTGGAGAGTTGTGGAAATGTTTGCCCATTATAGTCAAATACACTCCTGCTGGAATTCATGTTCCCAATGGATAAGATTTCAATCACACACTGTACAAAATGATTGCAAATTAAATTGCTGGTCTGACAGAGTTACCATCTACTGATCAAGTGCAGATACAGGAAAATGTGACTGTATAACGTTAAAGAATGCTCAGTGACAACATGCTATTCCAATTTATTTGCACAAATGACTATCATGATTTTAATTTCAGCTAACTCTGCAAATGCTTTCCTTAGGGAAACAAATATTGGAAAGATTTTCACCGGCTCCCGAGTGAATAACAGAGAATGAAAGTGTCTGAAATAGTGAGCAGCACTGTGTGTTGGAAGATAAACCTATGCACTGTGTAACAGAAGAAAAAGCTCAATGTGGAAAGCTCTTAAATTTAAGTCTAAAGTTTGATTTTCTTTTGCAGATAGAAGGAAAATGGAGTCAGATACAGATCACTGGGAGGCATTTGCGTGGCATGAAATAAAATAGTCTGCCTGACTGCCAGGGTAAGAGGAAAACACGAATCGAAAGGATGATATGAAAATGCATGCATAAATCCCACAATGTCAATAGACAATAGGCACAGAAGTAGGCCATTCGGCCCTTTGAGCCAGCACTGCCATTCAATGTGATCATGGCTGATAATCCACAATCAGTACCCCGCTCCTGTCCTCTCCCCATATCCCTTGACTCTGCTATCTTTAAGAGCTCTGTCTAACTCTTTCACAAAATTGGTAGATTTAGAGGTTATTGGAAGGATGAAGTTAACTGTTGTGGCTCCATTATCCCCCAGGTGGTGTAACTTTGTTTGTCCTCCAAACAAACTTTTTTTTTGTTGTAATTTCCTTAAGTAGCCAGGAATTTTTTTTTTTAAATGTATAGCTTCAGATCAAATCCATGCCTCATCATCTGGACCAACAACCCCACTCTCTCATGCTCATACCACTCTACACCAAGACCCTCCTCCCTCAACCTTGGCAACTCTATAAAGCAATCAATGACTTTTGGTGACCCTTCCAGGGTTGAAATTATCCTATTCAACCTCCTCATTAGCAAAGATTACTTTCTTCAAATCCAAGAATGTGTTTTCCTAAAGAGGGAAACATGGGGAAAGGACATTTCACCCAATTCATTCCGAATACTTAAATCAAATACATAATATTCAATACTTAAATATTTTTAATAATTTTCACTCATAATGAAGTTGAAAGCAGAGAGTTTTGCTGAATGATTGAGATTTCAGATTGGAGGGAAAACTATAGGCTTCTGCCCTAGAGGTCCGTATTGGGAGTACTGCTCTGTTTGATATAAATTAATGATTTGGATGCAATATGCAGGGCATCATTTCAAAGCTTGCAGATGACACGAAGTTCAGAAATGCACTAAACAGTGAGGCGTATTTTCAAAGACATCAGGAAGGCATAGATGAACTGATGCTTAGAAAATGTTTAAAAGATAGAAGTCTGAATTGATTTCTTTTGGCAGAAATAATGTAAAGAGCTAATATAAACTAAATAGTAAATTTTAAGTGATTGCTGGAACAGAAAGGCATGGGCACATCCATACACAATTACAATAGGTAGCAAGGCAAGTTGTTAAAAAAGCATACAGGATCTTTGATTTGGAAACTAGGTAATAAAAAGACTAAACATTTCAGTAAAACTCCAATAATCTGATATCTAATTTTTCAGAAATCATGATGGTTCAGTACTTGGCTCACCTACTTCTGTTTCTCATGCTCCTTTTAAGCTCACCAGGGCTCCATGCTCCCTTTAAATTCATGTGACTCAGTGGAAAATTAATTATACTGATGGGTAACATCTTAAAAAGCTTGAATTGATAGTGTGCTGGCAAATTAATAGAAATATCATCCATTAGAACATAGAACAGTGTACAGAACAGGCCCTTCCACCTACAATATTGTGCCGACCTTTAGCCTACCCTAAGATCAATCTACAAAACCCTCCATTTTTCTTTTGTTAGTGTGAAGATCTGCTCGTCCAGTACCAGCAAAATACCAATGGTGCCATTATTTTCATTATGTAATGCTTTGTCCACTATTAGAATATATAGCAGCAGATTATGTACATAATACTTTAAAGGGGGCATAATACGGATGGAGAGAAGATTTTCTTAAACAGTGTCAGAGTTGCAGTTGCATGGAAAGATCAGAGAAACACTTATTTTTTAAGAATGGTTAAGAGGAGATTTAACATAGCTGTTGAAAATCATAACGGGTTTGATTGGGTAAATAAGGCAAAACTAACTGAGGGAAACAACAGCACTGTGCAAAAGCCCAATGATAAACATAACTCTGATATGGGTTTCTATTATGGATTGGGAGTGGGAAGGAGACAGGGAGAGGAGAATCACGGTGAAGAAAAGGGGAAGGGAAAGGGGAGCAAGTGGGAAGAACCAGACAGACGTTCTGTAATGATCAATAAACCAATTGGAATCAAGTGACCTTTCTTGGTGTCTCAGGCTGGGTGTGTCTGCTCTCATGCCAACCCCTGCCCTTGGCACTGTATCTCTGCCACCTGTCCCACACACTGCCAGCGGTGCTTCACCCACGCCCTTCCCAACATCTTTTGTGCCCACCAGATTTACTAACTTGCTCTCCACTCCATGTCGACAAATACAGTTCTGTTCAAAAGTCTTAGGCACCCTAGCTATATATGCGCCTGAGACTATCCCACAGTACTGTAGTTCTATCAACACACACAAAATGCTGGTGGAACGCAGCAGGCCAGGCAGCATCTATAGGGAGAAGTACAGTCGGCGTTTCAGCCGAAACCCTTCGTCAGGGCTAACTGAAAGAAAAGATAGTAAGGGATATGTGATTGGAAGAACCAGAGGATACTAAGGCATCTGGGAAAAGGACAGGAATGATATAACAAGAACATTTTATATATTGAAGGAACTGTCTGAAACTGTGGCACCAATGGTTTTAGCAATAACATTCAATACTTAAAAATATGAAGGACATTGAGGAAAAGGTGGGGGGGTGTGAGAAACATTCATAGTTCTTTAGAAGGAGGCTTATTCTTTGTTGTAAAATTCCATTGTTGAATCTGTGAGAACTATTTCTCTAAAATGGAAAACACTAATTTGTAAAACCTCTGCTTGCAATTGAGCAAGATAGAATTTACTTTGACAATAATGTTCCATTCTCGGGAATGCCTATTGAATTCTCATTATTTATTACTAAACGTGGGGACCAAAACCAGAGACAATATCATCTGTGCAGAAAAACAAATCAAATTACACTTACTTAGGGATATCTAACATAAGTCCATAGAAAATTCATAAGCTCTGTGAGTCTTACTAGCTGATCGGTAGTTAGCCGCAGTGTTTCATGAGCTAGAAATGAGAGAATTTAAACATTTTACCACAGAAGATTAACCCAGCCACATGGCTTGGGATGATACTCCTGGATATTTCATCATATCAAATTATATCTTCTACTTACAAAACTTTCCCTTCATCTCTGCACCTTCTTCCTCCAACATCTTAATTTATTTATTATATGGTCTCCATCTCATATGCACAATTCGTAAGAGAGATCAATTTCAAAAGTAAAATCTGAACATTTGAGATAAAAGAGCCAGGCAATTAAACAGTGAGACTTTGGGGTTCAAGTACATGAAAAAGCATCTCGTGTATTTCCAGTGTACATGATGAATAAACACTTCTTGGACTTCTTGTACCAGGCTGGAAGGCCAAGAAGAGTTTATTTGTCAAGTCCATGATTTCCTGAAAGAGGCAACTTAGATTGACAGGTGGTGAAGAAGGCACGTGGTATACGTGTCTTCATCAGCAGAGACGCTGAGTATAGGTGTTGAGGCATCACAATACATGTGTATAAATTGTTGGTTAGGCTGCACCTCAAGCATTGTGTGCTCTTCTGGTCTTCTGGAAGGGATGTAAGTAAGGTAGAGAGGATGCAGAAAAAAATCACAGTGACATTGATGGGTCTGGAGAACTCGAGCTCTTAAGAGAGAATGGATAGATTGGAACTATCTTCCCAGAGAGGAAGAGATGCTGAAGGCTGGTTTTATCAAGCATTATAAAATAAAGAGGGCAAAAGCAGGGTGGGCAGTCACATACTTTTTCCCACTAATTTAATGAGAAAGAAGAAAGATGTAAAAGGGACCTGAGGGGAAAATTTTTCCACACAGAGGATGGTGGATATATGGACAAGTTGCTTGAAGAAGTGGTAGATTCAGCATTTAAAATATTTCTGGACAAGGACATAAGAGGTTTTAAGGGCCAAATGCACATCTTGAGCTGGAGGATCCGTTTCTGGGATGAATAACTCTGAATTTTATGAATTGAGAGAAAACAGAAAAAAAACTGAAAATGCTCAGTAGGTCAGGGAAGACCCAGAGCATGGAGTAGACAACGGAGATGAAGAACTTCCATCAGAACTAAAGGACATTAGAAATTAGATTAAAATAGCAGAGTAAGTGGGGAGGAGCAGAGTGAATATAAAGGCAAGTGAGTGAGAGAGAGGTAGATCAGAGAGATTGAATAACAGAAGTGGAGGTGAAGCCAGCTGGGAGAGATTGTGAAAGGCTCATTAAAAACAAAGCAGGTGCCCGAGGAGATGTAAAAAGCAGGAAAACTTAAGTCTGAAACTGAATGTCAGAAATGTCTGATGCAAAACCTTTATGGTTGATTATCTGCAATTGTTAAATTCATTGTTTGAATCTGGAAGGCTGTAATTTGCCAAAATTGAAGATGAGAATTTACCATGAAAAGGTTAACAACCAGAAACAATGATGCTGCCTTACTTTTGAGTATCTTGAGCAATAAGTGAAACATCATCTTCCCCCCCCATAAGATATTCCAAAGTCATTAATAAAACACTTGTAGGTTCCAAGCACTGACCCAAACAGTCTTCTGCTTGATAGAATTTTCAAAATTTATGTCTTCTTGTTAATAACCACCTTTGGTTTTATGTAACTTATTAAACACACTCTCAGGCACTGTACTGTTGCTCCAACAATATCATAGCATCTTGGGGTGAGAGGGGGCAGACTTTCAGGTTGGTGGTTTTGCATTGACACTTCTTGAATGATCTGTATTTCATATAAATAGGGAAGTTTCATTGGGATACTTGTCTCACACTCATTCACTGCCTCTTGCAAAGACAAAGGGGCCTGAGCCAATGCATTTCTTAGGCTATGGATGCTTGAAGGACCACAGGCATTGAACAAAAAGAGAGAGGAGAGAATACAACAGCAGAGGCAGTTTTACAGTGGAAGAAGATGCAGGCAAGTAGTTTGCAGTGATATCCCAGTATTATCAATAAAAGAGAGGAAGTGACGATGGCAGAGAGAAAAGATGAGAATGCAACCCTATAGGGAGATGGATAAACATACTATGGAGCTAAGGACAATGAACCTACCCAGTGCATAGTGCTGATGAACTTTTGTGTGGTTGAGTTAATTAGTATCATGAATACACATATAGTTCTTGAAATCCATTACTATATGGTGCCTTTCAGGTGATTCTTGCATGACTCAAGTCCCACAACTGTTAATCCAATGGCTCTCTATTACCCCAAAGTCTAATGGTTCTGGACAAGAATGGGAATAAAGATGGATTGGGGAAGGTAAGCAAGAAGTCAAGGTTCTGCCCCATTTTGACACTAGCAGGCAGGGAAGAGTGAAGACAAGTCCACAGCAGTTGATAGATGGAGGCAGATTGTGTTTGGAATAGTGAAAATGATTCTTTTAACAGTGAGAAATGTTGTCTTCTTTTCTGCTACTAATTTGCAAAATTTTGGGTAGAACCACAAAAATCCGGCCTATTGTATCTGAGACAATTATGGAGAACCACCCACACTACTCTGAGACACGTTCCAAACCCCTGATCTGTATCAGAAAGAAGGAGAATGCTGGAAGATGTATGTATCGTAAGTAAATATCACTACTTTGAGATTTTACTCAAAGCCATAAGGTTCTTTCATTGCAAAACCTTGTGCTGTGTTCTTATCATTGCCAGGTAAAAATCTTGGGCGTAAACCTACCAAACTACACTGCAGGAACACAGTCACTAGAAGGCCTCTGGTGAATCTAAGTGTGGTTCATCACCATTTGTTAGAGTCATTTAGAAATGGGCAACAACTCACATCTATAAAATTAAATAAAAGAAATGAAGGGTGTCCATTAAGAAGGGTGACCCAGGAAGATATATAAAACATTAAAAAATTCTAACAATATTTTCCAATTGGGTGATTTAAGTTAAGAATGGCAAGTTACTCAAGTACTGATCGATATTTAAAGCTAAAAAGGAGGAGTGACTACACTTTATAATATCAAATCCTGAATTGCTTACAATCTGGCAATAACATTTATTACACCATAAATGAATGATACAGCTCAATTTATTTTTCCAAAATGTTTCAGCTGTCATTTTGAATTGAAATATAGTCAAATATAAAGACATATAAATAACATAAAAAATAACTGAAATGTGCATTTGGATATTAGAAGTATTGACTTTGATTAGGTTACTGACATAAAATGCTAATATTGTTAAGGATTACACTGCCAGTGTATTTCTGTCTTATTATTGCCAGTCTACCAGATCCCAATTGCCATTCCAGGATGGAGTGAGTATGAGAAAAGAATAATGGGATGAAATATAAACAATCCCTAATATAACTAGGTTTGTGAATGGGGAGGATGCTATCAAAAGCAGGATGGTTTTGATTAGAGTCCTAAAAGGAAAACTGGCTTTGGAAGCAGAGTCATGCAAGGCAGTGAATGAGGACCTGATCAGGGAAGATATTGTTGGGGTCTTATTAAAGCAACTCATGGTTTAGATATTGGATAAGATCAAAAATGAGGGGGAATAGAAAATGTAGCCACAGTTAAAGTGGATAAACTCCCTGTCTCATATGGGATACACCTTAGTTTGCTAAGAAAACTTAAGTGCAGATATGATAGGGTCTTTTAGGAGGCTTTTAGATGGGTACATGGAGCTTAGTAAAATAGAGGGCTATAGGTAAGCCTAGTAATTTCTGAGGTAGGGACATGTTCGGCACAACTTTGTGGGCCGAAGGGCCTGTATTGTGCTGTAGGTTTTCTATGTTTCTATGAAAAGGGAAACAGAGGCTTGCTCTTCCAAACATCTGTAGATTGAAAGACGGTGCTTCCAAAATGGAGAAGTATAGGTGGGACACTTCTTTTTAAAAAAAGAGATAGGGATTAACCTAAATATTACAGATCACAGGACTCATGATGGAGAAAGTTTTAAAAACAATGAAGAAAGTGTAATTAATTAGAAAAAGTCAACATGGATTTGTTAAAAGCATAAACTGCTGAGCTACATTGTTATTGTCTTTGACAAAATAATAGAGAGATTTGAAAAACAAAATGGGGTCATAGAGTCATAGAAAAGTATAGCACAGAAACAGGCCATTCAGCCCATCTAGTCCATGCTGTACCACTTAATTAGCCTACTCCCATCGACCTGCACTGGGATCAAAACCCTCCATACCCCTGCCATCCACGTACCTATCTAAACTTGTCATAATTGTAAGCTTGAAATCAAGACTTTAGTGGCAATTACTTAAAAGGTGTAACTAGTGCAGCATTTATCTCTGGCACTTACAAGCTGGTACTTGTCTGTTTCCTCCATTTTGGTTGATCTTCATGGCAATGTGCCTCAAGTATATTAGAACAATTTCTTTGTTAACAACACTCCATTGTGTTTTGGAGTTCAATTCCGGCACCTTCTGTAAAGGAGTTTATACGTTCTCCTTGTGAGCACGTGTGTTTCCTCAGGGTACTCTGCTTTCCTCACAAAGATGTACCAAGCAAACAAACAAGCAAGCAAGCAAATAAATATATAAGCAAGCAAGCTTTTCCTGAATAGAGCTTTGACCAGTGGCCAATCCCAACATCAGAAGTTGGTGAGGAAGGGACTTCAATCAGGTCCACAGCCCAAGGATAAAAGTCAGGAGTAGTTTGTGACAGTGTAATAGAGCTTTGACCAGAGGCCAATTGGCATTTGGGATTAATTAGTAGGAGCAAATTGAAAGGAAGGCGTGGCAAGCACAGTGGCCGTCATCTTAAAGGGAATACTCAGAGTAGTGATTTTAAGGATTTAGCTCTTTGATGCTTCACCCAGTGAAAGAAAAGCTCGAGTTTTTTCCTTCTCTTCTTTATATCTGCTCAGCTAGGTAGAGATGACAGGCAGGATTGTGTAGTGCTCCTCGTGTGGTACGTGAGAAGGCAGGCAGACCTCCAGTATCTCTGACAACCACTTCTGCAAGGTGCATCTAGCTGCAGCTTCTAACAAACCACGTTACGGAATTGGAGTTGGAACTGTATGAACACCAGATCATTCAGAAGATGGAAGGGGTAAGAGATAGGTCAGATAGAGAGGTAGTTACACCCAAGATGCAGGACACAGGAAACTGGGTGGCTGTCAGGAAGGGGAAAGGGGTTAAGGAGCCAATGCAGAGTAGCCCTGTGGCCATCCCCCTCAACCACAGGTATATCACTTTGGATACTGTTGGGGGCAGGGGAAGAATGACCTAACAGAGGAAATTCATAGTGTGCTTCTGAAACTCAGAAGGGAAGGAGGGAGAAGAGGCACACTGTGGTGATAGGATAATTTATTAGTTCGGGGAACAGACAGGGGGTTCTGCAGGTGAGAATGAGATTCCCAGATGGAACATTGCCTCCTGGGTGTGAGGGTCTGGGACATCTCAGATCAAGTCCTCAGTATTCTTAAGTGGAACTGTGAACAGCCAGAGGTTATGGTCTGTGTTGGTACCAATGACATGTGTAAGATGAGTAAAGAGGTTCTTTATAGGGAGTTCAGGGAGTTAGGTGCTAATTTAAAGAATAGGACCTCCAGGGTTGTGATCTCAGAATTGCTACCCATGCCACATGCTCATGTAGTCCTGTTTGGTGACACAATAATATCAGCGCCAGACTCCAGAGCGAAGGTTCCCAAGTTCAAATCCAAGTCAGGTTGAGTGTTGAACTAGCAACTCAGCCTCATAAAAACAAGAATAGCTTGCTACGGAAACACTGACATGACGGTGCCCCGATAACTCCACTGCCAAGTTAAGGGCTATTCTCCTTTTTGCACATGCTAGTGAGGCCAGAACTAGGAAGTTCATAGAATTTAACATGTGGCTAAGGAGTTGGTGTAGGAGGGAAAGCGTAAGATATTTGGATCTTTGGTCTCTCTTCCAGGGAAGGTGGGAATGTACAGAAGGAATGGTTTGCACCTGAACTGGAGGGGGACTAATATCCTAGAGGGAAGGTTTGTTAATGGTGCATGGTGGTGTTTAAATTGAGTTACGGGGATGGGAATCAGAGTGCCAGAACAGTGAGTGGACAGGCTGTGGAGGCATATATTGGAAAGACCTCAGACAAAGTTAGGAATCAAAAGGTTGAGCACTGTGCGACAAAATCATAAAGGTGAATACAGGGCTGAAGGTGTTGCAACTGAATACACACAGTATACGGAATAAGATAGATGAACTGGCAGCACAGTTGCAGATTGGCAGGTATGATGCTGTAGGCATGATGGAATCATGACTAAAAGATTATAGCTGAGAGCCTAATGTCTAAGGATACACATTGTACAAAAGGGATAAGCAGGAAGGTAGAGGGAGCGGCGTTGCACTGTTGGTAAAAATAAAGTAAAATCATTAGAAAGAGGTGACAGGGTCAAAAGGTGTTGAATTATTGTGGATAGAGCCAAGGAACTGCAAGGATCAAGAAGAATCCCTGATGGAAGTTGTATACAGACCCCCAAACAGTAGTAAGGATGCATGCCAAAAAGAGAATGTTTCAATAGTCATGGGGGACTTCAATATGCAGGTAGAGTGGGAAACTCAGGTTGAAGCTGGATTACAGCAGGGAGTATTTCTAGAATACTGATGAGATGGCTTTTTTGAGTAACTTGTGGTTGAGCCCACTAGGCAATCATCTATTCTGGTTTGGCTGTTGTGCAATGAACCAGAATTGTTTACAGAACTTAAGGTAAAAGAACCTTTTGGGGAGGTGATCATGGTATGATCAAATTCACCCTGAAATTTGAGAAGGAGAAGATAAAGTCAGCTGTATTAGTAAAGGGAATTACAGAGGCATGAGAGAGGAGTTGTCCAGAGTTGATTGGAAAAGAACACTGGCAGGGATGACAGCAGAGCACAATGGCAGGAAATTCTGGAAGCAATTCAGAAGGCACGTGATATACACATCCCAAAGAGGAAGGAGTATTCTAAAGGAAAGATGACACAACAGTGGCTAACAAGAGATGTCAAAGCCAACATAAAAGCCAAGACAGGGTATATAATAGAACAAAGATTGGTGGGAAGTTAGAGGATTGGGAAGATTTAAAAAACAAACAGAAGACAATTAAAGAAGTTATTAAAAAGATAAAGATGGAATCTGGAAGCATGCTAGCCGATAATATTAAAGAGGATACCGTAAGTTTTGTCAGATAAATAAAGTATAAAAGAGAGACAAGAGTGGATATTGGACCGCTGGAAAATGATGCTGGAGAGGTACTCATGGGGTACAACGAAATAGCCAATGAACTGACTATTTTCATCAGTCTTCTCTGTGGAAGACACTAGCAGTATGGTGAAGGTTCCAGGTGTCAGGGGGCATGAAATGTGTGAAGTTACCATAATTAGAGAGAAGGTTCTTAGGAAGCTGAAAGGTCTGAAGATAGATAAGTCACCTGGACCAGATGGTGTACACCACAGAGTTCTGAAAGCGGAAGCATTAGTAATGCCCTTTCAAAAATCTCTAGGTTATGGAATGGTTCCAAAAGAATGGAAAATTACAAATGTCACACCACTCTTCAAGAAGAGAAAGGGGCAGAAGAAAGGAAACTATAGGCGAGTTGGTCTGATCGCAGCAATTGGGAAGATGTTGGAGTCGATTATCAAGGTACTTGGAGGCACATGATAAAATGGGCCATAATCAGCATGGTTTCCTCAAGGGAAAATCTTGCCTGACAGATCTGTTGGGAGCAGGATAGACAAAAGAAAATTGGTTGATGTGTATTTGGAAATGTAGAAGGCCTTTGAAAAGGTGCCACCGTGAGCCTTCTTAACAAGTCGTGAGCCCATGGTATTACAGGGAAGAATCTAGCATGGATAAAGCAGTGAATGATTGGCAGGAGGCAAAGAGTGGGAATAAAGGGAACCTCTTCTGACTGTCTGCCAGTGACTAGTGGTGTTTCACAGGGATCTGTGTTAGAACCAATTCTTTTTATGTTATATGTCAATGATTGGGGTGATGGAATTGATGACTTTATTGCAAAGTTTGCAGATGATACAGAAATAGGTGGAGGGCTTTCAGGAAGTAGAGAGGCTACAGAAGGATTTAGACAGATTAGGATTAGGAGAATGGGCAAAGAAGTGGTAGATGGAATACAGTGTAGGGAAGTGTAAGGTCATGTACTTTGGTAGAAGAAATGAAAAGGTTGACTATTTAATAAATAGAAAATACAGAAGAATGAGATGCAAAGGGACTTGGGAGTAGTTGTGCAGGATTCCCTAAAGGTTAATTTGCAGGTTGAGTTGTGGTGAGGAAGGCAAATGCAATGATAGTATTTATTTCAAGAGGACTAGAATATAAAAGCTAGGATGTAATGTTGAAGCATTCTAAAGCCCTAGTGAGGCCTCACTTGGTGTGTTGTGAACAGGTTTGGGCCCCTGAGAAAGGATGTGCTGAAACTGGAGAGGGTTCAAAGGTAGCTCACAAAAATGATTTCAGAATTGAATGGCTTGTTATATGAAGAGTATTTGATGGCTTTTGGCCTGTATTCACGAGAATTCAGAAGAATGAGGGGTGACCTAATTGAAAGCTATTGAATGATGAAAGGCCTTGATAGAGTAGATGTGGAAAAGACGTTTCCTGTGGTGGGAGAGTCTATGATCACAACCTCAAAATAGAGGGGCGCCCTTTTAGAATGAAGATGAGGAGGAATTTCTTTAGCCAGGGAGTAGTGAATCCGTGGAATTCTTTGCCACAGGCAGCTGTGGAGGCCAAGTCTTTATGTTAATTTAATGCAGAGGTTGATTGATTCTTGACTGGTCAGGACATGAGGGGATACGGGGAGAAGGCAGGAAGTTGAGGCTAGAGGAAAATTAGATCAGCCATGATGAAATGGTGAAGCAGACTCGATGGACAAAATGGCCTAATTCTGCTCCCATATCTTGTGGTCTTATGGTAAGATTTGCCATTTTATGTCCAGTTGTCTAGGGGCAGGGCCTATTCCAGTCTGTATCTCTAAATTAAATAAAAATAAGTAAAAATAATCATATTTTTTCATTTTGCTTCTTATTTATCTGGGCCATAACCACATACATCCTTTTGCATTTGACCTTAGTTCAATTAGATATATATTTTTTAAATCTTGGATTGCTCTATCTCACTTTATATAGTTAATCTAATTCTTAAGATATAACATCACAAATCTTATCTGAAGCCAGTATGAACTTGATGGACTAAATGGTCATGCCGTAAATACTGGGTGATTCTGAGAAAAGAAAACCAATCACTTCCTCCTTCATCGTTGCATCTTTGAATGCCTGAGACTGGCATCTTTCAGTAAACCATTGTACTGCATGCTCAGCATCAGCCAATCAATTAACTCCAGCCTAAAAGTATTGCTTTCATCAAGATGCACACTTCATTAAGCTGGAAGTGCTGACGTCCATTAGTCCTGTAATCGTAAAACCTTCAAAAGCTTGCAACAGGAAAAAACAAAAAAAACTTGAAATTTAAAATGGTAATGATGCACCAATAAGGTATCAGAGGAAATGTGTTGAGGTTTCAAGTTTCTTAGAAAAAAAATATGCCAGAAATTTCAAGACATCAGTAAAATTCAAAAGGTACAAGAGCATAAAGTCAAGCAGGAGGAACAAAGGTCTGCTCTCTTCAGTACATCAGATGCAGCTTTTTTTTCAACCAAGTTTGAATCCAGCAAACATACGTGTAATGGAGGACATTTGCCATAGAGCAAAATATTTCGGCCAACCCAAGGGCCACCGACATTCACTTTCTAACTGCCATTCAATATCAATTAAATTAAAGTTATTTGTTCCTCTCAAATTCAACACAAACTTAATAATTGTCAGACTGACTTCAAACAAACGACAGGGTATCAAATGGAAAATGAGTTTTTGGAGAAATTAGAAGCAAATCTATGGATACAGCAAGATACAGTAGTACTCTGTGGGACAGCATGTGCAATTGAACAAAGACAATCTTGCTCCCTGAGTGAACAAGCAAGAGAACATTATACTCATAAAATTTTTATTGCTTATCTTAAATACACACACACACATGTTTTCGATTTAAAATCATACTCTCAATATGCATGCATCAATGAAAAATATTTTATGTTTCCCAGGTGAAGATAAACCCATGAAATGCAACGGCTTAGAAATCTGTTCCAGAATACTGACTTTCTGGACATCAAATTTGTGTTTATTAATATTTCAATTGGCATTTCTGCACATTTTTATTTCTGATTTTTTAAATTAGAATGACAAATGTAAAACATGCATAGATTGGTAAATATAAGGTTATTACCCTTTATGTATCTTTATTTTCTATGAAAAGTGGGAGTAAAGTAATTGTTAATTGCTCAGTGCAAATGTTGGATGATTTAAATCTTTGGAAGTACGTAAAAGATTGTTCATTGGTCTGATTCATGTGATCATAACACTGCAAACAAAAGACATTGTACTGTACTGTAATAACCACATGACATCACCTTCAGAGTTGAGCCAAATTTCACTTTAAAAATCAATTAGGGAAATACACTGAGAGATCAAAAGCAAATAGCTTGTTAAACGATAATACAAATATAATCTAAACCATGTAAAATATGCCTGGTAAAACAATTTGAAATCCCCACAAAGTAATGCTCAGAAAGGAAGAATTGCCTTTTTAAGTTTTGGATGGAATCCTATTTGTGGAGCAACTCACACTAAAAGCTTCACTGTTGCCAAATCAATAATTCATTTAGTTTAATGAGATAAGTACTTTGGAAACTAATCGGCAATTGCTTCATTTACTCTAACTTGTTAGAATCTTAATGCACTGTATTGCTCCTCTGGTAAGCAATCTTTCAGCGACTGACTTTCTTAAAAACATAGCGCTGACTTGACATCTTCCCCATTACTGTGGAGTTCAGAAATTACCCTTAATATTTTTAGCCTAATTCAAGAGCTTTTGAAAGAGCGGCAGGTCTTGGGAGGATCACATGAGGCTGAATGGCCATCAGATGAACGGAAATTGCTGCTGGACCATCCAGCAGGGGCCACAGATTGTGGTTAACCAGCAGCCATTGTTCTGGGGGTGGGGGGGGGGGCTTATTAAATAGCAGTGTTAATCTCTTACAAAATAGGATAATTGGTCTTAGCATGGAAAGGGTTTATGTGGTTAAAATCCACGTTCCTTTAAAAAAAGCATTTATTTCTTTGGAGGGGGAATATGACTTAAGTATGGTTGTAACCTTAAGGGTGGGTCTTGCAGGAATGAGTTAAAAATATTCCAAACTGAAAAAATTCTAAGAACATGCCAGTTGTGCCCCTGTTTACATCTTGCTAAGGACACTGACCATGTTTAAAAAAATTGTTCAACAAAGGCACAGGACATTGATGCATGTTCTGTTGAAGTTTAGCACCATATTATAAAAATCCAATTAAAAATCATACTTAACCTTCCTGACTTTTATCCCCGAGCAGCAGAATCCCCCTTTGAATAGAGTTTATCCATTTATGAATCCAAATTTAGAAGCTACTATTATAGAGTTCAGATCTTTTAAGGACTAGGCTTATTTGTTATAAGTCCTATGGTTATAATCAGTGCACACATGGAAGAGAGTTTAATGTCTCTGCAATTCCTACCACAGCTGTCTCTCAAGCCTCTTATGTCATAATCAAGCTAAACAACATATTTCATCAAACTCTGATTAAATTTTACATATGTTGTCATCAGAAAAGATTGCCTCCTTCCTTCTAGAACCTCTATTATAGCCAATGTTGTGTCATGTACTGGGGCAGCATGAGAGCATAGTGGTTAGCACAATGCTTTACAATACAGGTGACACTTCCCAGCACTGCTTGCAAGGAGTTTGTATGTTCTCCATGTGACTATGTGGGTTCTTCCACGTGCTCTGGTTTCCTCCCAGAGTCCAAAGACATACTGGTTGGTAGGTGAATTGGCCATTGTAAATTGTCCCGTGATTAGGCTAGGATTAAATTGAGGGATTACTGGGTGGCACAGCTCAAAGGACCAGAAGACCCTGTTCTGCACTGTATCTCAGTGAATAAATAAATGTTGCTTGTAGTCCCTGAGGTTCTAGAAATTGAAGTATGGACTAGTCATGATGGATCAATCCCTGCTGCTGAAACTTATTCACTGAGTTCAGTTCTGGCGCCATTCTGTAAGGAGTCTATATAGGCCCTCCTTGTGGGTTTTCTCTGGGTCTTCCAGTTTCCACCCACAGTCCGAATATGTACCAGCAGGTTCATTGACCATTGTCAAGTTGTCCCGTGATTAGGTTAGAGTTAATCGGGTTTGTTGGGGTTGCTGAGCAGTGTGGTTCAAAGGGACGGAAGGGTTTAATCTGCACTTTTTTGCTAAAGAAATAAATCTGACCCTGGACAAAGGTGTGACTCTTCAACTTATATATTCAAAATAAACTCAGTCATTGAGCTGCAATACACCAACAAAGTTCCAGTATGCACATCTTTGGAAGCCAAATTCCAAGTCATTGTTGACTTGTTTACTAAAGCATAAATGAGAGTTTACACTTAATATCTGCAACAAAAAAATCCCCACTACCAACTGACTACCACTGTACAATACTACTGTAATGAGAGGGTTAAAAGCAGATCTTTTTACTCAAAATGGAGTTGTCAGTCTAGTTTCCCAATGAGCAGTTAAGTTAATCAGGAAGATATATGAAACAAAAGGCCTTGATTCATAGGCTCCTTGAAGCCTACAGATGTAAGGCATTAAAGAGTGAAAAGTATCAAGATCAATTGTTTTTTTCTTGGAGATGGTTCAGTTGACAATTTCATTAAGAAATAATTAATTTTATAATTATGTCTGACTGGAATATATAGATTAGAAAGGAAGCATTTTTTTAATCATTATACACGTATGGGTAGTTAATAAGCTCATTGGACTTCTTGGACCAGAATCACAAGGAGCTCTGAAATTGTCTGGACCATTTGTAAATTGGAGTCTTCAGTGAGCAGAAGGGTGTGAGACTTGTACTTTAATCAATCACTCCACCTTGTGTTTTAGACTCACTCTTTTGTACATGATTTTATATATATATATACACACACACACACACACACACACACACACACACACACATACATATAACATATATATTTTTATTTTATTCTTATACTTCAAATAATTAACCTTTCACAATTTTCAAGTGTTCTTTCTCTCTCAGTGATTCAAATCCTCAAAGCCTGCTTATTTCCCATTATAACTCTCCTCAGATAACAAAGGTCCATGACTTCTTAATAAAATAAAAGCAGGTAACAGTGATGAAATTTATTATCTTCACTGCACCAACACAGCTTTTAGCTGTCTGAGAAAAACAGTGTTTGAAGAGCAAAACTTCAGACCTAGAGAGTTTATGGCCTGCTTGGCAGCAGTGATCTCTGCTCTCCTGTCTGCTTGGACTACACACAGCAGGCACTGGAGAGACACCGTTACTGCTGTCTTGGCAAAATCCACAAAATCTGCTGGCAGGAGATGAAAATCAATATCAGCATCCTCTCCTGGATAATATTCCCAACACTCTAACCCTAATTTCCTCTAGCTGGTTTCAATGAGATCACCAACTCCTCAACAAACTGCCAATTCAGACATCGTTTTGAGTTTCCGACAGTGCAGGGGGTTCTCAGGTAAACAGAAGAAAGAACGTCAAGGATGTTTTCAAAAGCCACCAACACGTGGAAATCATATTGTTCAAAATGGAAAAGGTGAATTTAGAAATGGGCATTTTCTATTCATTGCAGATGCACAGAAGTATAATATTAACAGTGGAAGGAGCATGCCACGTTCCAGTTTCACGATTACCCCATCAGATGACTCCTGCACCAACTGTGACAGAGTATGTAACACCCTCCCCATATTGGCCTCATTAGCCACCTCAGAACTGGGTCAAGAAGCAAGCATCCTCATTAAGGTCAATATCTTTCTCCCAGTGAAAGGGTATCAAAAATAAGGTTTGAGCTGAGAGGAAAGAGGTTAAATTTATTTATACACAGAGAGTGGTTGAAGACTTGGAATGTGCTGCCAGAGGAATGGTGAATACAGTGTAACTATAAAGCATAACAACTTTTAGGTAGACGATTAAATAGGCAAGTATTGAAAGGATTCGGTCCTGATGTGAGAATAGTGTAGACAGGCAAAAGGACTGATTTGGATGTGGTGGGATATGGAAACCCTTCCAGTGCAGATATTTTTTGATGTATGGGTGTATGTAAGCAAGCTGCTGATACAAACTACTCAGATTCTGGCAATTGACAACAGTTCAGAGGAACATAGGACTATTCAAAGGATGGACCCATGGACAATAGCTGGATTAAACTCCCAGAATTTGGCAGTTGATGTTAATCCACTTAACCTATATTTAAGCAACTCACAGCAATATTTCATAATTCCCTTTTTCTTAATGTCAGACTTTCTTGCATCCTATTATTCTCTGTTGTCAAATTTTCCTCTTAGTTTGTTCCTTCTTTCCCTTACATCAACTGGTACATCCCTCTGACCAGACCTAGGTATTCATAATTACGTGAACTTATTGTGCTGTGTACAAATTTATTCCATCCCAATTAAATTTGTTCCAGCTTATTGGGTGACATGCAAATTTATTACTGGGATTCACTCATGCAATGATTTATTAGGGGATGGGAGGTCACATGAAGTAATGAGCTTGTTACCAGCATGAAGTTAGCAAATTCTGGATGAAACACTGAATCTTGCAACAAAAGCCTCAAAAGGAAAACAACCCATCCTCCCTGAAGGCCTAAAATCCTAGAATTTGTAGACATATGCAGAACTGTGCAAAAGTCTTGGGCACATATAAATAGCTAGGGTGTCTAAAACTTTTGCTCAGTACTGTAGTAATTTTATGCATTACACTGTACTGCTGCCACAAAATAAAAAATCATGACATATATGAATGATGATGAAGCTGATTCTGATACGGGTCTCTCTTGTGGACTGAGAGTGGGAAAGGGTGCATGGAGAGGGGAATTGTGGTTGGGAAAAAGGAAAAGGGAGAGGGCAGGGAGTGGGAAGCACCAGAGAGACATTCTGAGATGATCAATAAACCAATTGATTAGAATCAAATAACTTTGCCTGGTGTCTCAGGGCTGGGTGTGTCTCCACCTATGCCACCCCCGCCCCGGCACGCCTTCTCTGCCACCTGTCCCACACACCTCCTGTGGTACTCCACCTTCACCATTCGAAACATCTTTTGCTCCCAACAGATTTACAAATGCTCTCTCCACTCCACGTTGACAAATACTGTGCAAAAGTCTGAGATGCCATAGCCTCAATATATATACTGTATGTGCCAAGAGTTTTGCCCAGTCTGGTATTAAAACGTTTCCTTATGGAATGCATGACCGTATGTTTTTCCCATAATTCATTTGCTGCGGCAGTTCCGACAAATGCAAGTCTTACTTTACCTGTCTCGATTGGGCTATTCTTTATATTTCATCCCCACCATAGAAATGGCCATTCACCTGCTGTGCTCAATGGAAATACTGATGCTGCAAAGTCAAAATGGAGTACTACATGCAGCTCAGATCCCACACTATAGGATGCAGAAGCAGTTTACCACGATGTCCCTTGTATTGGAGAGTATTCGCTATAAAAGGGGGTTAGAAAACTTGAATTGTTTCTGCTGGAGTGTTAGAGGCCAAGCAGCAACGTAAAATTACGAGGTGCATTGATGGAGTAGGTACAGCCTTTTATCCCCTAGCGTGGAAAAGGCAAATACGAAAGCACATATGTTAACGTTGAGAGGAGGAAAGTTTAATGGAGCTGTATGAGAGAAGTTTTTTTTTGTGCTATTGGTGCCTGGAATATACTACTAGGGGAAGGAGGTAGAATAGGATATAATAGCAATGTTTAAAATATGCACTTAGACAGACACGGGAACAGACAGAGAATAGAGTGATTTGGATCATGTGCAGAAAGAGAATAGAGTGATTTGGATCATGTGCAGACAGATGGGATTATTTTGATAGGTAACTGAGGGGCCTGTTCCAATGCTGTACTGTTTCATAGTCTTTGTTCCTTCTCATCCTTCTGCACCTAATCCTGTCACAGGAGATCCTTCTATCCATTCTCTTTCACGTGGCTCTAACTTTTTCCTTAAAAGATATCTGCTTCAGCTATTCCATACAGTAGTCTGCTCCGCATTGTTACCCTCTTTGTTTAAGGAAGTTTTGCTTGAATTTGATACTGGATTTATATCTTATATCTATGAACAGATTTCCCAAGATTTCCACTGATTTCACAAAAGCAGGGCAAAGAGGAAACAAGTAAACCTGATACAGAAGCCCCAAACAATTGAAACATTCTGAGCCAGTTCTTACTGCAAGAAAATACAAACTTTTAACAATGACTTTTACAGATAGGCTGATATATCATTTGTACCTCTGGCAGTGATTTGCACTGTCCCCTCCTTGTTAACTGGTGTGGTGAACTACTGTCTGGACACGCCGCCCCACTGACTGCTCCTGTGGCTCCTCCCACAGACCGTGGCTCCTCTGAGACGTGAGAGTTGTTGATGATGCATCAACTGGTCCAACAACCAAGCTTAGTCAGAGCACTGACTGGTTTCTCTCCTTATGAAGAGACAGCCTCTTCATAATTGCATGAGACTTGAATCATGTTAACCTGCAAGACATTTTACCAAAATTCCACTAACACATAACCATGGCCACTAGGAGAACAACCAGAGTCTACCATGTTTCTACAAACAGACGTGGTTCCTATAAAGCCACCCCACACCCTCCTCTTGGCCTGCCTGACCACATCTCCATTATGTTAACCCCAGCATACCGACCAATGCTGAAAATGGTGAAACCAGTCAAGAGGTCCATCACTGTTTGTGCTAACGAGGCCCTCTCTATGCTTCAGAACTGTTTTGAACACATTAGTTGGCGGATGTTCAAAGAGGCGGACACAAATGGAGAAGACACAGACCTTGAGGAATATGCCTCGTCTGTCATCGGCTATATCAGGAAGTGTGAAGATGACACTGGTCCCTCAGGAACAATCATCTCACAGTCCAACTAGAAATCTTGACTGAACACAGAAGTGCGACCCCTATTAAAAGCCTGGGATACTGCCTTCAAGTCTGGTGACTGAACAGCTCTCAATGCAGCCAGAAGAACCCTCATCTTAGGCATCAGAGGGAAAAGGCTACCTACACTCAAACTCTTCAGGAACACTCGTCTGATAATGATCTCTGGTGTATGTGGCAGGGCATTAAGGCCATGACTGAATACGCAAGGATAAAGGTGTCAACTATACCGGTAATACCTCCCTTTCTGGTGCTCTAAACAGCTTTTATACACACTTCAAGGCATGCAACACAACACCAGCCATGAAAGCTACACCCCTCCCAGGTCTATAACTGCCGCAGGTGTGAGAAGGACTCTGTAAGGCAGATGGGCCAGACAGCTTCATAGGCCGAATATGTGGCTCACTGAAGCTTACGCGGACATCTTCAACACTTCACTCATCGAAGCTGCAGTCCCCACATGCTTCAACTCAACCGTTATCATCCCTGTACCAAATAAATCTTCACTTTGAAGAACTAAACGACTACCACCCGGTGGCATGACTCCAACCATCATGATGTGCTTTGAACAGCTGATAACGTAATTGTCAAAAACTCCATTCCTCCACTTTGGACACACACCAAGAGAACTACCCCATGACAAATGTCATAGCATCTTTCATGCGCTTGGCCCTGACACAGCTAGAAAACAAGGACACTTATGTTAGAATGCATTTTCTGGATTTCATTTCAGCATTCAACACTATTGTTCTACAGACCTTGCTGAAGAAACTTCTACTCCTCAGTCTATATATATATATATATACCACTGTGCAACTGGGTATTGGACTTCCTAAACAACAGGCCTCAGATAGTCAGGATGCACAGCTGCTTCTCCCTCCCCGACATCCTCAACATGGCAGCCACCCCAGGGCTGGGTGCTGAGCCCATTGCTCTGCACCCTGCTCACACATGACTGGATGGCCAGACACCAGAGCAATCCCATCGTCAAGTTCACCCATGACCTGACAGCGGTGGGGCTCATCGCCAACAGCGGTGAGATGGTCTACAGAGAGGAGGTGGAAGAGCTCAAGGCCTGGGGCCAGGCAAATAACCTCTTCCTCAATGTCAAGACAAAGAAGGTGGTAATCGGTCTCAGGAGATCACCTGTGACTCACACCCCTCTTTATATCAGTAGCACAGCAGTGGAAACTGCAAGCAGTTTCAAACTCCTGGAAGTGCACATCACATACAAACTTTCATGGTCCCAGAAAACATCCTACATAGTCTAGAAAGCTCACCAATGTCTCTGCTTTCTGAGGAGGCTGACGAGAGCTGGACTTTGTACATCCATCCTCACGTCATCCTACAGGAGCTCAGTAAAGAGCACCCTAACAAGCTGCATCATTGCCTGGTGCTGAAAGTGCACTGGGGTTGACAGGAAGGCTCCTCAATGGGTAGTTAAAACCCCACCGCATCACCGGCACCTAACACCAAGATGGCCAGTAACATCATGATCCCCACCCATCCTGCTTACGGACTGTTTCTCCCACTTCAAACGGGGAGGAGGCTACATAGCATCCACACCAGGACCAGCAGACTCAAAAACAGTTACTTTCTCCAAGCAGTAAGACTGATCAACACCTCCACCCACTAACTCCATCATTACTTTATTATTTCCAGTACAGCCTAGAGTCACTTTATGGATATACAATCAATCTATGTATATAAGCTATCTTATGTATTTATATTTATTATGTTTTTATTATTATTCTGTTCTTTATGTTTTATGTTTTTTTGCTGCATCTAGTCTGGAGCAACAAGTATTTTATTCCTCCTTTACAATTGTGTACATTAATTGACATTAAATAATCTTGAATCTTGATGCAACTATTTGTGTTATAACCTGGAACAATTCCACTTTCTGACCTTCAAAGCTTACAATACCCTGTGCTACTTTACACAGTTTAAAATTCTACCGAATGCAAATTCCTAACTAAAATTAACACTGTACGATTTTCAGGGTTGAATGCTGTATGTTCTCCTAGCTTCTCATTCAGTATTGGTAACACACACAAAATGCTGGGGGAACTCAGCATGCCAGGCAGCATCTATGGAAAAGAATACTGTCCATGTTTCGAGCTGAGACCCTTTAGCGGGACTGGAAAAGAAGTTGAGAATTTAGGTGGGGGGGGGGAGGAGGAAGTACAAGATGCTAGGTGATATGTGAAACAGGGAGAAGGGAGAGATGAAGTCAAGAGGTGGGAAGTTGATTGGTGGAAGAGATAAAGGGCTGACTGATAGACCAGAACGCTACGCAAGAAAGGAAAGGAGGTGGAGCACCAGAGGGAGATGATGGGCAGCAAAGGAGATAAGGTGAGAAAAGGAAACGGGAATTGGGAATGGTGAAGGGGGGGTTGGCAATTACTGGAAGTTCAAGAAACGGACGTTCATGCCATTGGGTTGGTGGCAAACCAGATGGAATATAAGGTGTTGCTCCTGCACCTTGAGTGTGGCCTCATCGCGGCAGTAGGGGAAGCCATGGACTCACATGTCAGAATGATAATGGGAAGTAGAATTGAGATTGGTGGCCTCCGGGAGATCCCGCTTGCTCTGGCAGACGGGGCATAGGCGCTCAGTCTCCCGATCTATGTCAGGTTACACTGATATACAAGAGGTCACACCAGGAGCACCGGATACAGTAGATGACCCAAACAGATTCACAGGTGAAGTGTCACCTCACCTGGAAGGACTGCTGGCAGCCCTGAGGGAGGAGGTGTAGGGGCAGGTGTGGCACTTGTTCCATTTGCAAGGATTGGTGCCGATTAATGGGGAGGGACGAGTGGACAAGGGAGTCATGTAGGGATCAATTCCTGTGTAAAAAGTGGGTGGGGGGGGGGGGGGAGGGAAAGATGAGCTTGGTGGTGGGATCCCATTGGAGATGGCGGAAGTTACAAAGAATTATGTGCTGGACACAGTGGCTATTGGAGTGATAGGTGAGGTCCTCGGACTGAAACGTTGACCGTTTACTCTTTTCCATAGATGCTGCCTGGCCCGCTGAGCTCCCCCAGCATTTTGTGTGCGTTGCTTTGGATTTCCAGCAACTGCAGATTTTCTTGCGTTTATCATTTTTGATTGACATTCCTATTCAGGGTGCCAGAGTTACCATAAGCCGCAGGATAAACATATCCTGCACCTACCTCAAATGAAAACTCTAGAGTCAACTTGCTAGTAAATTCAGCCCCAATCCTAAATGGCAAGGACTTTGAAGCAGCAGAGCTTTTGTATGAAATAATCCCACTGTAACTGAGGACCAGTACAAGTATCATCCATAATTCAGCTAAAAAGTTCAAAGTAAGTTTATTATCAAAGTACATATATGTCACCCTGAGATTCATTTTTGCAGGCATACTCAAAAGATCTATAATAGAATAAGAGCCATGATAGACTTAGTGAGAGACTGCAGAAAAAGAAAACCTTTATCAACTGACTGAGTTATAGTTCTTTGCATTTAGCTCACTGTCAAACTGCCCAAGAATTATAAATGCTTCTGAATATTCCAGCAACAAAATACACTGAAAAATTAAAATCAATTAAACATGTTTGAAAAAAAAATTAAAGAGCAAATAAAAACATGAAGGTAAACAATTAATTAAAATATAAATTAACTTGTAATTATTCTTGTTATCAAAACTTTTCCATGCTATTGAAATTAATGGATTTTCTATTCCTGTGCTGGATTTATCTCATTACAGATTCCGTATGCAGGTTTCCTAGCATAGGTGTGAGGAATGAAAAGCAGATCTGAGCACTGATTCTGAACACCAGGAGGAGTTCAAAGTTGGGGCAGATCCAGGGAACCACTGGCAAAGGATAATCAGGAAGTCTGAATCTTCTTCATTCACATAAGACTCCTGAACTTGGTTGCGCCTACATAGAAATACTGACAGCTCAGCATCGAACTGCATGCATTTTTCAGCAAGTTCGGTCCTGTTGTAGCTTATTTTTTGCATTTTTTTGCACACTTATCCAAGGATTTTTATTTCTTTTTAATTCATTGGAGCACTCACCTCTCCCAGCTTCCTTACCTCAGCATCTACCATTCCAACAACATAACCTCTGACTCACCATGAGCAATGGACCCGTGGATCCATTAGTAATATTAGAAAACGGCTTACCCTTTGACACTTTTCAATATCACACTCAAGCTCATGCCAATTGCTGCGTCATACCTGCATTTCACTGACTGAAATTTCATATTCATAAATCACTGACAAATCCAAACTGAAGAAATACACACTTATGTCAATCAGCAAACAGCAAGCAGGAATTGAAGTCATGAGTCATGAATTATGATATTCAACAGGCTGACTTAAAAATAAGTAGTCAGGAACAGCTACATAAAGGAAGTAAATCTTCCGAAAACATAGTCAGATTGTGCTGAGCTGCTAACCTCGAAATTTCTCTGGGATAATTAGCTTTTACAGTATGGAGATGAATCAATTTTGCATAAAATGTTTGCTTCCAGGTGTAGTAGGTATTATTAAATGCCAGGATTTGTTCTCCCAGATATTCTTAATTCTGCAAAAGAAGCCTAACCCTGACATATGCACATTATCTGAGGTAAATGCAGTCTGCTTGAAGTATTCTGGACTGGTGATAGAAGTTCATCCTTGGTCACATGAGCAAATTTGCGATACTGATATTAATTTCCTTTGAAGTCACCGGAATACAAAGAGCTGAATTTAGTCTCCATCCCACAAGTGCCACCAATGTGCATGGAAACTGGATGAGTTTCTATAAGTTTTAATGGCACAGTTCATCATTTGGGGAATATGTCAAGTATTAGCCCCTACCCTCATCCTCAACTGTAATTTCCAGTTGAAATAAAGCTATTAAACGTACAAAGATGGAAATAGCTCTGTCAATTGAAACTATGACCTTCTGATGGAACAACACCATCAAGACTACAAAGACATAATATCTGTTTGCTGATTTTTGATTAGAAATATATACTAATATTTCATATGTGATACTTCCATACAACAACATTCCCACTGACTATGGCCTTATTGTAGTTTAAGTCTTTATTAGGTTTGGAGGAGAGGCATGCATTCTTCAGTTGTATGCAAGTGTCCTCATAGTTCATGTTCTGTACATATGACCAGCAAAACCCCAATTAAGTTCTGGGTGATGGACTAAACCTGTGTATATATATTTATTTCCCTCTGAAGGATAGCCTGTGACTCAATCTTTCAAGTCTCAGAAGTTAGAACTAGAATCGGAGCATATAAAATAGCATTAATAAAAGTTTTCAGTTTAAGCGAGAAATTTATACAATGGTGCTCTGGTTATTTAATGCAGAGATCAGTGTTATTCAAATGAACAGCTTTGATTTTACACAAGTCTGCTCATACTCAGCTCACAAATGCTCCGCTTCATATAAAACCTCCCTGCTCCTTGTCTGTGATGGTCTCCGAGGCTCATTTCCATCCAGTAGTTTGCTGAGCAGCTCAGTCAGGTTGGCGTTTAGGTCATGAAACTGCAATGGTGCTCAGAGAAATTTGCAATTCCAAATTTCCAGATAACAGCTCAACCTGCACTCCAAACCTGGTGAAGTTCCAGACCTTGCCTACGCCATCAGTTTGTACTTGAGATGGAAAAGCCTATCCTTCAGATCATTAAGTTTTCTGAGCAATAATATTCTTAACTGCTCTCATCACAGTTGTGAGTCAATAACCCTGATTTCTTTGCTCTTATAGTTCTGAGACCGACTAGCCAAACACAAGCAATACAATGCTTGTTGCCAGCAAGTTTCATCCACTTACTACAGTGGTCTTCTCATTGAATGTACAGTACTCACAGGGACTTGGATGCTGCAGCACGCAAAGGTGCAGAGATTTAAGCAGAAAGTTAGTGTAATCTTTCCCTCAATTTTTTATTTCCTGACTTTATGAATACTCAAACTTGAAGTTGATTAATCACATTAACCAGTTTACTGGTTAGAAATTTATTTTTTGCAATGCAGTGATCTACAGATTTTTTGTGTAAAATATATGAAATATTTATTTAGATTCAGCACACAATGAGTCAAATATACAAAGGATCTTCAATCAGTGTTATGATAATTAAAAAATTAAATTTGAAAGCTTCAAGGAGCTTAGCCACATAGAAAGAGTGAGCACTTTCCTCAAATGGATGGTGAAGGGATTTCTTATAATATCAGCTTTGGTTCAACAGGTAGAATGCTTGCCTCTGAATTTGAATGTTGTAAGTTCAAATCCCACTTCAGAAACTTCAGTACAAAAAACCTGGACTAACAAACCACTGCAGAATTGAGAGAAAATTGCACTATTGGAAATGTTAAACTAATGCATTGTCTACGGTCCCAGGTAAACATGAAAGATTTTGATGAGAAATTATGGAGTAACATCCTGACACAAATGTACTCCTCTATCAACACCAGATTGCTCTTTGTGAGATTTACAAAAGTAAGTACATTTCAGGAACATAAGAGGGAGTGGGTCTTAAACTCACAACCTTCCATTTCAGAGGCCAAAATATTCAGTATTAATTCAAAAGAACACCAAAAGGACAAATATGTTGATTTTCTTTTTCACCACTACCTTCCGATTGTGCATAGATATCATCCTTTATGGGTGACTTTACTGGAATGTAATTGCAACCTGAAATCAGAAAACATTTGCTGAGAAATTGAATGTCAGTTAGGAGAGCTAAATGTTGCATTTTGAAGACACTCTACACTCTGTTGACACTGCCTGCCACACATTTAGTGTTACTGACCAGGGCTAAATTTTCATGCAAGGGCCAACCTTCTCGCCACACAGCTTCTGTAAAGTGCTAACATCTCTGGATCCTGGGGTAATATATTCATGCCTTACCACTTGTCATTTCACAGGTTGTCTGAAACAGACAACAGCTTGCAAAGCTAATTGTTTGCTTCAACAATTTTCCTTCAAGGGTATTAACTTGCTCTTACATAAGCAGATAACTTCACCCCTCTTGGATTTTTATCAGTGAGAGACCAAATTCCTGCTTGATAACTTCACTTTATTTTCATTTAATGTTTGTATGGATTGTGGCTGAATTATGTTGGAGGGAAAATTGAAGGAGTATACATCCCGTATTTTCAGGATATTGGCCTCTTGATTTGATTGATAATTGCTTCATGAACAATTTGAAATAAGCACCATTTTCCCATGACTTTTTCTAATGTGACCACACACAAATGGCTATGAGAAATCAGAATCAGGTTCAATATCACTGCCATACAGGAAGTCATGAAATTTGTTGTTTTGAGCCACCCATATAGTGCAATACATAAAAATACTATAAATTGCAATAAGAAACATATTTTTAAAATTTAATTAAAATATCTGAGGTAAATAATATGGATTCAAGAAATGCCACCAAGATACTCTAATGCCATCAAAACTAACGCAGGAGATTGTACGCACCTTGTGTTATCAATTAAGTAAACTTATGATATAGTGCAGTTTCTGCTACTGTCAAGAGATGATCTAATCCCTTTCAGAAGGCATATGGAGCATTTGGGATACATTGCACTAACTTTCAATGCTCCCTTCTCTCAGAACTCATCAATTAAACTCAGGTTTCTGTATCTTACACAATCTGTTGAACTGGGGGAAATATTTCAGTTCTTGTGCAATAAATTTGTAACTTTACATTGACTTATGTGTACTCTACACATCTATTGTCACCTCAAGTGAACACCCATTTCTATACGTCAATATGAAGGATCTCTCCCTTTTTTCTGAGCCAAACTAAATCCACAACTAAATCCAAGTTTCACTTGGATATACTCTTAGCATATTCAGGAAAATCAAAAGTTTTCTTGATTCTCCGACCAACACATGGTATTCAGAGTAATACTGGAGGGAACTGAGGATTGGTTAATGGACACAGAAAAGAGAATAGGAATTAACTGGATATTCATGGATGTGCAGCAGGAAGTTGCAGAGATAGGTGCTGAAGCCTCACATTGATGACTTATATCAAAGATTTACAATCTTTATCAATTTTACTCATTTCACAAAACTGGACTACAGTTTGGGATTTAAGGAGAATCTACAGTTTTCAAAAAGACAAAGGAGGATAAAATGAGTAGCTACAGACATAGCAGAAGGAGTATAGTGTGGAAAAATGTTAAATCATCTACCTTGGTAAATAAAATACAGAAGTGTACTATTTTCTGAAATGATGATAGATTGAAAGATATTTCCATTCAGGGAGACATGGGTATCCTGGTACACAGATTCAAAGGTATACAGTATACAGCCCTCTGACAAGATGACTTGAGTAGAAGAGTACAGATTTCTTTTAATTATAAAAGCTCTGATATAATTGCATCTAAGTATTATACATCTGATCTTCCTATTTATACTTGAAGGAGAGCAATAAGGGTTTACCAAGCTGATTCACAGGCCGGCAGGTTTAATGCATCAGAGAAGATCAAAAGTCTGGGTCTGTGGTCTTGTAAGTTTAAAAGAATGTTAAAAAAAAAATTTAATTCTTATCGTACTTGATAAGGTAGATGTTCTTGCACACATCCATCAGGTTGCGCTTCAGTCTCTTAAATTGCAGTGTATTAAGTTCTGGTCTTCTGATTGAATCTGCATGATTTGGGATTACAGTAGGCAATGCTGCAGAGATAACAGCTTTGTAACTCAGGCCCCAAACACAGGCCGCATCCCCTGGTAAATCTTTTCTGCACTCTCTCTAGTTTCATGTAAAAGATATTAACATCTTTCCTGTAAAAGAGTGACTAAATCTCTACCCAATACTTCAAGTGTGATCACACTAACGTCTTCTACAACTGCAACTTAACTTCCCAACTCCTATACTCAGTACGGTAACTAATGAAGGTCAGCAGGCTAAGCATCTTCTTCACCATCTGATCTACCTATGATGCTACTTTCCTGCTTCTATTCCTCTACTCTTCATATAACAAAGACAACAGAAGTTTTATGGTTGACCATTTGAAATGTGTTTTCTGCATATTGGTCTTCCCTTCTACTGGCATGTCTATAAAAAAGTTATTCCTGCAGGGCTTGGAAGAGTTTTGGGGATTGTCCTTTTTAAACAACTTAACAGCAAATTTTGGAAACCCAGAAGTTCCGGCTTTGCTTTCCCACACACAAAATACAGTACCCTCATTAAAATAAAAGGATGCTGACACTCACACCTTGATAAAATGGAGTTATTCATTAATTTCGTGCAGTGGCAGACATGGAAAGCTCCAGCCTACTCTGTGCTGGTGGTAGGTGGGATGTGATTGATTTAAAGGCACAGTGATTTGTGAATTCAGCCCACAGCCAGGATAGTACATCAATAATACTGAACTGGAGTGGGTGTTACAATTCTTACAGGTCTTATAAATGATCCTTAAAATGTGAAGCAATTTCTGTGGCCGATATTTTCCTTATTTCACTCTAATTTCTAATACAGGAGCTCCTGCACCTCACCTCTATCACTTTGCAATAGTTCTGCTGCTGTTACTACTTACAGCATCAAAACAACATGTTAATAAGAACCGTAACCCACTCAAGTAAAATACATAAAATATGCAAATTAGTTGGATGTATTCATCGTTATAAAGTAGGAATGATAAATCCACAAAACAATAATGAGGAATAATGATAAAGATGGGTGCAGTACAAGGTTGCTGGTAGAATGTTGGGAGGGTAATAAATAGTTTCATATTTTACTCATTTTATTGATCCTTTAAAGATTCATGATTTCAATGGAAAGTTTGAGAATATTATAATTTGTAATATTCTCCAGATTATCACAACTTGTAACATTAATTTAAAGATACCGTACTGCTCTTGCATGCAGTGCAGAAGTACATGACTTAATAACAGTCAACAGCATGACAGATCAAATTTGGGAGCTTGCTGCTTATTCAAAAATATCATTTTTGTTATCCTAAATATGTTGATTTATGTCTGCTTTTATCAAATTTTAATAGATTAAAATGTAAGAAGTGTTTATTTAGCTCAGGGTTTAAAAAAAATATTAAAGGGAAGATTTGTCCTAATTCACAACTTCTGTTTATAGCAACCAAGCAGATCATCAGAAAGGGTACGAGGCCACCTCGAGGTAATAATCTCACAATGCTTTGTCTTAAAATTAGACATTAGCAAAGTCTTCAAACTACTCACTGAAATACGTTTAACTGTTTTAAATATTAATCTTGAAAATAGAAAATAGCTTTCAATTTTTAAACACTGTAACATGTAACTGCTTTATTTATACTGACAATGGCATGAGTGAAGTGGATTTGTACTCTCTCCAGGTCACTGCAGTGTGGATATTAAATGTACCTGCAATATGCAATATGCAGTTCATTCTACAGAACAATTCCCTCTACTGGGATCCAAGATTCCTCTCTGTTGTCTTTACCGTGTGCTCCAAGTATATATAAAAAGAGGGATGTAAGGAGAGAATTTTGAAGTATTGATGTATGACACACTGTCCATGTGGCACTAGAATTGTCAGCATGTACCTGAGTCAGCATAATTTCAGCTCTTTCAAAAAAAACAACTTAATCTGGGAGATACACAGACACACACCCACCCACACACACACACACACACACACACACACACACACACACACACACACACACACACACACACATCCTACTGCTTTCTAACAATTATAGGAGTATATATATATTTTTTAAATATAGGCTGGTTATGCAAATAGCCAAATGAGACTATTTTCCAGTCACCAAAGTTCTGATCTAGGAGAGAAATATATTCAGCACTGTTACCAAAAGCGCTATTAAGACAATATGCACCTGTCACTCAATTTGGTGCTTTTAATTTCAAAGTTGCTGCATTCTTCTCTTACATTGAGCTTGACTGAGCCATACTTCACCTTCAGAATTTTGCTTACCTGATGAGTGCTTCTCAATGCCCCCCCCCCAGCCCTGTTCTGCTCTACTCTTTGATCCCCAGCAGTTCGTTGACTGAGAAAGTAACAAAACTGAATATTACACCGACACAGCAGATCCTTGCCCACCCCGAGCAGTATCAGACAAAAGCAGTTGTTTGGAGAAACTGTATCAAAATAAAATACTGTTTAGCACAGGGCTTTCATTGGAAACAAGGCATAGCATTTTCAGCATTTTACAACTGGAACAATATGGAAAAACTTGGACTTTCTAACTGAAGTCAATGTCTTAGCATTTTACTAATAACAAGAAAGTAAGAGGACTAGAATTCCTAATCCCTCTAACCGGCCTTACCATTCAATATGATCATGGCTGATGTTCCCCAAGCTTCAAAATCCTCTCTGTATCTTTTTGCAGAATCTATATATCTTTCTTGCCGCATGTCTCCCCACCTATTTTCATGCTATCATAACATTTAGATATCTTGCATGCTGCCCATACTTCTAAGTCATTAACACACAGTGTAACTAATTGAGGAGTATTCTCTGACTTTACAATAGTTATATTATTCCAGTATAGAATGAAAAATTTAAACATTTATTCAATTCGCTGTATGATAATTAGTCTTTAATCCCTATTAACACACTTCCGCAGTACAGCCTTTTATGTGGCACTGTTTCGAATGCCCTTTGAAAATACAAGTAAGCTAAATCTATTTATTGCTTTTTATACTTCAAAGAACTTACTTTCTCTATTTCTTCTTCTTATGGAATTGCATGATTGCCAACTTGGTTCAATCAGTTATCAAACCAGCTCCCTAGGAAAACCTAAAATAATATTTCACTATCCATAACATTTTGAACTATTTATTTGAGGGAACATTTCTTTTCAGCAAATAGTACGACAGTGGAAACTCACTCACAATGAAGCACAGCATTTTCAGAGCACCTTGCAGCAAGTACAGTTAAAAAGTACCTGGAGCTTCTGTAAAATTGCTGACTTCACCAACTTTAGTTCAGAACTCAGAACCTAGTAAACTGGAGGGCTGAATGACTGAAAGCAACTTTGTTTCGAATTAATTCCAAAGGCACTGTCAATGTCTCAGTGGAATAATTGCAACAACAGCCAGTTTCAGCATTGTTACAGCCACCAATTCTGGCCAATAATTATACTTAATTCTCTTGGTGCTGAATGATTTCTAATTAATGTGGAGGGGAAGAATCTGCCACTGAAATTTATAATAATCACTCAGAGCTGACAGCCAGATCGCAAATCCAAAATTAAATAACTTGTTTGCAAATAAATAAATTTAGCCTAATTTGGCTCTCTCAAATTCAGATGCACAACTTGATTTAATAAGATACGAAGCAATTAAACAGAAGGGCGCATCTCTCCTTATAACTGCACACCTCCCTGTTTCAATGATTCATTGCTACGGGAATTTGGTTTCTATATATTTTCACAAACAGACCTCTTGTCATTAAGGTTTCAGATATATACACTCAGTGGCCACTTTATTAGGTACACTTGTTCATAATTTATATATCAATTCAGCCAAACATCAAGCAGCAATTCAATGCAAAGAAAGCATGTAGGTATGGTCAGGAGATTCAGTTGTTATTCAGAACAAATATCAGAATTGGGAATATAAATCATAATCACAAGAAATCCTGCAGATGCTGAGTTCCTCCAGTATTTTGGGTGTGTTGCTTTAGAACTGGGAAGAAATGTGATCTAAGTGACTTCAACTGTAGACTGATAGTTGGTGCCAGACTCTCAGAAACTGCTGATCTCCTGGGATTTTCACACATAACAGTCTCCAGAGTTTACAGAGAATTCTGTGACAGGCAAGAAAAAAACTTCCAGCGAGCTGGAGTTCTATGAATTAAAATACCTTGTTAATGAAAGAGATCAGAGGAGAGTGGCCAGACTAGTTTGAGCTGACAGGAAGGTGACAATAACTCAGATAACCACAGATTACAAGAGTGGTGTGCAGAAGACCATCTCTGAATGCACAACACGTCCAACCTTGAAGTGATGGGCTACAGCAGCAGAAGATCATAAACATAGAGAAATACACTTGGTGGGCACTTTATTAGACTTGGGAGGTACCTAATAAATTGGCCACTGAATGCAGTTCAACCAGAAAAGCATTAATTCAGTCCTACTCTAATAAGTGCATGCACGAATTTAGGCTGCTGCCTCAGTTAACATGTGCATTGCCGGAGCTGTGGGTTTCTGAAAGCTGAAGACAGAAGGCATTGCATGATAATACTTTGGAAGCTAAAGATTTGGGTTCTCCTGGTATTGTCACCAACTTTCATCACCGAGGACAACCTTCATTAAATTAGATCAATGATTATCCTAACTGGTTGGTAACTGGAGGTGTGACTATTCAGAAATTAAGTTTCAAGTTTTCTGTAAAATCACTGCACCTGCATCATGAGACATATTTGTTTGCTCCAAACCACTTTAAGATGGCTGAGGGATTTGAAATGAGGTATATAAATGTAAATTTCTCTATTACTATCCAGGCATAAAATTTGCCTGTTTTATAAGATGCTTTATCATTCAGTAATGTTTGTAAATACTTGAAATTCTACACATAAGTTCTATACAAATTATATAGGTTGCCTTGAATCCAAGAACCCTACATATCACATTACATGCTAGAACAGAGGGTATAAATAATTATAGATAATGATGCTAGATATTAGACCCTTGCAATGCCATCTCACAACAACAAGCACTGGAACAGGTGAATTTCTCACTGTGGATTTATTTAGTTTTTAGTGGGAAACTGTTATTCCTGAGATAGTGATAGGAACAAAATATTCTAGACAATTTATGGAATAATTAGAGAGAGAGAGAGAGTACAGAGGAGATTTACTAGAATGTTGCCTGGGTTTCAGCACCTAAGTTACAGAGAAAGGTTGAACAAGTTAGGTCTTTATACTTTGCAGCGTAGAAGGTTGAGGGGGGACTTGATAGAGGTATTTAAAACTGTGAGGGGGATACATAGAGTTGACGTGGATAGGCTTTTTCCATTGAGAGTAGAGGAGATTCAAACAAGAGGACATGAGTTGAGAATTAAGGGGCAAAAGTTTAGGGGTAACACGAGGGGGAATTTCTTTACTCAGAAAGTGGTAGCTGTGTGGAACAAGCTTCCAGTAGAAGCGGTAGAGGCAGGTTCGATTTTGTCATTTAAAAGAAAATTGGATACGTATATGGACAGTAAAGGAATGGAGGGTTATCAGCTGAGTGCAGGTAGGTGGGACTAGGTGAGAGTAAGCATTTGGCACGGACTAGAAGGGCCAAAATGGCCTGTTTCCGTGCTGTAATTGTTATATGGTTATATAGTTATATAATTCTATGTATCCCATAAATGAATCAATTAAGCAGTTTTCTTTCTGGTTATAAAACATATTGATTCCTTACTGTTGTCATAGCCATAGGGGGCAGTGGGATAAGCTCCCACATCCTATTAAATGCTCCCAATGATGTGCACTGCAAATAGACTCTGATAACCAGGTCCATCTCCTGGCCTTCATGTGTGGCTTAGCTACTAAGCCTGGCGGAACCATTTCTACTGGCAGGAGGGGGTGCGAGGGCAGGTTGCTGGTGCTTTGAAACCAGTTGCTTTGGGCAGAGGGGTGTTTTCATCAGTGGTTGGTAGCTGCTTTGTGGTGATACCCACTTATGGGGAAGGCTTTGGGAGTAAACCCCGAGGAAAGTTCCGAAACTGCCAAGGCAGTCCTACATTGAGCTCAATGCTGACTGGTAACTCCTGCGATGCCGCTGGTGCCAAATTGTATTGGTCTTGGCTTCCTCAGCTGCATGGAGAGAGGAAGTCTGCTGCATGGGCAACAGCTTGCTCTCCGTATCATACTGCCCTGGCTTGCGTATCATGTAGACAGCTAGGATGCAATATCTATGGTTGATCCCAAGCAATGCAGTGCCTCATAAAACTTATTAAGGACAGTTGAACTTCACCATCCCGCCCCCCCATAATCAGTGAGGAAGAGAGAGAAGGCAAATTTGAACTCCAACTTGCTGAGAGCTTGTCCATTTCTATACCAGCCAAGAGGCCATGGGAGCTTCTGATTCACCTGCTCATCAGCGTGGATTAGTTCATGTACTGGGATACAGAGAAAAGCTTTTGTTTGAGTTAGTAAAAAGAAAAACAGAATCCAGAAAGTAATACTGGCACAATATAGAAGGCGCAGTGCAGTAAAATGAATGAAGTTCAAAGACTACCATGGGGTAGAGCAGGAGATCAAGAATTCAACTTTAAAGTATGATCGCTCGAAAGAAACCTGTTCTTTAGCCTCATGGTATGTGCTTTCAAGCTTTTGTATCTTCCGCCCAGTGACAGAGGGGAAAGGATATTCATGAAGAGCAACCCATGCTTTTTAATATTCTCAAAACTCTTTCACCACAATTTAAATTATAACACACAGCCTGGGATCTTCAAGCACTGGGAAATTGGACAGCAAAAGGAAGGTGGGAGAAAATGAACTGAGTTGAAAACTGCTTTTATTAACTCTACTTGGCACTAAGGAAAGCTACTGTACAATAGATCCTCCCCTTCTGCCTTGAACCCACTCAGGACTTCAATCCTTGACCTCGCTTTACGACCCCTTCCTCGACAGTCCCACCCTGACAAGCTCTATTATAGCTCTAGCTCTCCCACCCCATCCCTTGCCCTGAATTGATTCAATCCCCCGATCATTTATTTTCCTTGGTAGCCACATCACTGCTACCAACCCAACATATTTCACTGTTATGGAGTATAGTGCTGTGGTTATTCACCACCATGTGCTTCTATTGCTGCCTTTTTCCTTTGTTGGATTATGAATGTAGTGCTTTATTTGCTAGGATTTCCTCTGACTCAAAATTTCACGAATGCTCCTTTACCCCCCCTCCTCTCCCAGCCCTCTCTTAAATGTTAGGAGTTCTCCACATCTTTGAAACTATAGGCACCATTCAATATCCTAAGTGTACAGTACATTTTGTCAAGAAGGAGGCTGCAAATTCTACTTTCAGTCACAATTTTCCTTTTTGAACAACAAACATGTCACATATGCCTTCTTTACGACCACTTGTTTCTTAGGCACGTGGACCACAACAAAGATAGCCCCAAAATTAGTCGCTCCACACCTGCGACGCTCTACATTGTGAATTTAGCCCAAAGCATTTAATTTACTATTTTGCTCTTAAGGCTCCCTTGGTCTCTCTCCGTGTCTCCTGAATTAACTTACACCAGTGTTACTTAGGTCTAGCTAAACAATTACCTTTTCCCCTGAGGTGGCTTTACTTTCTGGCTCTCCTTGACCACTGCTCTTCTGCCTTGTGCTATCATTTTACTTTGTCATTCTTGGCACCTTCTAGATATTGGGCTCTTTTTTTTTATTACTGCGAATTCCATAAACCTCTAACAATCTGATAAAGACTCATTGAATTTGCCCTTCTTTATCAGATGGACATTATTACTTCAGTGAGCATAGAGAACTGCCCTCAGAAAATAACAAACTTTGTGAGCTAGGCTGCAAGATGGTGCCACAATGTAATTGTGAGGGCAAAAGATTATTGATAAGTAGCCGTACACCCAACCAAATAGAAATGGACAGTCAGGAATTGCATGAACTATCAACTTTTAAATTCTTTTATCCCTTCAATCAAAACTAATAAATGGCCTGATATATTTGTTTTCTTTTAAAAAAGTGTGATGGTGAAGTAATTCTGCAGATATACACAGTATTTTTGTTGTTCTTCTTTTCACTTAAAATGTGGTGTGGGCTCAAATGGCGCAATAGGTGCTGTGTTGCAAAATACAATGATATGAGGAAAGTAAGATTTATAAACACATCCCTATATAAGGCTTCCTAATAAAACATAAACATTTCACTCTATTTAACCAAAAGTAGCTTGCCTCCAATCATATGGCTTTTTATTTTAGGATATTGGATTGGTATTAGTGAATCACTAGCTGTATCTGTCAAGTATAAAAGATCTATAACTCACTTGCCTATGGCAATCATGAATTATGAAGGTTTTTCTCATGAATAAAATACATTGCTTTGGTGAAATATTACAATTATTCTATTGACTCTAATGCTTTAAAAGAGGGGAAAAATGTAAGATGAGTAAACATTCATATTTTTAAATCTTTATATTGTTGATCTCTTTATAAGAAGGGGCCAACCTCAGCAGTTTTACAACTATGATGTGCATAATGATGTGTACTCAAGTGGCACTGAATTTTCCCAGCTTGGATGCTTCCCATTTAGCATCTGGGACAGGGAAGGATGCTTATCTGTGGGATTGCTTATGGAGCTGTTCACTGCTGCCTGCACAGCAGTCATCAGCCAAGCACTCGTCTGTAGAGCAGGGACCTGAAATAGCGGGTCTTTACAGTTTGGGAGGCACCACACACACTGCCAGTTCATTCGACATGATGTTTCTTCTTATCGATTTGTTAACTTGTTCGGGAAGGCCTATTTTAAATGGGAAATGTTGCTTCTCCTTTATTATCTCTGGTGTAAAAGTGATTGCATGCACTAACAATACAAACTTGAACTTCCAACCAGATGATTTAGACTTGAGCTCGAGGGATGCAGTTACTTGGTTCCTAAGTATCCAGCCTGGATGACATTGGGCTTGGTTTATGAGGAGCTACGGGGACAGTTTTCCATAGTTTAATTGGAGCATTAATAACTACCTGGGCAGATGCACTGACGGAAACCAGGCAAGCTCAATTTCATGCCAGCAGCAGTGCCTGTCCAATTTTCCATCCATTTAACTTAATGCCTCCCTTCTGGGTTGCAAAGGTCATGTGACAGGTGGGGTGGTGGTGCAATATGTTGGGGTTTCATCATGCCTTCCCATGAATTGGTAGGAGTTAGTTCTGCAGCTGCTTTTCCCATGCAGAATTGTGGCAAGGGGAAGCCAGACATTTGGCCACAAGGCCAAGTTGGAGAATGATGAAAGATATCATCAGACTGGTCACCTCCTCTGAACAGCTGCATCAAAGGCAGCCTTGGCAAAGCTCTGAGAGCAGCTTGAGGGCCTGTCCCAATGGTCACAGAATGACAGATAGACAGAAATTTAAATAAGAATAAAAGAAAAGTAGGTCAAGTGAAAGTGAAAGGCTTCAATAGGAAGAAAAGTAAAAAAAAAACACATTGGAAGGAAAGCAAACTATTACCTGGCTGTTGACTGTAACCCTTTGGAGAATGGAGAAGAAATGTTACACCAATATAGGAAAGGTACAGTCAACTAAGTCTCGTTCAGTCAAAGAGCAATATGAAATATAACCTAAGTTTTCATTACAAATTGTTTTATATATATATATCAATAATGGCTTGTGCAATGTAGTTGCAATGAAGGCAAAACTGTTAGTATTTGCTTCAATTACACTATGCGATTGACTACAACTCCTAGAGTACATGTGCAGAAATTCACAAATTACAGTGATGTCTTGTTCTCCCACAGGATCTGCTGTGATGCATCTTTCTTCAATGTGCTCTCCAGAAATCAGTGAGCTAATAAGCTGTAGGCAAATGAGAAACTATTCCTCCTGACAAATACTCTGAAAACAATACACTGCATTGCGAGAGCAAACTGAATTTTGAAATGTTTATTACTCTTTAGCAAACTCCCTGCTGCTCCCAAAAATCTATTTTGATGTGGATTGTAATTCCCAGACAAAATATTTCAAAACACAGTGAATTTTAGAAGCATATTTTGTGAAATATTTTTGTAAAGTTATGAGTATATGCAAATCACTGTTATGCACTAATAAGTGCTTATAAACTAAATAATGATTGACCCTCTTCTTCATGGTTTACTGTCTGAAAATTCTTCAATGTGCTTGGCTACAGAGCCAGCTGAATGACATCACTAATGTTGAATATTAAGGATGCCGTTAAACCAATGCCCAAGAGATCATTTAATCTACTTAGGCAGCTTTCTTCACAAAGTTAGTGGCAAGTATGAATATTTTTTCCTCAAAATACAAAATCTAGGCCAATGTAAAGTGTATTTGAGTGTTATAACAAAGTCTTATTTACATGAATGTGCTTTTGGCTATATCGTAACTGAGCAAAGTACTTCAATATTGAATAAGATAGTTTTGCGATGTTATCTAAAATTTTCCAACTCACTGACACTGTCGTTACAACTATCAATACTTCCCCAGTGGATTGAGTAGCTCAAAATGCTCCCACTAGTTCTTTTTTGAGAAGTACTGAATCTAAAATTCAATTTTACTTTAACACTATCATCAGTCGGGTATTAGAATATTTTGCTTTCTCAAGATAATGTTTACAGCAATCTTCCTGACACTGTTACTGTACCGTACAGCCTATAGTATAATAAAGGACTACTTTATGTTTTAGTAACATGTCGTTGAATGTGCTATTAGGTACATATTGAGCATTGCTATTAGGCACGTATTGATCTGTACGTGCGTGGCGAGTTTGGTTTCTGCCAGTAAAGAACCATGAATCTTAGCTCCCATCTCCAGCATTTTTATTAATAGCATTGTTGTGTAACCAGGCCACAGACACAACAAATCGGCAACAAGGTTAATGAACTTACATTGTATCAGAATGCCATGTTTTAATTGATAACACACTCGGAAGAAGAGCGCAAGGAATGAGCAAGGAGCGGGAGAAGGAGGCAGAGCGAGGCCGCAAGTCTGAAAGGTATCGTGAGCACACCCGGGGTCAGGAACTTCAGGAGACCAAGAGACACAGTCGGAGCCGCAGCATGTCCAGCCCAGACCACAGCCGGCACTGGCCCCCAGGGGCTGCCTGCACCAGAAGGGAGATAAAAAGAAGCAACATACACATATCTAGACGGAGTGAGCTTGTGGCACTAGCAAAAAGGACACGTGACTCAAAAAAAAGGGAGAACGGGGCTAAATTAACATAACAAAGATGGCCATGATTGGAACCATTACAGCATTTGATAGTAGCATTGAAGATTGGACAACTTACATTGAAAGAGTGGAGATATATTTTGTTGCTAATGATGAAAAGAAGGCCAGCATCTTAGGCTACATCCACACTAGACCGGATAATTTTGAAAATGCTGGTTTTGCCTAAAAACGATAGGCGTCCACACTAGGCATTTTAAAAAATATCTCTGTCCACATTGAAATGGATACTTTGGCAAATCTCCTCCTATAGTGCATGCACAGGACTCATCTACTGAAAACAAGCGACATGTTTGGTGTCTGACAAAACATTCAAAACATAAAGCCAGCTGACAAAACATTCAAGCAAATAGTAAACACTCTCCAACAGCATTTAAACCCCAAACCACTGGTTATTGCTGAAAGATTTAAATTTTAACAATCGGAATCAGAGCAAAAATTCAAGCATTTCTGAATATTGTGCTGAATTGTGCAAATTATCCAAACATTGTCAATTTGGAGCGGGTCTGTCGGATGCATTGAGGGATAGGTTAGTGTGTGGCATGCACTGTGAAACCATACAGAAGAAGCACCTGGGTGAAAGGGACCTTACATTAGTGAAGGTGCTGAACATTGACTTATCAATGGAAATAGCAGCACTGGGTGCTTCAGGGAAACAACAAAAATCTCTGGAATATGCTACAAATAAAATGTCACTGAGCAGAAATGAAGGAAAGAAATGTTACCGTGGTGGGAACATGTCACATGACCCTGATGGCTGTTAGTTTAAAGACAAAGTTTGCAGAAGCTGTGGTAAACAGGGCCACATTGGCACAGTATTTAAAGCTAGTAAATAATGTTACCATTGAGGGAACATGTCACATGACCCCAATGACTGTTGGTTTGAAGACAAAGAATGCAGAAACTGTGGCAAACAGGGCCACACTGGCAGAGTATGCAAAGCTAGTAAACAGCAGAAAAAAAGGACAAAGTACAGAGAAATAAGAAACCCCAGAAAGGAAAACACAACAATCTACACAAAATGGAGGAAAGCAGTTCTGATGAAAATGACTCAGATGAAAGTGAATTGTCTTGTCTGCAACTTCACAGCATGAAAGAGACAGACGATTAAAGAGTAATAAGGATCACCCCACAAGTGGCAAGTGTGAAACTGAAAATGGAGTTGGACACAGGCTCACCTTTAACAGTGATCTCTGTACACAACTAGAAACAACTGTTTTCTCACATATCTCTGAAACAACTAAACTACTGCCAAAGACTTACACAGGACAGAAAGTGCATTCCAAAAGTAAAATTAAAGTGACAGTGACCTACGGAGACAAAACACAGCAGCTGAACCTCTATGTACTGAAAAATGGAGGACCACTGTTGCTGGGATGTGAGTAGTTCAGGAAAATCCAGTTCGATTGGCGCATCATCAAGGCATTAGATGTGTCAACAAAGGAGGACAGCTTGGTGGGGAAGATGTCCACAGCTCTCCTCTCACCCATTGTCAACTATTACAATGACAGGGAGGAGCTAGACAGCGTCAACGATGAGGACAAATGCAGTATCTGTGGCCGTGACTTGGATGAAAATACAGAAGATGCAAGGGAGACGGATATTGCCAATAGGCAGGATGATGAAGACTACCTGGAAGTAAAAGAACAAAGGTACCAGGAGAAATTGACATCTTTCAAAAGGCAGCAACAGCAGTTACAGGAAGCCACTTTGCAGGAGTATCAGAAAAGAATGAAGTAACCAGATCAACAATACAAGGAAAGAATACAAAATGCAGAGCTTTTTCTGCAACTGGAGACAGAATATGTGGAAAAGAATTATATTAAAGAGAAAAAAAGCAGCAGGGAAGGAATTTGAAGATAAAACGATTGAGTTAGAAGAAAAGAAAAAGTTGATTGATAATGAGAGGCTAACAATGGAACTCACAGGAGATTCTATGGAGGTAAAGTCAATAATGACTAGGAAACTAAGGAGGAGACCTAATGACCCTGCTCCAATTACCGACAAAAGACGAAAACCTGCGCAGTTCAATTACTTGTTAATGGATGGACAGATAATGGAAGATCTGCGAACTCTCAATAAGCTTAAATCTCCGAAAAGACTAGCAGCTCTGTCTTCTCCTGAGCATCTTCCCAGCACTCCTGCTGAATCACCAGCACAAAGATATGGAGCACAAATAGAAGATGGAAAGCTATATTACGATAAGTGATGGTATCATAAAGGTCAGGCTCTCTATTTGGAATCTAAGGAGGATACGACGATTGGTTGTGTAATTAGCTCAGTTGGAACAAATGAGATATGGGTAAGGAAGACAAGTGATAGCACAAAGATGCGTATATATCTAGGACAGCTGCACAGAGGAGTCTTCATTATATGGAGGCGATCTGCTGCCTAGAACTCTTAGCAAGTTGAAGGCGCACATCTTCTTATTTCCCTAAGCTCAGAGGTCAACTGTTCATGACTTTATATGGAAATCTGTATTAAAACAAACAAGTTTATTGACAAACTGAAGAACACACTACTTGAAGACACTTTCCAATGCCATCTCAGTTTTGATGATTGTACATACTTTTAAGACTAACATTCACCTTTTCACAGATTTCACTTTGCTTTCATCGACTTTGCAAGATGGAGGTGACTGCTCTTTATGGCTGGAACCTGCCAATTTGTGGATTGTTCAATTTATTCCAGACAATAGAGTGAAGATCTAGTTGCTTCAGTGCCAGACAATCTAGAGAAGATCCCCCCACCCCCCCCCCCAGAGTCTTGAGTTATAAATGGGTCTTAGACCAAAAGTAAAAAAAAGGCTTGTTATAATTCAATATTATTATGTTATTTTGTTATAATTTGATATTATTACATTGCTTTGTTATAATTTGATATTATTAACTTACTAAGTAAACATATGGTAGGCGTTTGCATGTTAAGGGTAAACATACTTGTTTACCCTTAACATAATGCCCCAGTAAAAAAAAAAGTTGATACACCATTAAAATAAAAGGGGAGGAGTGTACTGTATAGCCTACAGTATAAGAGATACTTCATGTTTTAGTAACACATCGCTGAATGCGCTATTAGGCGCATATTGAGCATGCACTATTAGGCACGTATTGATCTGTATGTGTGTGTCGAGTTTGGTTTCTGCCAGGAAAGAACCATGAACCTTGGCTCCTGTCTCCAGCATTTTCATTAACAGCATTGTTGTGTAACCAGGCCACATACACAACAGTTACTCTTTTTCTTTGCTACAAAAATAGAGTCCCTTTAAGATGAAATTTCATTAGCATTAATGTATATAATCTTAGCTAGACCACAATGGCAGACTTGTAAGGCAAACAAAATATAGAGACAAAACACTCCGGTGATATACCCAGACAAATCTTACTCATGACCCTAGAGCTGAGCACTACCTATGGGTTGGGAACAGCAAATGTACACTCTGCTCCATATTTAAGATATATTTAATTCACATCATACACAAATTCTACTTAATAATAGTGAACATTAGAAATTTAGAGTTGTTGAGTTGATATTAACTAAATTTGTGTATTTTGAAGCTGCAAAGAACATTCAATATAATAAAAATAAACACTATTTAGCACATAAGGACTTAATCAATTATAAAAGCCATCAAAAGAGAAAAATACTAGGACATTTACAAACCTTTAAGACCATTTTGTGACTCATACTCAGGTGGTGCATGTTCAAACTTCAATGTTAATTCTTATTGAACATGATTCTTCATGTCACGTGATCTGTGCTAGCTTTTGGCCTTGACCATTCATTAAAAGCACAATATTTCTATTCAAGGATACAAAGAAAATGGCAAAGCTGCCTTGTAGAAATGGATCTTTTGACAGCTAATCAAGGAGCAGTGTTAATAGCAGCCACATTGATATCAGTAGCCCAGACTGTCCAATCTCCGCTGTTGCAGGAAAATGCATGGTTTAGGCTACAGGAATTATAAACAGGCCTATATATTTCTGTACATGAGTACATACACAGAAACATCTCTAAAACACACATACCCTTCCAGATTTAATATCACTTCTTACCAGTTTAAACAATTTAGTTAATTCTCCCTCATGCCCTGATATCTTTTGTAGATATAATGCAATCCTGCTCATTTTTAGATAATGTGCTTTATGATTAACTGCACAGTAGTGGTGGTATAGAGCAAATTCTAGTGCTGTCCATTAATTTATTTTCTGTTCTGTTAATCTAGTGAAGCCCATCGGATGCTCGAATGCCTGCTAGAAGAATCGATTGGAACCATCTCTATTAATCTGGTGAGTAGCTGATTGATCGAGGCCTAAACTGGGTCAGTGGTATTGTCTGTTGAAAGGTCAAAACCCCTTAATCATCATTTACTTCAGATAGACTGATCAAACTATTTCCACAGAATGGGGATGTGGTATTGTCTCGTTACATATAGATAGGGTGATATCTCAGATGGTATTTTTTTAAGAAGGAAATGGGTAAATAGAGCATTTGTAACTGACTATTGGGAATTTCTTTTAACTTTTGTACTTCAAAATCCATTAAACCTTCATTTTGTATGCTCAAATCACTTCATACAGTGGAAGCTAGCACTGTGGATGCATAGAGGCAAATTTAAGAGCAGACAAAGTTCATATATAAATATTATATTAAACCATAAGAAACTTCATCTTTGAATTGGTTCATACCTACTTAAGATTGGAACTAAAAGAATAGAGCTTAAAACCATAAAAAGAAAACTAAAACTGAACTTTGCCAACAAGAAGCTGTATCCTTATGGACGAAGGTAATTGGCCACAGGGTGTAATAATTTTCCAAAATTGCATTCTTCTGAATTTCTTGCCTCAAAAACCTAGCACCATTTTCAAGGCTGGATTCTCTGCTGAGTGCAACAGAAGAAGAAAGTGCTTCTTAAACACAAGAGATTCTGCAGATATTCGAAAATAAAGTAACACAAACAAAATGTTGGAGGAACTCGGCAGGTCAGGCAGCATCATTGGAAAGGAACTAAGTGCCAATATTTTGTCGGGCCAAGACCATTCATCAAGACTATATGAAAACACTTTTTTGGACTACAGTATGATGTTTGTGGCAACTGAGTTTTCTGTTTTGGCATATCCTGCAAGATCTAACATGAGATACCAGAAGATATTCAGTGGAGTTAAAATTTGCAGGATACACAGTTCTTTAGCTTGAGCTTGGTCTTGCTATGGAAACTATCAGCTCAGAAAGGGAATACACTGGAAGACATTGGTGGCCTAAAAGACTTAACGGAATAAATATTGTATGAGTTTTTTTACCTCTTTAGTGCATTTTATACCATGAACTATACAGATTTTAATTTCTTTTCCATAAACTCAAAACAACGGCAGTACGATCTACTCATACATTGGAAATAACACAGGCATCCTGTACATTCGCAGATACTTCCATGTTACTAATTCAGATGCTAATGGCAAGTTCTGTTTTCGTATTTCAGCGAAAAAAATAACAAACCACCTGCTGGTGTGAAAACATCATTGTTGGTATTCCAGATATATTCCAACCATCAACATTTCCTGATCCTGATGAAGTGTCTTGGCCTGAAATGTTGACTACTTAATCATTTCCTTAGAGGCTACCTGACCTGCTGAGCACCTCCTGCATTTTGTTTCTGTTGCTCTGGATTACCAGCATCTGCAGAATCTCATGTTTCAGATTTCCTGACTACATCTATAAGCACTCTCAGCACATATGAACTCAAATGGAATTCAGCCCCAAAAGCTGTGCTGGAAGCTGGAAGACAAAAAAAAATGAGATCTATATTCCATGGACCTGACAGGCTTGCTCCCGTGTCTTGTGGTTTTATAGTCTAGCTGGCATGTTTTAGAGGTGTATATGGAGGGCACATGGGAGTGAGAAGGGAGGGGAGTGTTCATAGTGGAGTGAAAGGACAGAATGGTGAAATGGGAGGAGTGCTCACATTCTAGTGAGATGGGATGAAGGAACACAGTGGACTGGGACGGGAGAAGACCATGCTATGGAGTAACACGGGAGGAATAGTGGGCTTGCATTTAAAGTGAGAGGGGATAAGTTCACAGGAGATGTGCAGGGCAAGTTTCTTCAGGCAGAGAAAAATGGGCACCTGTAATGTGCTGTCAGATGCATTGATGCAGGTAGATGCAACAGAGGTGTTTGATAGGCTCCTAGGTAGGTATATGAAAATGCAGAGAATGGAGGGATATGGACTATGACTTAAGACCATAAGTCATAGGAACAGAATTAGATTATTTGGCCCATTGAGTCTGCTCCACCATTCCGTCATTACGGATTTATTATCCCTCTCAACCCCATTCTTCCACCTTTTTCCTTTAATCTTTGACACCCTCACTTATAAAGAACCTTTCCACCTCTGCTTCAAACATATCCAATGACTTGTCCTCCACAGTTGTCTGTGGCAATGAATTCCACAACTTCAACACTCTCTGGCTAAAGAAATTCCTCCTCTTCTCTGTTCTAAAGGGACTGACTTCTAGTCTGAAGCTGTGCCTTCTCGTCCTTGACTCCCCCACTATAAGAAACATCCTCTCCACATTTATTCTATCAATGCCTTCCAATATTTGATAGGTTTCAATGAGATCCCTCTTCCTTCTATGCTCCAGTGAGTACATGCCTAAAGCCATCAAACACTCCTCATATGCTAACTCTTTCGTTCCCAGATATATTACTGTGAACTCCATCTGGACTCTCTCCAATGCCAGCACGTCCTTTCTTAGATAAGGGGCCCAAACCTGCTTACAATACCCCAATGCGTTCTGAATAATGCATTATAAAACTTCAACATTAAATCCTTGCTTTTATATCCTAGTCCTTTCAAATTGCCTTCCTTATCACAGACTCTATCTGCATGTTAACCTTCAGAGTATCTTACACAAAGACTCCCAACACCTTTTCCACTCTGATTTCCGAATTTTCCCCATTCAGAAAATTGTCTTTGCCTTTATTCCTTCTACCAAAATGCATGACCAAATACTTTGTACATTATATTCTATCTGCCGCTTCCTTGCTCATTTCCTTAATCTGTCTGTCCATCTGCAGATTCCTTGCTCTTTAAACACCATCTCCCACTCCATTCTTCTTTGTATCATCAAAAAAGCATTAATTCTATTATCCTAATCATTGACATACAACGTTAAAAGAAGCAGTTGCAACACTGATCCCTGCAGAACACCACTATAAGACCATGAGACATAGGAGCAGATTTAGGCCTTTCAGCCTAATCAGGTCTGCTGTGCCATTTCATCAAGGCTGATCCCAGATACTACTCATCCCCATACACCTGCCTTCTCGCCATACCCTTTGATGCCCTGACCAATCAGGAAATGATCAAATTCCGCCTTAAATATACACACGGACTTGGCCTCCACTGCAGTCTGAGGCAGAGCATTCTTCAGATTTACCACTCTCTGGCTAAAAAATTCCTCCTTACTTCTGTTCTAAAGGGTCACCTCTCAATTTTGGGGCTGTTCTCTCCAGTTCGCCATATCCCCACCATGGGAAATATCCTCTTCATATCCACCCTATCTATTCATTTCAACATTCGGTAGGTTTCAATGTGATCTGCCCACATTCTTCTAGATTCCAGTGAGTACAGGCCCAAAGCTGCCAAATGCTCCTCATATGTTAACCCCCTTCATTCCTGGAATCATCCTCGTGAACCTCCTCTAGACTCTCTCCAATGATAATACATCCCTTCTGACAATGTAAGTGCGGCCTGACTAGTGTATTATAAAGGCTCAGCATTATCTCCTTGATTTTATGTTCTATTTCCCTTGAAATAAGAGCCAACATTGCATTTGCCTTCTTGACCATGGACTCAACTTAACTTTCTGGGAGTCTTGCACGAGGACTCCTAAGTCCTTCTGTACTTCTTCTGTTTGAATTTTCTCCTCAGTTAGATAATAGTCTGAACTATTGTTCCTTTTACCAAACTGCATTATCATACATTTCCCAATACTGTATTCCATTTGCCATTTTTTTGCAAATTCTTCCAACTTTCTAAGTCCTACTGCAATTGCAATGCTTCCTCAGCACCACCTACCCCTCTACTATCTTCATATCATCCACAAACTTTGCCACAAAGCCATCAATTCCATTACCTAAATCACCGAAAAACAATGTGAAAAGCAGCAGAACTGACCCCTGAAGAACACCACTTGTCGTTGGCAGCCAACCAGAGAAGGCCCCCTTTATTCCCACTTACTGTTTCCTGCCTGTCAGCCATTCCTCTAACCATGCCAGCATCTTTTGTGTAACACCATAGGATTTTATCTTGCTAAACAGACTCACGTGCGCCATTTTATCAAACGCCTTCAGAAAATGCAAGTAAATGATACCCACTGCCTCTCCTTTGTCCACACTGCTCGTTACTTCTTCGAAGAACTCTAACAGATCTATCAGGCAAGATTTCTCTTTACAGAAACCATGCTGACTTTGACTCATTTTGTCATTATTCTCCAAGTACCTCGAAACCTCATCCTTAACAATAGACTCTCACCTACAGCCAACCAGCAAAGCCCCTCTTTATTCAGCAAACACGAGGAAATCTGCAGATGCTGGAAATTCAAACAATAACACACACAAAATGCTGGTAGAACACAGCAGGCTAGGCAGCTGTGTTCTACCAGTATTTTGTGTGTGTTGTCCCTCTTTATTCACACTCTTTGACTCTTGCTATTCAGCCAATCTTCTATCCATGCTAGTATCTTTCTTTAAGTATCATGGGTCTTATCTTGCATGGCAGCTTGTCAAAGGCCTTCTGAAAATCCAAGTGACCAACATCCACTGACTCTCCTCAGTCTAAATCTGTGTGTTATTTCTGCAGAGAATTCCAAACAGATTCCTGTGGAGTAAGAAGAGAGGAAAGCAGGTGGAAGAGTGAGAGGGGAGGAGGGAATACAGTGGAGTGAGAGGGGAAGAAGGAACACAGTGGAGTGAGGGGGACGAGGGAGTACAGTAGAGTGAGGGGGAGGAGGGAACAGTGGAGTGAGAGGGGAAGAGAGCAGATGGAGGAGTGAGAGGAACGGAGGGAATACAGTGATGTGAGAGGGGAACAGGGAACTGTGCAGTGAAAAGGGAGGAGACTAGATGGAGGAGTGAGGGGGAGGAGTGGCGACAGTGGAGTGAGATGGAAAAAAGAGTTGGGACATTTTGCCTTTCTGTAGCAACAGTAGCTAAACAAAATAAAAATTGCAAGGCTACAGTGAAAGACTGCATTGTTCCTGCAGAGGACTGGCATTGTCTTAATGAAGCAAATAGTCTCATTCAATTCTGTTATATTCTATCATTCTGTGATTCCATAAAACAGCAGTGATATTTCTCTTCCAGGCTGAAATTATTGGAACCAAATTTACATGATAAATAAAATGCTCAGCTGCTATTTAATGTCCATGGTCAGTCCTTGCAGCCAAGTGTGTATTCTGATTGGTCATACCACAAGTTACATTAAGCTACCGTCTGATATGGATATTTGTGACAAATCTATAAATAATGTCATTGTTGACCATTACAAAGAAAGTACCTCGAGACAAATGTATGGAAGACAGTCTTGTCTCTGGACACTGGGTGATGTTGGATGAGCACACTGCTCAGAGCAGCATGAGATGGTATTTTTGCAGCATTTGGTAAATGACCGGATGCCTATGATGTTTCCATTTGCAACATATCATTAGATGCTTTTGCTGTTGTTCCCAGTTTATGAAAGATAAACTAAATTAAACCTTCATTGACTATCCTATGAAAGGCAACTGACATTGTGCAGAAAAAAATCACTGTAATATTTTGTTAGGTATTTTCGCTCTTTTTTTGGTGATTTATTAAAGGCTCCTGTTTTTTTTTTCTCTCGTGGAAAACGTTTTCGTTCTATTGCTTTGCCTTCTGGTATTCAGCTTACCCAAATGTCATCGACAGTACTGCAATGCCCAAAGTTCACTTCCCGCAAGGCTTCATCCATATTGATATAAATAAAGACTAATACTGCCAACTAGGAGTGGGAAGTAGTTGCATGTTCATCAGATGAGCAATGAGTAAAAAACAGAGGACGGACATTGACAGACGAGGTAGTGCCTGACACCTTCTCCACCCACTTCGCACTAGTTTGCTGCACTTTCATCAATACTTGCAATGTCTATGTACACTACATTTCTGCAAAGTCATTCTTAATCACATCTCTGACCTCAGGAAATCTCAGGTACAACCTTACGAGAATGTCTGTAATGTTCTCAAAGTTATCTTCACTTTCTGAAACCCAACTTCAGAATCCTTCTAAGCTATTTCTACAGAGAGATGGCATAGACAATTCACATATCAATGCCAAATGTTGCACCCATTGATACTAAACCTATTTACCCACATTAGGCCTATCGCCTTGGCGATTCAGGTACTTATCCAGATGTTTCCTAAATATTGGGAGAGTATTTGTCTCCACTGCCTCCTCAGGCGGTGCTCTCCAGATAACGATCTTCTGTATGTAGAGATTCGCCTCTGATCCTCTCTAAACTTCCTACCTCTCATTTTAAATCTTTGACCTCTTAGATGCTCTAACCACTGGAAAATGATTCTTACCATCTACCCTATCTATCCCCCTTCAGCTTCTGGTAAATACGTCTGGCTTTTACAGCTGGTAAAAGCAATCAGAAAACACACTCATGCTCTGATAGATTCCTTCCTGGTAATCTCCTAAAGTAGTATCCTTACTCAGTGAAAATGGCTTCCGAATCCTGGAGGAACTCAGCAAGTAAGGGAGCATCCACGAAGAGGAATAAACAGTCTTGAATGCACAGTTTCTACCTGGGTTCCTCTGTGCTTTAGGGAGAATTCTGCTATGCTCCTCCCCACTGAAGCATTTGTTAATTCCTGGTAAAGATTCCCCAATAGAAGGAAGAAAGCATCTCATAATATGATTTAAGATGATTTAGAGGCTGCTTTCTAAGGTCAGAACTGTGAGAAAATGTGCTGACTGAGCAAGAAATTTGGTTACTAATTGCTGTTGTTCCTAAATTAATGTGCAGTCCAATGGTGCTGTCTTCTAACAGTGCTGACTAATTGTGTTATTTTTTTAAATGTTCGCTGTGCAGGTTCCAAAAGCTGTTTCTACCTCCCAACAAAATCATGCAGCTGACCAAGTTGCCTTTGCTTGGGAAAAGCTATAAGGTATATTTTGTTTGGACTGAAAAGCAGGTGTGATAGCTATGGTGTCAAGCACACTTTTACAATAGGAAGGAGGTGACAACTGCACAGAGTTATAAACACAGCTCAGCACTTCATGGAAGCCAGCCTCCTCTCCATGAATTTTGTCTTCACTCTCACTGCCTTGGTAAAGCAGCCAGCATTATCAAAGATCTCACCCACCCCAGGCACACTCTCTTCTCCTACATCCCATCGAGCAAGAAGATATAAAAGCCTGAAAGCATGTTAACACCAGGCTCAAGGGTGGCTTCGATCCTGCTGCTTTAAGTCTACTGAACTTTTCACCTAATATGCTAAAATGGGCTCTTGCCTCTTAATCTACCTCATTGTGACCTTGAACTTTATTATCTACCTGCGTTGCACTTCCTTTGTATTGTAAACATTTTATTCTGCATTATATTATTATTTTACTCTGTAATAACCTCAATGTGCTGTTATATTGAATTGTTTTTTTATGGACAGTATATAAGACCAGTTTTTCAGTGGTCTTGTATACGGTCCATATAGACTGCCCATTTCAGTATAGGTGACGATCATAAACAAATTTACAAACATTTTAATTTTTTATGTATTACCCATTGGTTGCCATGAGGCAGAGGTGTACTTGATGAAGATCTTGAGGGAAGAGTGCTTGTTATTGGGTAAGTCATGTGGGATTCTGTACATGATGTGAGATAAGGTTGGAAATAGGTTAGTTCAGAAGGCAAATAGTTGTCAATGGAAAATTCGTGGGAGTTAGTGGACTTGGGTTATCTGTGACAAGGTTGAAAATGGGTGTTCAGTGTGGAGCAAGAAATGAGAGAAATGGAACGGAGTAGCATGTCTCTACATAGGCTGCTGACTGCTGGTTTTCACTTTGCTTATATGAGTTTATGTCACTCTACACTTCCAGCAATCTGTTAACAGCAGAGTTAACCTAATATTCAACAAGGGGAACAAGCTTGCAGGTGATCATCCATCTAAACTCTTGGCCTTTGCTTTTTCACTGGTTTGAAATGTGAGATTGAATTTATCTCAGGGCAAAAACATAGTAATCTACAGGACTCATGAAAATGGAATGATTGTTGATTCTCATTAGCCTCAGCAACGCTGCAAGTAATTGCGGTCATTTTCTGGGAAATGGCATAAATGTTTCATGGGTCTTCTGTAACTCATTCAGAAACTGACATTAGTGTGATTATGAAGAATGAAGAAGTATCTTTCTGTTTGTTAGATATAGACATAAATACTGATTAATGTCCGGCAAAACTATGGCTATCACAAGTGCACCCCATTGCTTCTCAAAATCTAATTCCAATAACATGTTCATAGAGAAAAAACACTCAATTTTGTTAACTTAGCTGAGAATCTTTTATTTGAATTAGAGCACTGAGTACTCAGCCTTTGGTTATATAAAGTTATATCTTTGGTGAAGCAAAAAAAGTGGGTGGATGAATGCAGTGAAATAGAGTAAAAAGACACCAAGCACAAAGATGAGGCCACCTCACCTGGCATCCACTCCCGATCTACGTCAGACTTGCAATAGCAATTTATTTCATTTAGGCCCTAATTGACCTTTATCCACAATCACTGAACTCTGTCCACAATCTTGTACAGCTCAGAATGCTGGTGCATAACAGAGGATGACTTTGTCAAACTGCTGTCATTCCACACCATGAGCTTTTTGGAAGATTCTCTGTATTTTCTGGTCAGGAAAGATCTCCAACTATGTCCTACTCCTTCAGCGTCATCAAGAGGGCATGGCCACAATCATTATGCTGAAATGCTGGGGATGGTTTGGGAACATGATGAGAAGAGAGGCCAACTCCATCATCAAACAGCACTTCATGGACTCGTGAAGGTCAAAGGTGATGTGTGAGACCTAAGAAAACAGTGCTGTATCGTAGAGGCAGAAGTGAGAACCCTGAACCGCACCTGGGGTACAATAGAGAAGAGGGCCAAGGTGGTGATGGAGATGGTGATGGAGGACCATCATTGCTATCCTAAATGCCAGCAGCTTAACAGGCAGAAGATAACTGACTGAGAACACAGCCTTCGGTTATATACAGTTATATTTTTAGATGTAGAGTTAAGTGAATAAAGTGGGTGGAGGAATGCAGTGAAGTAGAAGTAAAAAGCCACCAAGCACAATGATAAGGCCACCACACGTGGCAACCACTCTTCATCTATTTCAGACTTGCAATTGCTATTAATTTCACTTAGGCTCTATGTGTTATTAGACCCTTAACCACAATCTCTGGAAAAAGTTCTGCACTTAATAACCCCGATTGATTCCTGTCAACCCACATTACGTGTGAGGTCAGAACACAAGACTACTTTGCGCTCTCACTGTGTGTCAATTAAACTTACAGGAAAGATTAGCATTGAGTTTACCGGGGTAACATGTGAACAGTGTTCATATACTTAGGTTTAGAAGTTCAAGCTGACTCTTGGCAGGTTAAATCTTGAATATTTTAATGATATTGGATGATAACAACCTTTCGATGAAATGAGGTATTCGTGGGAACACAGGAAACAAGTAATTTTTTCATTCAGGCAGTCTTTGAGTAACTTGTGTCAGTATCTCTCTATGTTGTCCGGTCAGTTTTTGTTCAAGTTCCTTGTGGTATTTTGCCATGGTAAGGGAGCTATATAAATGCAAGTTGCTGGCTTTATTGAACATATATTTATTACATAGTAGCAATGTTTGGAGAATTGATTGGAAAAGACACAGTTGTTGAGTAAACCTTATGTTTTAGTGCATTGCTTCGTCCTTTTGTTTGTATTATTGATGTTTCAGGTGTAAATACTCTAATGAAGCAGTAAAGTGTTATTTTTCAACACCTTCACCATCAGCAATCCACTACTGTCAATCACAGTGACACTACATTGTAACTTATTGTCCCCAGAAGTACATTTACTGAGAAACTGGTAAACACGGCCCAGCAGCAATAGTGACAGGTTGGCACAAAGGTGAAGACAGATATTTTTTGTTTTAAAATGACCGCTAAGTAGTATCTATGGCCACTGAAATGCTCCTGGACATGTCAACAGAATCCTTTTTAGTAGCGCACCTAACAGAGCTTCTGTCTCGCAGCAGCAGAGACCCTGGTGTAATCCCGACCTCAGCCACTGTCTGTGTGGAGTTGTCAAGTTCTCCCTTGACCGTGTGGATTTTATCTACATTTTCACGATCCCAAAGACATGTGGTTTGGGAGGTTAACTGGCCTCTGTAATTTGCTCCTTGTGTAGAAGTGAGTGGTAGAATCTGGGGGAGCTGATGAGAATATGGGAAGAATTGGTCACAAAGAAAGTCTGTGAAGAATTGGCGAGTATGAAAATCTATTAGAGTGTAGTGGTCCGCTAGTGAGAAATAAGATTAGTCTGTGAGCTGGCACTGGCATAGACTTGATGGGCCAAACAGCCTCATCTATGTCATCAGAAAACAGTGTGGGATCTGTTCACCACATTACTATAATTCATGGTAGATTTTCCTGCTTCAGCATTGGTGTCACAATGCAGAGTACCACAACTCTATGCTTACTACCATCGTGCTGTTCCAACCTTGTGGAGTTTTCTGAGGTTGACTGTAATTGGCCGCATGTGGGAGGCCTGAGCAAGTTCTGCAGAAAATAAGATCCATCATTAGACTTGAAGGATTGGTCAATATCGAAAACCAGGGATAATCTAAGTATAAATAACCACAGAGGACGAGGAGTCACGTGGTCCGATTAATATTCTCTCTGCTGGGGGAGATCCGTCAATATGGTGTCCTTGAACGACTGAGTCCTGGCTTCTCCTGAGCCTTGGATTGACATGACAAACATTGCCTATGAAGCCTACACCAGGTTCGTGTGCACAGACTGACCCACTTGCTCACTAATCGAGGGAAAGTCAGCAGGAACCAAGGACCTTGACTGTCACAGGCAGTGCAATCTCAACGCCACAGGCAACTAAAGGGTTTCTTTGCAACCGAGTCACTCGGAACCCAGCTGTCCAGCTGATCTAGAGACTACTGAGCATTATTCTTTGAGTGCAGTTAGGTAGGTATTCCGGGATCTACAGTTATTGATTGGTATTTAATGGTAGGCATAACCATCTCTTCTACCACCATAACTAGGAAGTGTAATTTGGTGCTTCAACATTAGAATATATCAGAAAGATTGCTAGCTTGTTATTATTTGTTCTGTTCCTCCGTGAGTTGGTATGGATGTCTGTAAGAACTTCATGTTGATGCTGGCTTGTTTTTTTTTAGCTTTTGCTGCTCTGCTGGCATCTTGGAAATGCTTCAATTTTAGCTTGCTTTATGGTCAATTAAAAAGCAGTGTTCAGCTGGGAGAGACTAGTGGAGTATGAAAGGCTACTGAGAATGCAGTGTTCAGCTTGAAGAGAAATATAACACTAAGGTAGAGTACCTTCTTTTTCCTCTGCAGTTAACCCCTGAGTGAAGTGAGTGAACAAGGAGAGTGTGATTCTGCTACAAACCGGCTCTGCAGCGCTATATTTCAATATGAAGCATGGAAGCATAAATGGCACCTGGTATACGTGTGGATTGCCCATATCCTGAGAAATGAACAAAGTAAAATATTATGAGGGACTGTGCAGATGCAACAGTCTCAATGTAAGATCAATTCAGCCTATCTCATCCTCTCACCCCAGTCACACAAATTCTTTCCATCTTTGACACTTCACCAGCACCCTTTCAAATGCTGCAATTGAATTGTCCTGCACCATCGGTCCCTGTTGTTATTCCTGACTGTAACCACTTTCAATTTTTTACATTTCACAACAAAGTTCAAAGTAAGTTTATTAACAAAGTACATTCATGTCACCACATGCAACCCTGGAATTCATTTTCTTGTGGGCGTTCACAGTAAATACAAGAAACACTATAGAATCAATGAAAGACAGTCCCCAATAGGACCGACCACAATCAATGTGCAAAAGACAACAAACCATAAAATGAGAAAAAAGCATCATAATAATAATAATAATAATAATAATAATAAATAAATAGCAAGAAAATGAGTTGTAGAGACCTTGAAAGTGAGTCCGTAAGTTGTGCATACAAGTTCAGTGATGGGGTGAGTGAATTTGAGTGAAATTATCCCCTCTGGTTCAAGAGCATGATGATTGAGGAGCCATAACTATTTCTGAACTAGGTAGTGTGGGTCCTGAGGATCCTGTACTTTCGTCCTGAGAAGAGAGCATGACCTGGATAATGGGGGCGTCCTTGATGATGGATGCTGCCTCCCTGCGACAGCACTCGTTATTGATATGCTCAATGGTGGGGAGTGGTTTATGCATGATGGACTGGCTGCATCCACTACTTTTTGTAGGCTTTTCCATTCATGAGCATTGGTGTCTCGATACCAGGCCGACTAGTCACTGCGCACATTTACAGAAATTTGTCGATGTATTAGGTGACATGCTGAATCTTTGCAAACTTCTAAGAAAGCCGCAGTGCTGCCATGCTTTCTTTGTGATGGCACTTTCATGCTGGGCCCTGGACAGATCCTCTGAAATGATAATGAAGTTGCTGACCCCCTGCATCTCTCATCGCCCAATAAGGATTGGCTCATGGACTACCAGTATACTCCTCCTGAAGTCAATGATCAGCTCCTTGGTCTTGCTGATATCGAATGAGCGGTTGATGATGTGGCACCACTCGGCCAGGTTTTCAGTCTCCCTCCTATATGCTGAATCATTGCCACATTTGATTCAACCAGCAACTTAAATATGGCACTGGACTTGTGCTTAGCTTCACTGTCATAACTATAGTGTGAGTAGAGCAGGGGGCTAAGCACCCAGCCTTGTGGTGCACCTGTGCTGATGGAGCTTGCACAGATGTTGTTGCCATTCTGATCTAACTGGGGTACCAGTTGGACAATGAGGTATTGAGGCCCAGGATTTGAAGCTTATTGATTCATTTTGAGGGGATGATAGTATTAAGTGCTGAGCTGTAGTCAATGAAGAGTATCCTAATGTGTGCATCTTTACAGTCCAGATGTTCTGGGGTTGAGTGAAGAACTAATGAAATTGTATCTGCTGTTGACCAGTTACAATAGTGGACAGATTGGAGCAGATCCAAGTCGCTTCTCAGGCAGGAGTTGATAAGCTTCATCAGCAATCTCTCAAAACACTTCACCACAGTGGATGTAATTCCTGCCGGCCCATAATCATTGAGGCAGGTTGTTATGTTTTTCCTAGGCACTGGTATAACTGAAGCCTGCTGGAAGCAGATGTGTACGTCAGACTGTTGAAAGGAGAGGTTACAGATATTGGTGAAACTCTCACCATTTGATCAGCAGAGATCTTTAGTACTTGATCAGGTACCCTATCTAGGCTGGATGTTTTCTGCGTGTTCACTATCTTGAAGGACGCTCTTATCTTAGTTTCAGAAACAGAAACCACCGGGTCATCAGGGCTGTGGGTGTTTGCAAAGGTGCTTCCATGGTTTCACAGTCACAGACATTGAGCATGTTGTCACCTGTGTCACTTGTATCAGTTTGTAGGAGGTGAGAGCATTCAAGTCCTGCCAAACTGTCGAGCATCCTTCAGTGATTCAAATTTGGTTCAGAATACCCAGACTTGAGATGGCTTTCTAGAGATCGCACCTGGACCTCATATTTTGCTTGGTCACCAGAGCTGAATGCCTCTGATCTAGCCCTCAGAAGATTGTGGGTCTCATGGTTCATCCAATGCTTCTGGTTGGAGAAGATTCTGAATGATTTTGTGGAGACACTCATCTAAAACTGTTTTTATAAAGTCTGTGACAAGCATGGTGTACTTATTCAGATACTTTGAAGAGACTTTGATTATGGCCCAGTCCACCAACTCGATGAAATCCTGCAGCCGCTCCTCTCCCTCCCATGACCACCTCGTGTGGACCGAAAGGACTGCATGTGCCCTTTGTTTCATGGAATCCTGGTTAACCCATTCCGTATCTGATGCAGTGATTCAGATCAACGGGTTTACTATACACCATCAGGATACAGTTGAAATCAGAAGTTTACCTACACTTAGGTTGAAGTCATTAAAACTCATTGTTTAACCACTCCTCAGATTTCATATTAGCAAACTATAGTTTTGGCAAGACGTTGAGGACATCTACTTTGTGCATGACACAAGTAATTTATCCAACAATTGTTTACAGACAGATTATTTCACTTTTAACTGACTATATCACAATTCCAGTGGGTCAGAAGTTTACAAACAAAATCAAAAGAAATCAGCCAAGACCTCAGAAAAAAAAAATTGTGGACCTCCGCAAGTCTGGTTCATCCTTGGGAGAAATTTCCAAACACCTGAAGGTACCACGTTCATCTGTACAAACAATAGTTCGTAATTATAAACATCATGGGACCACGCAGCCGTCATATCGCTCAGGAAGGAGACACATTCTGTCCCCTAGAGATGAACGTACATTGGCACGAAAAGTGCAAATCAATCCCAGAACAACAGCAAAGGACCTTGTGAAGATGCTGGAGGAAACAGGTAGACAAGTATCTATATACACAGTAAAACAAGTCCTATATCGACATAACCTGAAAGGCTGCTCAGCAAGGAAGAAGCCACTACTCAAAAACCGCCATAAAAAAGCCAGACTACAGTTTGCAAGTGCACATGGGGACAAAGATCTTACTTTTTGGAGAAAAGTCCTCTGGTCTGATGAAACAAAAATTCAACTGTTTGACCATAATGACCATTGTTATGTTTGGAGGAAAAAGGGTGAGGCTTGCAAGCCAAAGAACACCATCCCAACCATGAAGCATGGGGGTGGCAGCATCATGTTGTGGGGGTGCTTTGCTACAGGAGGGACTGGTGCACTTCACAAAATAGATGGCATCATGAGGAAGGAAAATTATGTGGATATATTGAAGCAACATCTCAAGACATCAGCCAGGAAGTTAAAGCTCAGTCGCAAATGGGTCTTCCAAATGGACGATGACCCCAAGCATACCTCCAAATTTGTGGCAAAATTGCTTAAGGACAACAAAGTCAAGATATTGGAGTGGCCATCACAAAGCCCTGACCTCAATCTGATAGAAAATTTCTGGGCAGAACTGAAAAAGCGTGTATGAGCAAGGAGGCCTACAAACCTGACTCAGTTACACCAGTTCTGTCTGGAGGAATGGAACAAAATTCCAGCCACTTACTGTGAGAAGCTTGTGGAAGGCTACCCAGAATGTTTGACCCAAGTTAAACTATTTGAAGGCAATGCTACCAAATACTAACAAAGTGTATGTAAACTTCTAACCCATTGAGAATGTGATGGAAGAAATAAAAGTTGAAATAAATCATTCTCTCTACTATTATTCTGACATTTTGCATTCTTAAAATAAAGTAGTGGTCCTAACTAACCTAAGACAGCAAATGTTTTCTAGGATTAAATGTCAGGAATTGTGAAAAACTGAGTTTAAATGTATTTGGTTAAGGTGTATGTAAACTTCTGACTTCAACCGTAGATCTATAGTCTCTCAAAAGCAGAGGTGGAGGAGTATGCCTCATGATCAACTCTTCTTGGTGCACAAATATATCAGTGCTATTTCAATTTTGCTCACCAGACCTAGAATACCTAGCAGCTAAGTGCTGTCCTTTTTACAAACTATGGGAGATTTCAGAGATCATTTTGGTAGCAGTATACATTCCACCTCAGGCCAATGTCAATCAGGCTTTAGATGATCTGAGCAATGGGATCAACATGCACAAAACAGTGTACCCTAACACCTTCACCATTGTTTTGGGAGATTTTAACCTAACTAGTCTGAAAAAAATCACTAAGCAAATACCATCAACAGATCACTTGCAATACTAGAGGAAACAACACACTGGAACATTGTTACACCACCATCAAGAACGCCTACCGTGCTGTTCCACACCCTCACCTCAGGAAGTCTGATCAGCTGGCTGTATTTCTACTCCCTGAGTACAGGCAGAGACTGAAGACTGCAGCACCAGTAGGAGGACCAAGAAGGTTTGGACCAAGTAAGCACAGGAGCACTTACAGGACTGCCTTGAACTGGTGGACTGGACTGTAGTCAGGGATTCATCTTCGAACATAGATGAATATGATGCAGTTGTTGCCAACTTCATTAAAATCTGTGTGGATGAGTGTGTGCCTACAAAGACTTACTGTACATTCCCAAACCGAAAGCTATGGATGAACCAGGAGGCACATCATTAGCTGAAGGCTAGATCTGTGGCATTCAAGTCTGGCGTCCCAGGCCTGTACCAGAACACCAGGTATGATTTGAGGATGGCTATTTCATGGGTGACGAGACAATTTCGAATGAGGTTGGAGGTGACATTGGATGTACAACAACTCTGGCAGTGTTTGCAAGACATTACTTCCTACAATGTGAAACCCAATAGCATGAATGGCAGCGATGCTTCACTACCAAATGAACTAAATGCCTTCTATGCCTGCTTTGAAAGGGAGAATATAACTACAGCTGTGACGATCCCTGCTACACCTGATGACCCTGTGATCTCTGTCTCAGAGGCCGATGTTAGGCTGCCTTTAAAGAGGGTGAACCCTTGCAAGGAGTTAGGTCTTGATGGAGTACCTGGTAAGCCTCTGAAAATGTATGCTAACTAAGTGGTGTGAATATTCAAGGATATTTTCAACCTCTCACTGCTAGGGCCAGAATTTCTCAATTGCTTCAAAATGGCAACAATTATACCAGTGCCTAAGAAGCTGCCTTACTGACTATCGCTTGGTAGCACTCACATCTACAGTGATGAAATGTTTTGAATTTGGTCATGACTAGACTGAACTCCTGCCTCAACAAGGACCTGAACCCACTGCAATTTGCCTATTGGCATAATAGGTCAATGGCAGATGCAATCTCAATGGCTCTTCACATGGTTTTAGACCCCTGGACGACACAAACACCTATGTCAGGATGCTGCTGATCGATGATAGCTCAGCATTTAATACCATCATTCCCACAATCCTGACTGAGAAGTTACAGAACCTAAGCCTCTGTACCTTCCTCTGCAACTGGATCCTCGACTTCCTAACTGGAAGACCACAATCTGTGCAGATTGGTGATAATATCTCCTCCTCACTGACGATCAATACTGGTGCACTTCAGGGATGTGTGCTTAGCCCACTGCTTTGCTCTCTCTCTATATCCATGACAATGTAGCTAGGCTTAGCTCAAATGCCTTCTATAAATTTGCTAATGATACAACCATTGTTGGTAGAATCTCAGATGGTGACAAGAGAGCGTACTACAGGAGTGAGATATGCCAACTAGTGGAGTGATGTCACAGCAACAACTTGGCACTCAATGTCAGTAAGATGAAAGAGCTAACTGTGGACTTCAGGAAGGGTAAGATAAAGGAACACATTTCAATCCTCATAGAGGGATCAGAAATGGAGCGAGTGAGCAGTTTCAAGTTGCTAGATGTCAAGATCTCTGAAGATCTAACCTGATCCCAACATATCGATGCAGTTATAAAGAATGCAAGACAGTGGCTATACTTCATTAAGAGTTTGAAGAGATTTGGTATGTCAACAAATACACTCAAAAACTTCTATAGATGTATCATGGAGAGCATTCTGACAGGCTTCATCACTGTCTGGTATGAGGGGGCTACTGCACAGGACCGAAAGAATCTGCAGAGGGTTGTAAATTTAGTCGGCTCCATCTTGGGTGCAGTACTCAGGACATCTTCAGGGAGCAGTGTCTGAGAAAGGCAGTGTCCATTATCAAGGACGTCCAGCACCCAGTGCATGCCCTTTTCTCACTGTTACCATCAGGTAGGAGGTACAGAAGCCTGAAGACACACACTCAGCGATTCAGGAACAGCTTCTTCCCCTCTGCCATCTGATTCCAAAATGGACATTGAACCACTGGATACTACCTCACATTTTTAATATATACTGTACTATTTCTGTTTTTGAATGATTCTTAATCTGTTCAATATAAGTATACTGTAATTGATTTACTTACTTATTTATTATTATTAGTATTCTATTTATTTTTTCTTCTATATTATGTGTTGCATTGAACAGCTGCTGTTGAGTTAACAAATTTCATGACATATGCTGATGATAATAAACCTGATTCTGATTCTCTTCATTGGCCTTACTTCTGGAGCCTTGCTCTTTAGCCTTTGCCTGTATGCAGGTAGGAGAAGGATAACCAAGTGTTCAGATTTCATGAAATTTGGTCTAGGCATGAAACAGAAGGTATTTCTAATTGTAGTGGTCAAGTGTCTAGGGACCTCTGGTGCCACAGGTGATATGTTAATGATAATTGAGGAGAAGTTTCTTCAGACAAGTCTAATTGAAGTCCCAACAATGATTTGAAAGGTGTTGAGGTAGGCAATTTCTAGTTTGCTGACGGTAGCTCTCAGTACCATGAATGCCTTCTTAGCATTTGTCTTTTGTGGTATGTAAACTGCAGTCAGGATCACAGAGCAGAACAGTTTTGTTAAATAGAATGTTTGGCAATAAATCATTAGATATTCACCGTCAGGGGAACGACAGTGTGACAAGATGGCTGTGTCTGAGCACCAGAAAGCTTATCATGGAACATAGAGACCCCCCCCCCCCCCCACAGCTTTTGCCTTCTCCAAATCAGCAGTCCAGTCTATTCTGTATATCAAGAAGACCTTGGGGCTTACTGATGTGAGCCATGTTTCCATGAAACAGAGAATTCAGCAATTTCTCATTTCGTTCTGATACAGTAATCCTGTGTTTAGGTCCTCAGTCTTGTTCTCTATTGACTGTATCTTTGCTAACAAGATACTGGATAGAGGAAGTTCCATGCTCTGGCACTTTAGTTTGGCTTGGAGCCCTCCCCTCCTCCCTCTCTTTCGGACCTGGCATTCTACCTTCATTTGCTTAAAGGTGCCATACCTGTGTGATTGAGTGTTAGGTCTGCCAAGTCCTTCATAAGATCAAAACATCACTAGTTCGTTAAGGAGGTTCAAAGGAAATTACAGGCTGCAAATTGCACTGAGAGTAATTCGGGAGAAGCATATTTGGAAGTTTGTAAGCTGCTCACAACACTTCACCAAGTTTCACTAACACCATGTGGGAAAATGCCAATTGCCGATTGCTTCCTTTCTATGTTTCATAGTTCTTGACTCCTTACTCCAAAAGGAACAGTTCGCTCTTTCTGCTCCATCTATATGTTTTATGATTTTAAATCTCTCCTGCACATGCTCCACTATCTCATCTGTTCCAAGTACAACTACAACTTCGCTAAGCTATCCACATAACCAACATCTTTTTTCCCATTTCAGTAGATCTCTTCTGAGACCTCTCTCAATCCTACATACATAACTCATAAAACGTGGCACCCAGAACTGGATAGAATATTTCATTTGTGGCTGAGCTAGTATTTGATAAAAATTTCATCGATACTACAGTGAAAAGAGAAGCTCAAAATTATCAAGGGCAGAGGAAAGCTCAGAGGCAGGTAAGAGATTTTGATTTTTGTGTGCATATAACTTTTAATTCTTTCACCGCACTTCCAGGAAACTTTCTATGGGAATGGACCTACAGAATCAACACAATTTGGTTTCATTTTTGTTTGACTTGTGCCAGTGATATTTTCAAATTCTTTTAGCAAATTGATATTTCATTTATCAGCCCAGAGTTTAAGTTTTGGGTGTAATCAATCATCTGAGTATACATTCTATTGCAGATATTCTGTTTATTTTCCTTGTTTATGTTTACACTTACCCAGTTAATGCTGAATATAAAATCTGCCTTGAATATGCAAGAAAGGGAAACATTTTAGAGAACAGCTTAAAACATGTACTTGAATTGCACAATACTTACTGATGGGGCTAACCTACTGCTGCTTGATTAATACAACACTAGACATCCCTGTCACAAAACTAAATATTTTATTCATGCCATCATGAATGATCCAACTGTAAATAACTGAAAATGCTTTTAAAATGCTACTCCAGAGCCAGATACAAGTTACTTTGATATAAAGGAGACAGTCAAGAAAAAAAAAGCTCAACAATATTCCAATTAGTGTTCTTGCTTATAGTAAAAACTGATATTTAGGAACTTCCTCAAAAGTTTTCGAATGGCACATTTAGCAGAAACTGTAGTAATGACTCATTTGATCAGGTTGTTACTTTGCTGATCTCACCAGTTTTAAGTTGACATTTCTCAAATCAATGCAAGAACTGAAGAAAACTGATTTGCCTTCAGTGGGATTTGTACTTGAAATTCCTAAGTCTTTTGAACTGTTTTGGGTGACTTCAAACAAAATTGTGCAGGAAAAGATGGGGGAACATTATAAAATATACTTTTAATCATTTTACTCTGAGGAAGCATTTCTGTAAATTATTTCATATTTTTACAGTCTTAAGCTATCTGTATTTGCTGTTTAGAGTAGAGAGGTTGCTTTCCATAATAGCAGCAAAATTAACAAGTCCTGAAGATACAAGTGGTGGGATTATAGAAGAGAAAGCTAATATAGCAAAACAAGCCTATAATTGGGAAATTCTACTTTGCTATTGTAATCTGAAGGGAAATTATTGAGTTTTATACAGATGATATTGATGTGATATCTAGATGTCAATTAAAAATGGACCAAGAAACTCTCTCTTGTTTAAGACAATATTTCTGTATTCTACACAACTGCATTTTATTTAAGGGCCATTGCAAAACATATTCAAGACTTCTGCATTAATGGTTGCAAATAGGAAATGAACACACAGAGGCCAGCAGAAATGTTCAATGATGTCAAAAGGTATATGACACCTATTTTGATGTTACTGACACAAAATTCTTTTGAGAATTTCTGCATCAAACAGGCCTAAATTGGAAAGTTGAAGTCTGTCTCACCTATGTGGTTATAAGGGAAGATAACCCCTCACATCTAACACTAATGCTTGCAATATTCTGAATCAGCAAAGCAGGTCCAGGTTCTTCTTCATCCCCTTCTCCTATGATCTGCTTTTTCCATGATCCAATGACAACTTGATTTTGTCTCCAAGCTATGCAGTGGCAGAAACAAGGGTGGAAAGAGCTATTGAGCTGGACAGAATGGAAATAGTCCACATGGCAGGATCCACCAATGCTTACCATGATGCCTGTCTATGCCTAAAGCTTCTCTGTACACCATGCCTGCTGTTTGTGCTTTTGAACACCTTGTCTTTGGCTTTGTACTGAACAAATTATCACTACCAAGGGCTTCAAACAGAAAATAGAGAAGAAAGCAGAGCTTTCACTGAGATTTTCACATTTCATTACATACAAATATATTACCAGAGGTTAAGACCTATGCAATGCCACTTAATAAATAGAACATAATATTTGTTATTATTCTGTAGAAAAACTATTGGAGTCTGTTGAAATCAAGTAACTGAATAGGACTTAACATGGATAAGTGTAATAATCCCAAGCCAATAAGTGTTTGTCAAACCTAACAAATTAATTCGAATTCTTTGAGAATTAAAATATCTAGCTGATTGTGATAAAATGGCAAACACAAGCTATATTTTGAGTTCCATGAGAAATCTGTGACAAAGGTAAATGATCTTAATAGTATGAAAGTGCACTGAAGAATAATTATGTAACAAAGCACAAGTTAACAATAATTTGTATTGGGCACTTATGATTAAAAATGTATCTCAGGGTCAAGTATTTCACTGTTTGCATGGGCCAATTAGTCACTTTTCTTATGATTGCAAGACTCTGTTGGACATTGTTAATGTGGAATGCTGCAAGTCTGATTCACTGATTAATCGGCAAATGGCGGGAGCACTGCACAGCCTCAGTCAGAGCGAGGACTAGGCCCCAAGCCACAGTACTGGCTGTTTACAACTGCCCAGGAGAGAGGCATAACGCTGTTTCATTTGGCTGTATTCATTGGCATTCATGCATGGTTGCATGTCAATTAAACCTGAACTTGAATAAATAACATAAATTTTTATTAGAAACATTAAATCACATTGGGAAGCATGATAACTCTAGGCAAGATAAACATTAAAAGAGGTTATGGAGGCTTTCAAAGAAACAACTGGATTACAACTATTGGGAATGTTACATTGTATAGATTAGTGATAGGAAATATGATTTCAAATTAATCTTTAAAAGTTGTGAATTAAGAAAATAAAATCTAGATTGAATAGTTGACTAAATATTATGAACATAGTCATTGAGTATGAAACTACTGCAAAGGCAAATGAAACATTGTTGAACTAAATACTTTCAAAGCAACAAAGACTAATGGGAAGATAGCAGTGAGACATGAACTATTCAAGGCTAAAGGGGTTAGCATTTTTGTAAAAGGTACCATTGCAATAAAATACATCTATGTTTTCTAATGAACACATTCTATTTGTTGAGTTTGTAAATTAGTCAGAGGTGATGCTGAATTAAATGATAAAGAAAACTAGGTGAAGCACTCATGTCTACTCATTTGTATTAAAATCCTCAAGACTATATTCTGGCACTGATTGCAATAATCCATTGCATTCCAGGAATAACTGAGATTACTTCACATTACCATAGATCTCACACTATCGGTCAAGTTTGCTTACAGTTCATCTCATAAGTGAAGTGGTATGAAATTCAAAAGTTCTTCAGAATAGTCAGAGAGTTTTGACTTAAAATGCAATTCATGTACAAATTTGTGATTATACACAAGGCAAAAATAATTAATAAGTCAACAAAAATGTGATTTAGATGACTTTTGCAATTACATTAAGATATTCACAAGCAATAGAGTGTTTTTAATTCATCCTCTAACCAGTGTGCCCCTTATGGAATTACAAAAGAATGCATCTGCATGATCTAGTGCCGACATTCATGGTTAATTGATTCGCATTACGCAGATGGATAGTGGAGCAACATTCCACTCTGTTGGGAAATCTAGGTTTGGGTCAGTGCTGGTGAAAAACCAAATAGCAAGTGTTCAACAGTTCATAAGAACTTAAGCATCTGAGAATCTCTCCTTAAAACATTGATAAAGAAAATAAAAAGCCCAGTCAATGCTGGAGTTATTTTTAACTCAAATTTTCATTTATAATGGTTAAGCTTGCTATTCCATTTACTTTTAAAGCAGCAGTATCCTACTTCCAAATGGGAACACCCAATTATCTGGCTTGTAGTTTACTGTTACTAGAAATGACATCAATGAAGCAGTGAATGTAGTAATTCAGGCTTTGGCTATACGGAATGCCGGGAGCAATGAATTGGGAACCTAGACCTTGAGGTGTGCTGGGATCATATCTAACATGTACTGTAATGAAACATAATATTTCAACAATTTGTAGGGAAGTTTAAATTGCTCACATTTTAAATGGATTGTCCTTTAACTACTTAATTAACTTCTCAATGGCAGATTCAAGATAAAAGCAATGTTAACAAAGACTGAAATAGTAGTGCTACTTCTACACAATTGTTTTAGGAACTATGATTCAAATTTTACAGCGAAGATACTGCTTCTTGCATGTGGAGTTATTTGCTAAAAATTGCAAATTGATGGTTCATTTTTTAAAACGGTGTCATATACAAGTCGGCAGTGTGATAATGAAAACAATCTGGATTGATTTAACAGTTGACGTCTTAAATTTTGATGGCAGACAATGGGTCAGAAGGACCTTGACATGATCTGCACTGATCATGCTCCGCTGCTCTCAGCTTCCTGCAGATCCTGCGGAAACACCATTCACACAAGTGAATAGGCTTTCGATGCCACGTTCTGCTGAAGCGATTGAAGCAGAATGTGACTGCTTCCAAGAGAATTCTCAGCCAATGTGCCATCTTTTGGGAGAAATAAAAGAACATTGATTGTATCACCAGTCTGTGTTTCATAGTACCAATGGTTTCTATTGACACACAATGGCTGAATTTGAAAATATTACTATTTCCAGGGCTTTAATATTACGATCCTTCCCTGATTGTTCTAAGCAAGTGGTGATGGCTATCAATTACTTTAGTTAGAATCATAAGAAACTTTTTTTTTAGGTACTAATTGGTGAACATAGCAGGGACTAAAGGCTTGTTTATATGCTGTTTGACTGTGACTCAAGAACTTGGATGAACCAGCTGACTTTTTACACAAGCTTTCTAGCTACACACAAGAACCATTGATTTACCATATTTGTTATGTGTTGAGCTGACCAACTCGGCCATCCTCTGTAGGGAGGTAATAAAGTGGATGCCAAACGCTTTATCTCAGGCAGGAAATAACTTTAGATTACTCTTCCATACCTCCCAATGGCCAATTTCAGAATCGTTTTGACAGAGGTCCAGAAGCAGGTCACTTGGTAAATTTCATTGTGGCTGGGTAGCCACCAATGAGGAGACGACATTTTAAAATGTATCAGTAGTGCAATAAAGTAAGGAAAATGTATGAGATGGTGGCTTTATCTAATTGCCATTTAACATTCAAAATTGTATGATTTATTTAGAATAACTGATTCTATTGCTTACAATTCAAAAATTTCCAATGGCGTTCATCTTAGCTTAAGAATTCAAGCTAAAGCCTGTCTAGGTTAAAATTGTTACAGCTGCTGTAGGTTTACAATATTTCTGAAGAAACATTATCTTCAACTTTCACCTGAGGTGGCCTGAGAAAACATGATTAATAATTAAATTTTGTTCTGTTTGTATCTCAGACCAATCCCCGTATTAGGCCTGAAGCCAACATCATTATTGAAGCTGGGGAAGGAGGGCTTTATCAGCAGGGGCATTCATTCCAAAGTGAAACCTGTCAAAAGCCTTATTTAATTTATAAATCAGTACTTATTCCAAACTGCAGTTGATACATGCTAATTGTTTAGGTATAAATGCAGCAGCTCCTTGAAATAAAGTTTTAAAGATATTATAAATGGAACGATGCATGATCGAACAGTTTGCCTGCGGTTTCAAAGCAGACACACTATCTGAAGCTGGTGCTACACACTGACATAGCTGCTGATTCTCCAATGTTCAATGCCAAGAAAGAGTATTGCATTTCTAATGTAAGCTGCACGATCAAGGACAGGTACTGAGCAAAGATTAGATGGTTACCCACAGGCGGGCAATAAAGCCAGAGCATGAGGTCTTCAAAGTCTTTCTCAAGTGACTTCCGTCAGTTAGGTTAGAAGTAGCACTACTAGGATTCTGCGAGCAGGTGGGAAAAGGGGTGTAGAAGGCAGGCAGTTATTAATCAGTAAAGAAAGAGAAGATACAGTAAAAATATTGTCATAATTACCAGCTGTGGCTGCTAAATATAGAACTTGTGAACTGAGATTGTAATTAAGATTGCCATCAAAAGGATGTTCAGAATAACCATGTGTAATACCCTGGTTCATACTTTTTAACTGTTATGCTGCTGCAAGCTGCTTGTCTGGGTTACTGCTGAAGATAAGAGATAGGGGAATAGTGAGTGGTACAAAAAGAAATAAACATTTAGTGAGCAGCAGTTCTGTGGACAAAAACACCTTGTTAAAGAGAGAAGACAGAGGAGAATGGCCAGACTGGTTCAAGCCGACAGTAGAGGCGACGATAACTGAAATAACGATGCATTACATTAATGGTGTGCAGAACAGCATATCTGGATGCACAGCAATTTGAGCCTTGAAGTGGATGGGCTACAGCAGCAGAAGACCATGAACATACAGTCAGTCGACACTTTATTAGGTACAGGAGTTACTTAATAAAGTGGAAACTGAATGTATATTGAGCTTAAACTCTAAATTTAGTAAGAACTACTCAACTGAGAAGAGAATGGCTTGGTACTTTGTCATATTTTGGGATACTAACACTGGACCCAAATTTCTGTGATCACCGATCCTGTTCTAAAATTACATTTGCCACACCTCAACCAACTAATTTCTTGTTTACTGGTTGCAGACCAGACTCCAATTTCCTATCCTTGAACCAGATCCAAACAGACAATTTTAAAAGATTAGGACCCTAAGTCAGCATTCCCAATGTTCTGTAATACATTTTTAGGTAGCCAAACGTTGCCAGTTCTATGATGAAAAGGCCAAGACAGAAAGACAGATCATTAACATATTTTTGGATTAGAAAGGGTTTACTGAAAATGAAAAATTCTTATTTATTGTTGGAGGAGCAAATAAAAGGTTCCGGTAACTTCAACTAAAGGGACACCATTTTGTTATATAAAGATCTGAGTTGGAAGGGGCCTTTATTTCCCACAAAAAGTTCAATCCACACAAGCTCAAAGGTTTCTGAAAACCTCAGACAGATAAAAGAATGCACCATTTAGTTTTCCTGTCATGTTACTCAAGAAGAATTCAAAAGTAGATATATTACTATCTGTTGGTTTTAACTTACATTTCCTCCTGCCTTCTTGAGGACTAATTAGCCAAACATATCCAGCTGGGCAACCAATAATTTAATCATGGGAGATGGGTGCATGCCCAATCACTGGGACAGAAGAAAATGATCTCCTTCTAAGTAATAACTGTTTAAATTTTGTAACAAAATACCTTCATTACTGTAGTTTCAACTACTCGTCTATTATTGAATTTTATTCTTCGGTGACTACGGGAAAAATTTAAATCAACTTAACCAACTACCGACCTAACCCTCATGAACCATGACGAATGACTTCCAGCCATATAAGTTAAGGTATGACTCACAGTTAGTAAAAAGACATTGGCAGTCCAGGTGATCTCCAACAGGTTCATTTATCAATCCCTTTTAAAGCAAGCACACGAGATTGGAAATGCTGCATATTGGGGAATGGTGAAATAAGATAATTATCATTTCCAATGCAAACTTGGGAAGAGTTTGCTTTAACAGTAAACTGAATATACAGCAAATTCCACCAGTTTATTCCTCAGTTGTTTGTTCTAATATATCTTCATTTCTAGTTCTTGTAATGACTACTTTTTTTCTCCCTACAAGCTGAAAGGAGGTAAATTATTCAGGCAATATGTCAACAAAAGTACACAAAATGCACCCTGTGATTACCTCAATAATGCTGAATATAGTTATTTACAAGGCTGAAAGTGATCCTGCAGAATAAAACTACTAAACTATCTCTGTAATGTAAACTGCTTCATTCAGGGTCATCTATTGATCCACTCAGGCCAACTTATTTCCAAAGGGATAGTTTCTATGCTTCACTGTTTGAAACCTTTGGCACTTTTTGAATAGAAACTATATTGAAGACTGAGACACAACCTGGAACCCTTTGAGAGAACAAACCAGACTGCGGTTAACTGGAAATAAATATCAGGACACAAAAAAAAGAATGTTTGAAGGACCCAAAGATGCTTACTCTGCTTTCAAAAACACAGATAGTTAAAAAAAAAATCCTTTGGAACATCAACTGTCAATATAAGATATTTTTTACTGTTAACAGCAAACAGGGCAAGGTTGTCTGATTTCAGATCATGAAGTAGTACTAATGAATCAGCTAGATTATAAATGTTGAAATAATGCTGTTGGGAAACAATTAGACCTTAATAAATGTGTATACCTATGAGTCATTGGAATCATGTTATGGACTGTAAAATGTTTAGTATGTGTAGCAAAATTATTCTTGAATTTAGTGTAGTGATGAATAAATTAAAGGTCAATTTAAATATCATAGATCATCACTCCTATGGTCCATTCTCCTCTCCTAACAGATTCCTTCTTCTCCAGCCTTTACTTTTCCCACCTACATGGCTTCATCTATCGCCTTCTATCTAGCCTCCTTCCTTTCCCCCCAGCTTTTTATTCTGGCATCTCTCCCCTTCCATATCAGCCCAGAAGAAAGATCTTGGCCCGAAACATCGACTGTTTATTCATTCCCCTTGATACTGCCTTTCCTGCTGAGTTCCTCCAACATTTTGTGTGTGCTTTGGGCTTCCAGCATCCGCAGAACCTCTCATGTTTATGAATGAAAACAGGTTTTATTTTGTTTTCTCCATAATGAATTCTCTACAGTATTTCTATGTTGTTACAAGCTGTTTAACACCATGCATTTTCTGTTCAAATCGGGGAGTAGACAGTCTGGGTCATGTAGTCTTCAAGACCACTGCCAATGTAACTCCATGAACTTTCAACTGGAGCTGTGTTTCTGATAAGGGAAATAGCCTTTGCCCTCCTCTTCATCTAGTGGCCTAATGAAGCACGCGATTCCAGGCAGAACACTGCCTTATACTTGAGTTGTAGCCTTTTGTTTGGGTATCAAATATTCTAAAGTTACACTTGTCAAGCCAGACCAGGCAAGGATTGAAGTTAGTGTTTGTGAGTCTTCACTTTTCAAAAAGACCCTACTGGGTGAATTGTGCACACAGCATTTTTAATAGCAATGTTCTCTTGAAATAATTTCAGGCAGTCAATGAACAGCTATCAACAATGTAAGAACTATACAGGCAATGGATATCCGTTAATGGCATGCAAAAGCTATACAGATAGTGAAGGGAATCAGTAATGTAAAAAAATACAGTCAGACATTCAACGGTGTTGAGCAAAATAATTCAAGTGTTGAGCCAGCAATATGCGAAACCACAAAAATCAAAAGTTAGCACTGACGGCATAACCTTTTAGAAAAAAGTTATTTATTAATCTCTAGCCAGAATAAACAAGAATTCAAACAGTTAAAACTAGCATAACTAAGACTTTCTTAATTTAACAACCTTAAAGCAAAAGCAAATGGTTAGGCACCCTCACCCCAACCCTAACTTAAGAGGTGAGTTGGGCCAATTTAGAGAGAGAGACATTGTTTTTGTTATATCACATCAAATTTTGACTTCAAAAATATGAAAAAATGGTATTGCTCAAAAATGGGCATACGGCCCATCATGTTGGTTAAGTTAAAATTACAGCCTATGATATAAACAGAGACTTTATGTGGCAATCAATGTTTTATTGAGTAGACAGTAATGATTAATAGAAGTAGCTAAGAAGAAATGTGTTCTACTGAACTGTTGTGTAATCCTAAATGTTATTAAAGGAGATATCAGTCCATTTACTCATGTTCTCAGTTATCCCTTGTTATTATCCCTGATTCTTTAAAACTCCTTAATCAAAACAACCTGTTATTAGCCACTTTATATGTGTGTCCAAGTACAGTATTGCAACATTCAGTTCCTGTTACATTTGATAGGAATAATGGACTGCTTTTAAAAGATTGCCTTTAATACATTTAGGATTGTGAACGTTCAATAGAATGTACTTCTTTCAACAATATGAAGAACAATCTAATGTTACATAGTGAGCTTCAAAAAGTAAGATTAAGGAAAAAGTTTTAAAGTTATATATATATTAGTTAAGCAGTTAGTGTATAACTTTCTATATAGCATAAGTATTTTAATATTATAAATAATCCAATTAGTATATTTATTACAAGAAAAATGAACTTTGGTCTTGTAGAATTTTGATTTATTTTCATCTGAGATATTAAGACTTGATTATTGGCAATTAGAAGAGTACTATCAAATTTAAAACTTAAAAGAAAGAAAGTGAACTTTTCTACTAAATTTTGCTTACCCGAGAGTCTCAGACTGAGAATGGCATGAATGTCCTCGTATATGTGCTTAGGATTCTGCAAAATACAAAAAAATCACAAGTTGTTGAATCAAGTCTGAAATAACAAGGGAAGTGAGAAGTAAATAACAAACACATAACAATGAATTAGTTGAAATAGTCTTAAAAAGCATTATTCCATCCATTTGCACATCCAATATCTACTGATTGTTCTTTAACATCCAGGAAAGCACATTTCAATCTACCATATGATATAGGAGGACATTTGCAACATTCTTTGGAGGAGCTAGACGGGCAGTCCTATCTTCATTTCATTTCCTTAGTTATTCCAATTTATCTTTGATAGGTATTTAACCAAGTTCCCTTTCTACAATTACTTTTGAATCTCTTCTCACTGCCCTTTTAGATACTGCATTTCAGATCGCAGCAACTTATTGCTTTTGAAAGACGAGTCTCACCGCTGTACATTTTTTACTAGTTAATTGTGGAAACCACTTATCCTTATGTGGTGGTTCAGTCCGAAGTCTGTGGTCTGGTCTGCGGACTCCGGGTTTTCCGGCGGTCCCTTGCTGCGGTTGGACTTAACTAGAAACACCCGATGCTCATATTGGAACTGGGAATATAAGTGGCCCTGGTAGTGAGTGTGGTAGCCAGCCAGCCAGGTAGTAGTTGAAGTGGTCATTGTGGTATGGATTCAGCTGTTTCCTGGGCCAGCTGGCTGATTGATGCACCATCAATAACTCACTCTGAGATAGAAAGGCAAGATATTGGCTTTTATTGACTGGAAGAAGCAACAAGCAGAGGTTGACCACCATATGACATTCTGGAGACTGAGAGGCTGGGCTCAGGCCTCAATCGCCTTTATACCGGGGTCTATGGGAGGAGCCACAGGAGCAACCAGCAGGGGGGCATGTCCAGACAGGTATATGTAGTTCACCACACTGGCTGTCAGCCACTCTGAGCTAGGTAGGGATCTGGCTGCTTCTGTAGCCAGCCAAGAGTGCTGGCTATAATGGCTACTCGGAGCTACCCTGATGCAGAGGTGGAATTGTCTGTTGTTCCTTGGTGTTTGTCTCTTCCTGTCCTTGCCCCTGTGGGGTAAGTCTGGCTGTTCTGCTGATGCCCTGTGGGGAGAATATGCCTTGCCTTGCCCTCATCTCTGTGGGGTAGATCAGGCTGTTCTGCTGTTACTTGGTGGATGGTCCTGCCCCACCTTGGTGTGAAGTTATAGATGAGTCCTGGCTTGTTGGTGGATAAGCCCTGGCTCTATGTTTGTTTACTGTCCTGTTTCATGTCAGTGTCCTGTTAGAGATGAGTCCTGGCTTATTGGAGGATAAGTCCCGGCTCCATGTTGATGTACAGTTCCTGGTGTGCCCCTAGCTCCAGCCTCTGAGTTCCCCAATCTCCAAGCCTGCAGCCTCTAGCCTCGACCCAAGCCTGCAGCCTCTAGCCTCGACACATCCTTGCCTGGGTTTGGGGGTCTGAACCCAAGGCAAGACCCAGGTTCTGGGTCCTTGTCCAGTCTTGGGCTTGAAATCCACCCCAGACTCCTTGTTCCCAGTCCCTTGTCCTGGTCCTACTTCCCCTGCCCAGACTGCATCCCGTCCTGTCCTTGGGTTCCATCTTGTCCTGTTTCCGGGACTCCAGTGTCTGTGTTCTGCAGTTGGGTCCTGATTCAACACCTGACTTATGACACCTTATCTTGTCCATCAAAATACTTCTAAATTTTTAACACGTGTTTCAAATCTCTCTTCAGACATCTCCATAAGGAACACTATTCTTGTTTAAAGGCCTCAAGGCCTTTAAATATGGTGCACGGCTAAGGTAATGTGACTTACAAAGTTTTAGCATAAGTTTTTTTTGTTTTTGTATACTTCTAATTATAAATCAAAATTTTTGCATTAAGGCAAATTTTCACAATGATCAAATGGCTTATTTTTTCAGCAGTTATTTACAAATTTTCAGAAATTGATGTTTTATTATGCTTACACTGCCTGGCTTACCCAGACATGTAACACAACCATTAACTTGGCTGATTTTTTTTATGTAAATGCAAGAATATCATCTTGGATTGTAATTTTCAAAGGCCACAAATTCATCATTTTTATTATTTCTGGACCTATTTGCAATTGGGATCCTCTGAAACCTAAAATTATATAGGTTACTCTCGTAAACGAGAACTTAACTTTTAACGAAAAAGCAAATCGGAAACACCCAAACACTAATTCCTCCCAGCTACGCCGTCGACCATTTCCCTCCGTAAGTGGAGGGATTGATGACTGTGTGCACATTTAAAAGATGCTTTTGTGTAGTATTGGGGGTTTGATGTGTTTCTTTGAATGACTCCATGGCTTTTGCTTCATGGTTATCCGGTGAAGACAAATCTCAGATGTATACGGCTTACATGCTTTGATAACTTACTTTTGAATCTTTGAAGATAATCTTTAATTTTGGGAGTAACTTGACGGGCAGAAACATAGGAGTTTGGAGTTCAATTCTGTATCACTAGTAAGAAAGTTTAGATGGTCTTCTTGTGGGCGTGCATGAGGGTTTTCCACTGGGTTCTCTAGTTTCTTCCCACAGTCAAAGGCATACTGGTTATTAGGTTAATTGGCCATTGTAAATTGTCCTGTGATTAGGCTGGGGTTAAATAGGGGGGTTGCTGGGCTCTTTGGGCCTGTACTGCGCTGAACCTCTAAGTAAATAACATCAAAACAGATCAAGTAAATAAGTGCAGTAAGAAACAGGCTCCTGGTGGAACTCGGCAGGTCGAGAATCCATGGGTGAGGGAGGGGTGGGAGTTGTCAACAGTTTGAATTAAAATTGCATTTCTTCTATCCACAAATACCGATCAACTTGTTGACCTCCTCCCGCAGATTGGCTGCTGTTCTGGATTCTAGGAGCTGTTGTCTCTTGTGCCTCCAAATAAATAGCCATAATTTTGAAAAGAGGATAAAACCACACTTTGCATTTCTATGTTGGCATTTCAAAATGAGGTTTAATATCTGATCTGCTGTGTATGTTGCATAATGTCTCTGTGGCCCACTGAGTGCCTTGCACAAGGTTAGCCGTGGCTCGATTTCCAGCACACTCCCAAGCTTAGTCCGGAGACAGAGCCCACAATCTAGGTGGACACTTAAATGAAGTACTCAAGGATGGAAAGATTGCAATTACAGCAGCTGTGATGATGAACCAAGGCCCCATCTATCTTCCTGAGAGAACAGAAGGATTACTATCCTGAAGGAAGGGGTGGTTGAATCCCAGAGTCCTAGTGAATATTTAACCGTCAACCGGTATCACTGAAACAAATTTACCAAGAAATTCATTCATGGTCTGTAAACACTGGGACTGTGGGAAACACATTGACTGCAGTGAAACTGAATTTTAGATGCGGAATTGGTCACACAAGCAACTATCTAGTGAGTTTGCTGATACAGACCCACAAAACATGCCCTGACATTTCTCAGTTGAATATCACATTCCTATTTGTGCAAGTTGGCAATAAACAAATAAGCTTGCTGGGTTTTTCAATTCCTTCAAGCTACTCTTCAAATAAACAGCAAAGAAAAAGTGCAGATCCTGTAAATCCAAAATAAAAATAGAAGCTCTCAGCATGTGAGTAGCACTTGAGGAAAAGAGTCAAATTGTTGCTTCAGATCACTGATAAAATGAGACCTGCATTTCCCTCCTCTCACTCACTTGCTGAGTCTTTCAGAATCTTCTGTTTTTATTTCATACTGTACTTCAAAAGTGCTTTGTGGTGTTCTGAGGTCAAAGTCAATATGTAAATACAGGCTTTTTATCTCAATCACCATGCAAAAGCTTATTCACAGATTTGTCTTTTTACATTTGAGGCATGCTACCTGACTGTTATTCAGGCCTGTTAAGCTCATATCTGTGTATGATTAAAGCTTCAAATGGTCTGAATTGATAGTTACTTACTTCTCCGCACGTTTTATGACAAATAGCAACCGAGTAACAAATCATGAATAAAAGCTTTCTAGCAAACTGGAGAAGAACAGCTCTCAACAAGGCACACACTTTATAATTCCCCTGAACTATCTATTTTTATCCTACAATGGGTGCTTCCTTTCACATGAGTACTATTATGGAAGTTAGTCATTTTCTCCTCACAGGGACACAGGAGAAAGACTCTTGACAAATGATTGCCTAGAAATATTTCCCCTTCAGTGGTGCTAAATGCTCTAAACAGTAAATCCGAGGTATGTTACTCAGAAAGTCATGCAGTACAGATAAGTGGTGTTAGTTCCAGAGACAATAGTGCACACTCAGGATGAATTTCAAAACACATAAACCTCAATTTGCAATAGTTACTGGAACAATCAGTCACCCCTTAATTCTATCATCAATAGCTTGTTTTTATTTAATTAGGCAAATAGTTGATCAGCACTCCTGCTGTCTAAATAGCTCTATCAGTTTTAACTTGGCAGACTGAGCACACTGTTGAGACTTTAAATCCAACTGGGAAAGCATGAACAGGGCAGGAATGGGAAACTGAGATGCACATCAATCATTCAAATTATCCTGGGTGATGCAGGTGTGCTTATGGATGCCCTTAGATTGGGCAAATAAACAAACCATTGGGAATTCTGATTTAAAATCTACACAGTTTCTGCCATTTCTAAGGAATTAACTCTTGGCCTGATAAGTTGAGTTTGATATTAGGAACTCCTTGATAGAGAGGATGGAAAATAAACTGAGGCGACTGGATATATTCCTCTCTAAATTTTCATTGGATCCAGGTGATATTTTTGCCAGTAGTTCAGAGATTCTGGGTCAACTCCATCAACAACAGCAGTCACGGCTGGGTGTAGGCAGATGGAAAGCTTAAAAAGGCCACTGGGTTCATAGCAGTGAACATGGGGGAGCAGCAACAGGCACAGCAAAAAGGACAGTAGGAAACTAGTGGCCAGAGGCACAGCTCTCATCCTTTCCTGTTGAAGAGCCCTGGACTCCTGATCTGATTCCATTGTTGTTTGCCTTGCCTTGACACACCCAAGGAGTCAACTCCCAGCGTCACAACACATTCCCGAACCAAAACGTGCTCATAATGTTGAGCAAAACGATAACAATAAAACGGCAAAAGTAAAACGTATGCATGGCCACTTATTTAAAATCCGTCAAATAGCAATTGTCATATGAATCTTCTATTAACTATGGGTGGATATCCTTCATACATTAAGCCAAATTCTAGCTCGTGCACAATTACAAAAACCTTGGGCACTCAAGCTATGGAGGTACTTTGCATATGCTTATGTGCTAGCTAGTAAACAGAGCCACAGATTAAGAGATTGTGGTGTTTTCCAGAAGCCACGGCGCAGGCAAGTGAATGATGCAGTGCACAGTACTGAAACCCTGCAATAATATTCTGATTCAATGAAACGTCACAAGTCCTCACATTATAATTAACAAAGTGAGTATAAATGTGTGTGTAGTGTATTTAATATTTCAGTAGTATTTGAGAAATATATTGTTTGATTAAGCATTCTTTGTTATTTACATAATTCACTAAGGGTTAAATGTAAAAGTACGTCAATGGCATACACTATTATGTCATCACATCATTTGTGAGTGCTTCAATAAAGCAAAAAGAAAATGCACGTGAATTTTACCTATCCCTGTGATTTTCTTTCAATTTCTTCTATGTTTTGGAGTTCCAAAGCATAACGGTGTGAAAGAATACAAATATAATTTGCTGGTAAACTCAAGGTCCAAGTTGGAAATGCATTAGAAAAATTGGAAAAAAGTAAGCAGTCTCACGTGTTCTTCATACGAGCCACCTTTCGATGGATAAATAACAAGACGAGACATAGGAGTGGATAAAACTGTCCCAACTGTTAATACAAGTGTGTGAACCATAGTTAAAAATTACAAAGAAAATGGTAGAAAGGATAAAATATTTCAGTGATTAAGATAGATGATATGAGCGGTTGCAGGGAACATAGAGACCATTTGAGTAGGTAGTCTGTTCCGGAAGGTCAGATACAGGGTATCTAGAGTGAGCACATCAAGTGGATAAAGGATTATCTTAGTTGAAGGACTCAGAGAGTGATAGTGAAGATTTTGTTTTATCAGATTGGATGCCTGTGAACAGTGATGTGCCACAGGTATTGTTTCTGGGTCCATTACTGTCTGTCATCTATGTTAAAAACGTGTATGAAAATGCATTTGGTATGATTGGCAATTTTTGCAGATGAAATCAATATTGGTGGTATAATGGGTGGTGAAGAAGGTCCTCTGAGATTACAGAAGGCTACAGATATGTGCAAAAGTGGGCCAAGGAATGGTAGATGGTATTTAACGTAGACAACTGTGATGTGATGTATTTTGTTAAGTTAAATCTGAACAGGATGAACTCCATATATGGCAGAGCCTGTATAGTGTTATAGATAGAGATCTATGGTCAAACATAGGTAGATGGGATGATGAAGAAGCTGTCAGGCACACATGGCTTCATTGATCCATTGGTGCATCTGGGATATGTTGCAAATATATATGACTTCTTCTCTGTCCACTGACATGTATTTTGGTGTCATCTACAAACTGCTTTGGATTTTCCTCCAAAATGGTCCCTACAACTAACATGGAAGTTTGGTAGTAGTCTCTTGAAAGAAGATTTAAAACAATAATAACATTAATAGAGATTACACAAGCCTTTAATAATAACAACAGAGTAGCTCTAATAAGGGAGAATAACTCTCAGACTTATCAGAGTTTCAGCTCATGTTTAGAAAGGTGTTGAATTGGAAGTGTATGTTGAATTTCCAGGTTGGGTCTTTACACCAATATAACTCTGGACAACAAGAGAGAGGCCATGTAAGAGTTTTCATGCATCATGTGCCAGTCTTATATAATAGCAAGATGATGCATGGATCTTTAGCAAATAATGTTCTTAATTATTTCGAAGTGATTTTAAATGAGACAATGTTTAATTTTTTAAGAATCTATTACTGAGTTATTGAGTTATTTTATTGTTTTGTAATATTTCTGAATGCCAGGCTGTCACAGGTTTACCAAATAGCTTTTGGCTTTTCCACAGAAGGGGCTTGTTTTGCTCTGTCCGTGGAAGGTGTTACATTCTGCAAGACCCCTACTTTACAACAAGTTGACTCCGGGGATAGGCAATAGCCAAGTCTGGTTTTGTTACTCTATGTCAGCAGTGCGGCAACAAGCTTAACTGCTGGAAGCAAGTTTTAGTCCCTGTGATTCAGAACCAGAATAGATCACAAAGTGACACAAACTCCCTGCTGTCTAAAGGATCAAGGGAAAGCAGGCCATAATGTTGGTCCTGCTCTTTCCTACAGCAACAGACCAACATTTGGTCACCCTTTGTTGGTCCTGTCAAATCCCAATAGATTCGGCAGCTGTCCCTCCAGGAAACCCTGCTCAGTGGCAGTCTCAATATAACATGCAGGAGATTAGATGACAAGGTCAGTATTAAAGGTACCCACACGAAAAAAAATGATCAGCTTTACACCTGAGAAAAACATTCAGGGAGTGTGGAAATAAAATTTGCTCACTAAGAATTCAGCTATTGCATATTTTATAACCAACAGCAGAATGTTTTATAACCTACATCATGAATCCTGATATTTAGAATGCTGCTACTCAACAATATAAATGCAATAAGTTATTTTGATTATTTCCTGAAGCTTTGAGTAATCAAATCCTTTTCAATGAGGGTTGAATCCTGTTTAGGTTCAGTACAGCTCCTGTTTTGTTGAGAATGTTATTCATTCATGGGAGTTGATGGTCTTTTTTTGGTCCAGAAACTGTGTACTGCTACTAGATCTGCAGATTTAAAATCTTGCAGGGTATTACTGCAAACTAATCCCATTAACTAAAACAAGGCGAACCCAGTGGTGGTGATATACAGAGAGCAAATACTGTATATCATTTTGACCGAGAAAAGCACATTTGCTGCTTTCACCCTCAGTAATAGGCAGAGAGGTAGAATTTGTTGCATTGTGCCTTTATGTATAAGAAGTTAGTACTACTTGGCATGGGTATTGAGGCCTGAGAGGGTGAATGGTACCTGTCCTATGACATTTTCATTCAGAATCATCCACTTGTCAACTGCATCAGTAATCAGATTGAAAAGTAGATTTTGTAACATTTTTTTGGTTTGACAAGTAACTTATGTCACAGCTCTCAAGAAGCTCTTTCTTATCAATCACAATCTTGTAAATAAATAATAGGTTTCTCAAGCTGCAGCCGCTTCTGCACCATCTCCATCTCTGAGGCCCAGACTCTGCCAGAAACCCTTACCCTCCTGGGCTCCCAATCAGCCCTGGCTCCCCAATTACAACCAAGCGTGATGTGCCCCAACCCTAGGTTATCTGACAAAAACCAACTCTCATGATTCCATCTCAGTACACACTCCCCTCTCCTCCACAATCCTCTCTGTGATTCCTTTCTTACACTTTATCTCCATTCCAGAGTAAATAAAACATTTCTTCCCTGGAAGTGATAGTGTCTCCTGGGATTATGTCCATGTTATGTGAAGACCATTATTCATTATTCCAGCCCTTCCCATGTTAATCCTGTGTGTGAACACACTTAATCAGCTTATCCAACTTCTTCTTCACTTGTTAATCTTACTCATTCAAATAAACTTCTTCATAACATAGGATTCTTCTCCCCCATTGTTTGATGTACTTATCTGGTAATAAAAGTAACATAGTGCTTGAAATAACCAGTCCACATAGGGAACCTGATTTTCTACCTGTGTGTTTAATATTTGAGTAATATTGTAAATACATTGTTTGATTAAGCATTCTTTGTTGTTTAATTAATTCATTACGGATTACATGTAAAAGTATGTGCATAGCATACGTCATGTGTATGTGCCTCACTTAAAGTAAAAAACTCACTTTCCTGGCTCCCTTGTTTTCTTTTCAATTAGTTTTTATGTACTTGAGTTACAAAACATAATAGTGGTGAGGACCAAGTTTTAAACAAACCTGAGATGGTGGCTTACCTGTTGAAACGTAGTGAGACGTTTGAGTTTTTTTTTAAAGTGCAGCGAGAAATGGTTGAGTGAAAAAAAACACAGCACATGCTTCTTCAGGAACGGACAGTTAGTTTATTTTTAAAAAGGCAGAAATGAAGGAATTCACGGGTTCATATACAGTGAGGACCAGGTGATATTAATCATAGAAGAAGAGCAGAAATTGCTGGCTACATCAGAGAGACTTATGAATTTGATTACACAACAGATAACTAGAAATTGTATACTGAGTCAATTGAACAATGCTTTAATGCAAGTGGAATACCCAATGAGAAGTGGGTGCCAGTTGTTCTGAGTGTATTGTGACTAAAGGCATTCAGTTTGCTTAGAACGTTAACTGCTCCAAACAAACCAGCTGAAGTGATGTTTGCTGATATTGTGAAAGTAAAGCAGGAACATTTAGTATTGATTGCAGAACACTTTAGATTTCATAAGCAGAATCAATAGGAAGGGGAGTCTATTTCAGTGGATGTGGGTGAATTGAAGAGATTGCTTTCGAGTATACAGTAGTCAGTTCAGTGATGGGCTTGATGATTTACTGACAGATTGTTTAGTTTGTAGAATCTTACAAGAAAACATTCTAAAACAGCTTCTAACTGAAGCACAACTTAAATTTAAAAGAGCATTTGAAATAGCTGCACCAATGGAAATAGCAGATAGAGATGCAATTCAGGAATGACAGTGAGTGTGAACAAAATTGTAGCAACTAAATAGAAACTGGTCTGGTGAACAAATTGTGTTTCCGTTGTGGCAGGGGCTCACAAACACCAGAACAATGCAAGTTTAAAGGCGGAACTTGCAGAAAATGCAACAAAGTAGGACACATACAACAACAGGTTGGGCAGGCAAAAATAAATGGAATGCACAAGGAAAAGAAAAAGATAAAAAGTCAAGTTGGAGTTTCAAAAAGAGCACTAATCTGCATGCTGTTGATGGAAAAATCTGATAATGATGAGAGTAACATAGGACTGTGTAGCCTTAGGATTTGTAAAGCGAAAACTAACAATAGGCAGGGAATATGGCTTATACCAGAATTGAACAGCAAATGAAATTAAATGGAATAGGACACTGGATTCCAAGATGGCGGTGTGATGCAACTTGCAGCGGCCACTCCGGACCTGATTATCTGTTATTTGTCAACTGGGGTGCCATGCGCAATCATAATCATTTGAAAACGGACGTGGGGGCACGGAGGAACATCGGGAAATCTCCAGGAAGACCTTCTTCGCTCCTGCTGCTGCTGTGAGGTCCAGGTCTCTGCTGGGAAGAACGGGCCCCCAGTCCTCGGGGTCGCGTTGCCGAAGGCTGTTGGCGGGGCCGTCTTAATACTCTCAGCAGAGGATGGTGCTCGGAGAAGCTGTGCCGGAGGGGATGGTCGTCGGCTCGGAGGTTCGACGGACTTGGAGTCCGCTGTGGTCAGGTCGCTTTCGGTGTGTGCTGCATCTGTGAAGCTGGGTTCAACGGAGCTTTCATTGTGTTCTACGTCTGCGAGGCTGAGTCGGACGGTGCCGTGGAAGTCCATAGCGGGGGTATTCCCTTCTGCCGCCGGCGTGGGATGGTGAGTCTGTTGGGACCCTGGGGACTTGTGGAAACTGTGTGGTGATTTCTTTTGAACTTACAGTCCTTTAACATCTTTGGACTATTTTTACTGTGCCCATGGTCTGTTTTTTTTTATCAATTATGCTATTGTTTGCACTGTTGTAACTATATGTTGTAACTATGTGGTTTTGTGCGGGTCTTGTAGCTTTAGTTTTTGGTCTTGTTTTGTCTGGTGGATTTGGAGCACCTTTCCGGGGAATGCGCTAAGATGGTAGCATGATATTAATATGCAGCAGCATCTCCGGACTCTGGATTGGGGATTGCCAAATGTTATGTGGATTTTCTGGTGTAGTCTATTTTGTCATATGCTTTTGTGATATCATTCTGGAGGAACGTTGTCTCATTTTTTAACTGCATTGCATTTGTGGTTTCTAAATGACAATAAACTGAATCTGAATCTGAGTCTGCTGTTTCAGTCATTCCACAAAATGAATTTGACCTGCACTTCAAAGATGCTAAACTGTAGCCTGCAGATATCCAACTAAGAACTTATACTAGAGAAAATATAGTTCCTATGGGAATGCCATTTGTAACTGTGAAATACAACAACCAACAAGCTACATTGGCTTGTATGTGGTAAAATCAAAAGGACCAATATTATAGGGACGTGACAGGCTGAGACAACTACAACTTGATTAGAGATCTATCCACCATTTGCATGCCATATCCCCTGCAACAGAGTCAACTGAAAGTGGATTAAGAAACGTATTGGATGATGCCACAACAGTGTTCAAGGATGGCATTGGATAATTCAAACATATTAAGGGGAAAACAGTGCACCAAGATGTTGTACCAAAGTTATACAAAACCCATGCAGTTCCTTATACTATCCGTGACAAGTGGCCAGTGAGTTAGATCGTAAGGAGGCTGAAGGAACTCCTTGCAAGTTCGAGTGGAACTCATGGGTAACACCAGTGGTCCCAGTAGCTGAAAGAAATTGGTCTATTAGGATCTGTAGTGATTTTAAGGTCACCATCAACCCCGTACACTGAAAGTAGATCAATACCTTCTTCCCAGGATGGAGGATATCTTTGCAGATCTCTCTGGTGGAAAACACTTCAGCAAAGTTGGCTCAGGTAAGGCCTACCTACTGATGGAGATGGAACAAGAGTCCGAGGTACTGTATTTCTCACCATAAACACTCATAAAGGGCTTTATCACCATAATAGGCTTTTTTTTTTGGAGTAGCATCTGCACCTACACTCTGGCAGACAATATGGACCAGGTGCTGCAAAATTGTCACCCAGTGTTACCAGTAAAGATGACAAGGATCACCTCCAAAATCTCAAGAAAGTGCCAAAAAGATTTGAAGATTATGGGCTCAGAACACAATGCAACAAGTGTGATTTCTTTAAACCAAGCATCACTTACTCCATTGGTGCACATGGATTACACCAGTGTGCTGAGAAAATTCAGGCTCTGGTGGATGCCCTCAAGGCCAAAGGATGTGGCATAGTTGCAGTCACTTTTAGGATCTGTTCCTGTCAAACCTGGCTACTGTGCTCATTACTACAGATCAGAAATGGCAATGGACAAAGCAGTGTGCAGTGGCTTTCAAAGAGGTAAAGGAAATGGTGACATCAGACACTGTACTCACACATTAGAATCCTTATCATGCAGTGAAGCTTGCTTGTAATGCTTCGCCCTGGGGTATAGGCGCAGTCATGTGATGAGTGTTGGAAGTGAACCTCCCCATCGCCTTTGCATCACATTCCCTTACCGCTGCAGAGAAAAGATTGGCATAGAGTCTTTGATTCTGATTTGGGGTGTGAAACATTTCAACCAGTACTTGTATGGGACAGAGCTTACCCTCATCATCAACGACTAGTGTCCATTTTCAATCCACAGGAGTGTGTTCCATTAACAGCAGTAGCATGAATGATTAGATAGGCTTTGTTTCTTGGAGGACATAATTACAAGATCGAATTGAAAAGGATGGCTAACCACAGAAACACTGATGGATTTTCTCATTTGCTCTTGGAAAAGGAGATACCTGAAAAATTGACGGCAGAGAGCACTCCTCTTGACATATTCTCCTTAATGCAAATCTCCCTATAAAGGCAGAGATGATCCAAAGGGAAACTCGAAAAGCCCCCACACTATCTTAGGACTATATGACCTCTCAAAATGGCTGGAAAGTGCAGCAAAAACTCTAGTCCCCGCATTTTTACCAGCACTGGGATAAACATGCCCTTGACAGAGGTTGTCTCATTTGGGGATTGAGAGCTGTTGTACCATCCAAGCTGAGGGCTAAAGTGCTGAAGCAGCTACATACATGCCAGTCATTTAGGCATGGTCAAAACGGAAACACTCAAAGCTTTGTCTGGTGACCTGCGCTAGATCAGCAGATTAAATTCAACACATCCAGAAGATGCCAAGAGTTCCATCTCCATCTCTGGGAATGGCCTGCGTTGCCCAGGCAGAGGATTCGTGTGGATTTGACCAGACCATTCACGGGCACAATTTATTAGTAGTGGTGGATGCAGCTACAGAATGGACAGAAATGTTCCCAATAACCTTCACTGCAGCCTCACACACTTATGATATGTTGAGAAGCTGGGTTCCATATTACATCTCCACTGTATCTAAAATGGTTTGGTGGAAAGGTTTGTCCAGAGTCTAAAGAACACACAGAGAACAATGTCTGTAGAACACACAACACTAACACTGAACCAGAGCCTCGCAAATTTCTTCCTTGCATATCATAACGTAACACATTCCACAAATAACTACTCACTAGCTATGCTCTTCCTGGTTCGTTTCTAGTGTTCACACTTCGATCTCCTCAAACCCAATCTCAGAAGAAGTATGCAGGAGAAACAGCAAAGACAAATTGAAGGCTCCTCAAACAGGGAGGTGCAATGTCTCACCCCCGGATAAGCAGTCCTGGTGTAGGACTACAGAGGCGATTAAAAGTAGGTACTTGGAAAGATTAAGAGCAGAACTGGACAACTCTCCCTCACAGAGGAGATTGCATCAGATATTATCTGATTGCATCAGATAGAGTCAAATTGTTAGAGAAGAAAGCTGTCCAGAGCTGTCAGAACCTCTGTCAGTCCCAGAGACAACTCCTACAGCCACCACGGATGAGGCCTCAGAACCTGAGATTGTTTTGCTGCCACTGGTCTCACCTGCCAAGCAGAGTGACCCTCCTCCTCTGTCAGGAAAGGCATAGCCCCACAAGAGTAGGAAAGCCTAAGTGATTAAATCTTTAGTCCTGACTGGACAATTTAACTATTACTATATTGTTGTATTGCACTGCAATACCATTATTATAGTGTGTGTGTGTGGAGATGTTGATATGCATTCTGTATTGAGTTGGAGTTTATAGTTAAGCAAGGAGGGCTGTTGTGTATTTAAGATTTCAGGGATATTTGGGTAATGTGTAAATATATTGTTTGATTAAGTATCCTTTATTGTTTAAATAATTCGTTACAGAGTATATGCAAAAGTATGTGCATGGTGTACAACATGATGCCACCACATCATAACATATGCGCCTCGCTTGAAGTAAAAACAATGTTAGACTCGCATTCCTTTGTTTTCCTTTCAATTAGTTTCTATATTTTGGAGTTACAAAATATTGCACTTCTAACCCATCTTCTCCCTCTAGAGATGTGCTACAACAGGTATATTTCAAAGTCCTTTGGAGGCTAATTACTTTTGATAAGAGAAATGTAATCCCCCACTTAGAGCCGGTATACACATAATCCCCGCTTTATATTGGGAAATGACTGGGTTACAGAAGTCTGAAGAAAGAAATAGCTTGGTTTCTTTTGCTTTTCGTTTTAAAGGTTACAACATGATGATTAATGTGCATGTAATAAAGCAAGTCTTGGAGGTTAGTTGCCAGAGACCCTGTTACGTCCCGGGGTCTAACTCAGTCATAGATTGCCCATCACTCAGTGGACAGGTGGCCAGAAGAATATTGGCACAGCCTGGATTGTTGACAGAAGAGATCAGTTGTCTATAGAAAGAATCTGCTTTCTAAAGAAGGAGACAATGAGGAATCTGCTAAGTTAACTAGCTTGTTTATTCACAAGAGATTCTTTCAATCTGGCCATTTTTTGACCTGAAATACAGTAGTGACAACAGTCACACCAGTCTGTGGGGCATATTTTCTAACACAACATGAAGAAAAGCCAAAAATTTACTTTGCATCTAAACGAATGGTGGCAACACAAATTCTCCAAAACAGGGAAGTTCACAAAGGAATGAAACATGTAAAGAACTTGAAAGCATTACCAAATGCATTAAGACCATAAGACATAGGAGCAGAATTGGGTCATTTGGCCCATCGAGTCTACTCTGCCATTCAATCATGGCTGATCCTTTTTTCCCTCCTCAGTCCCACTCCCTGACCTTCTCCCTGTAACCTTTGAATCCATGCCAATCAACCTAGAAAGTTCTGCCTTAAATACACACAATGACCTGACTTCCGCAGCTGCCTGTGGTAATAAATTCCACAAACTCACCACCCTCTGGCTGAAGAAATTTCACTGCATCTCCGTTTTAAAAGGACGTCCCTCTATCCTGAGGCTGTGCCCTCTTGTCCTGGACTCTCCCACCATGGGAACCATCCTTTCCACATCTACTCTGTCTAGGCCTTTCAACATTCAAGAAGTTTCAATGAGATCCACACTCATCCTTCTAAATCCCAGCAAGTACAGACACGGAGCTATCAAACATTCTTCATACGATAACCCTTTCGTACCTGGAATCATCTCTGTGAACTTCCTCTGAACCTTCTCCAATGCCAGCACATCTTTCCTTAAATGAGGAGCCCAAAACTGTTCACAATATTCAATGTGAGGCCTCACCATTGCCTCATGAAGCCTCTGCATCACATTCTGCTCTTGAGTTCTAGACCTCTTGAAATGAATGCTGACATTGCATTTGCCATAGAATTGCCAACAGATATTTGTTACAGTAGGAAAAAGAGAAAGGAAAACTTGTATTCTTCAAATTTGGTACGTATCTACATTAGGTTAACCAGTTAATCACCAGCATATGTTTGGGATGAGGGAGAAATAAAAGCACTCGGGGAATTTGTCTGGTCGCAAGGAGGGCACATAATCTCCTCACAGACAGCACTGAATCAAGATTAACCGCAGTTTGTAGGAATTGTGGGACAGCAGCACTAACTGAGCTGTCCTTTGTAATCCGACATCCTAAGTATATTCTTTGAATATTTTCTGGCTCATGAACTGTCCCTTTAAATTGGAAAATGTTACATTTACTCCCTTATTGAGGAAGGTGAAAGAGGGAATCGAGTCAAAAAGGGACAGATTAATAAACTGACAGAGAGAATTTGCACAATTTTTTAGCAAGGTAATAACATTTTTTCAAAAATTGACCAAGACATGAGACAGAAAAAATGTGTATTGTTCTTATTTCTTTGAAGTTCTAGAACTTTTAAGAAGCTACTCTTAACTAGTGTTACAGATCATGGGTTAAGTAACACTCAAGAAAATGGCTTAACATTAGGAGATGAAGGAACTGTAATGGCAAGACTCGCAAGGCATGACTAAAGATATATCCTGTATGGATCTGTATCTGGACTACAACTTTTCCCACTGCTTAAAAATGTTATTAGTTCCAGAATGCAACCTAATACAAAGGTAAATATATCAGTGGTGGTGTACCTGAAATCAGTTAATTACAAGAAGATATTAAAGTGATAACAAATGCAGAAAACCAACAATTAGATGTGATTTAAAGTGATTGGCAAATACCCTTGGTCCCAGTCTCAAATTACCTTACAGAAGATAGATCAGAGGCAGCTTTCTGCAATTGCCATTATTTTACCAGGACAACACACACAAAATTCTGGAGGAACCCCCCCCCCCCTCCCCCACCTCTTACTCTGACTTCTCAACTTTTCTTCCAGTCCTGATGAAGGGTCTCAGCATGAAACATCGAGTGTTTACTCCTTTCCACAGATGCAGCCGGGCCTGCTGAGTTCCTCCAGCATTTTGTGTGTGTTGTTTTGGATCTCCAGCATCTGCAGATTTTCTTTTGTTTAGTATTTTACCAGGGTGGATTGTCATGGTTTGACAACTTCATGCTTATTTTCACCAATGCCTCTGTTTTCTTTCCATTTGCAAGCTAAATTCAGGCCTGTATTATGATAAGACTTGGCTCAAAAGCACAATTATTAGTCCAAAACCCCTGGATTACTCATCCAGCAACACAGCTATCATATTCACTTCTTGGTAGCTTGATCATCTTGGCACAGCATATTAGTCTTAAAATGAAAATGTCCAGCCAAATGGTTGGTAAAGAGATTTTGGCTTACATGTTGATGCTCATCAATAGCTGTTTTCATTTAAGAAGCCAAAGAAATTGGGTACAAATTGTTCTTGGGTCAAATGGTTATCAAAGAAGCCAAAGGCAGGAGAGTCTTCCCTTGAAAAATATAGTTGTGCCTTATTCTGTTGCCAATTACCCATGGATAAAGTGATGAAATCGCTTGGTGTAGCAAACAATGCATGCTAGATACATCTATGAATGGCAGATTGATGACTGATGTTGCTGACATCCCCCATGACAGTGTGGAACTGACCAAGCATAAACACTATTGTGACCTTGACAGCACAGAGAAGGCTGCCCAGACGGTGAGGTTTGCCTAGGATCAGTTTCAGGGGATGGCATAAATCCACCACTGCTCCTTGACTCAAGTTAGCTATGAAAACATCTCACATGTGTCAAAATGGAAGTGCCTTTGGTTTATGAGGCAAGGCATGAACAGTCTTTGTTAAATATCATCTTTCTTTCCTGATGTTATCTCTTTCTATTAATCACTTAGCTGGGCTTCCCATCAAAATACTTGTAAAGCAAAGACTCTTACTGGCCATTTTCAGGTACCTCAGTGGTTGCGTAATCTTGTGATTGCTAAAATATGATCTGATTTCAGACATCTCAAATTTGAATTAACACTGATGCCAAAAATCACTAATTACTTCTTTCTTTCACTCAGATGCCATTCCTAAATCCAGCACCAGTCCATACACTTCCCTCCACCATCCAATCTTCCTTCTCTGTTCTTGCCCTTCTGAATTTGCCCCTAGTTCTCCGCTGTTACCTAACAAACACTAGTGGCACATGCTCAGAAGGGTTCCTTGTTCCTGGCTTTGTTGACCATCTCAGCAGATTGTCTGTTACAAGAAACATCAGCCTTGGAGTCTCTGCAACCAACAGGCTCGTGCTTCTTATCTTATCCTTGGCCTCAACATCACTTCTTTGCTCCTTGACAATTTCTGATTTGTAGTAATGGACTATCTCTTTAAAAATTTACCTTGGTATTTCTGCTTTCATGAGTTAAGCCCCATGCTTGCTTGCAGGCCTTCTGATTCTGTGACAAAAGAAGCCCTCAGTTTGTGCTGTTATGACAGTAACAGCAATGTCTTCTGGCTGACGGAGGGATTGACTCAAGATCATAATCAGGCCTTCATCTCTTTCCATTCCAGGTTCTGGAATCATTTAACTTAATGGGACTAGTGCATCTACAATAAGTAGAAGATTTTAAAAAAGTGCCTTAAAACAAAAATCTTAAATACCTCATCATACATAATATTTTGCAAGGCCTTGTTTTAAATTTGATCATACCTTTGATCAACAGACGAGTTACCGTTGAAAAGCACTGACTGATAATATAGGTTGTCATTTGTCCCAAACCAACCCACCTATGTTCAGCCTGAAAATCACTGCTAACAATCAGCATACATCAAAGCTAATGTTTTCTCCCTGTGCACTTGAGCACATTTCACAGTAAGTTTCATCTGCTGGTTGAACTATTCTATCTCCCTTTGCAGAATTTATCTCAGTAAGTGTCCCCAGTTTCAATCTCTCCATCAGGGTTTCTTTCTAATATCAATATATTGCCAAGAATTGTAACTGCTATCAACATTCCTTTGGTTGCTTTTTGCTTGTTTTTTTTTCAAGTACTGAGTGAAAATGGCAGCATTGGGGATATTGGATCTTAATGTGCAGTACTTACCACCAAGGAGGCAGTTCATTGTCACTTACTTCATACTTGCATCTTTGTGCCTCTGGATCTCTACATTTTTCACAGGAAAGCTTCTACCAGCCAGAGATATTCTGCTCCTTAAGCTCTCTTGGAATCCCTGCCATTCCAGAAATGACTGCAAGCTTTATCCTCTATTTATCTGTGACTTTAAAATTTCACTGTCCCACCACAGTTTCTCAAACTTGCATTTCTATTCTTCTCTCAGACTGCATTCCACCTGATGTCCATTGGAACATAATATATCTACCTTAATATTTGCCACAATCTTGTTATCAGAGTTCCTCATATGTCAATTTTATGAGTACTTTTATGGCTGCACCAGCAATAAGCTGTGTATTATCATATTGTATTTCTTGACATGTTTTGGCCTGTCATAGTAGTTTCCTTTTATTATCAAAGAGCTTTATGATTGGTGGTACTATACCCCTGCTGGGATGACCTTATGCAATGGATTCAACCTACCTTATTAAACACTATTGCTATTTGTTACAATTACAAAAGAACTGGGATAAATGAATAGATGAAACGGAGGCTGACATATTATTTGCATAGTTTGAAGAATGAGCTGATAGTGCTTGCTGCCTGACTACGGGCCCATTCACTCCATCACGTTTGTGACCGCTTGCTCCGGGGAAATAGAACTTAACATGACCCACTATGTCTTGTCATTAGCTTCAATCCTTATGTACAAGCTGTGACCACATCCTGTAAATGCATATCAAACAGAAATCCAGGGATCAGGTTCCCATTCCCAGTTAGGTCATCTCACTGCTTGGTTTCTGCAATAATCTAGCTAGTATCTGTTTTATGCATCATTAATCAAATTCATTAACAGCTCCATAGTTCAAATCCTGCCTGATGTGAAGGTATCATTGGTGTACCACCATAGTGAGATTCTCTGTCATTTCTACTGTTCAGAAACTTTCTTTCTGAACACCCTTAATTTTTTATATTGTTGCTGCTTTAAATAGCCTCTTCCGAGTTTCATTTGTTGATCTGTCACCTACTCTGTGCCCTGCATTGTCACAAAAAGTCAAAACCTGAAATAAAATTAAACACAGTTTTTTCTTAATAACACATTTTTTTCATAATAATTTTATTATCAAAGTACGTAAATGTCACCATATACTTCCTTGAGATATATTTTAAGATGAGCACATCTGGTCCATGCCTCCATTCTGAATAACTTTGCTCCAACATCTGTCTCTGGCTTGCTCTGAATGGTTATCTCTCTGCCCTGCCAATGATGAAGAGGCCACTTATCCTCCGAGTGTTGTTGTCTTGATGCTTCTGATTTCCAAACGCATTCGAGTACACACCTTGATGAATCCCTAGAGTACTGAAATCACCTTGCTTTCAACATTTCTCACCCAAGTCATTCTAGCTCAGGAACTGAAAGCAGTTCAGTTCTGTAGACCCCCTCATTTTCCTTTGCCTTCAATCAAATTGCGAAGGAATCTAAAATTGGCATTTTACCTTCTTGATGGTTTCTACAAACAATATAAATTATCTCGCATTCAAATTCTGACTCATAATTTACTCACAAAGGATTCCAGTGTTTAACAAATTCTATAGTCTAGTAAAGCCAGTGCTTTGGTCTCTACAAAGTAGTTTCTGGAAATTTATAAGGTGCCAATTAAATAATAAATAATAAAATCCTCTGCCAACATCCAGGTAGGACAGCTTCTATCCTGCTGTTATAAGACAACAAAAAGACTCTCAGTACAAAAGGATGGATTCTTAATCTCACTATCTACTTCATTATGATTTTGCACCATATTGTCTACCTGGACTGCACTTTCTCAGTAAGTATTACACCTTATTCTGCACATGTTATTGTTTTACCCTCAATGTACTGCAGCAATTAACTAATCTGTATGAACTGTATACAAGGAAAATAGTTCACTGTACTTTGGATAAGTATGAAAACAAGATCACCAATATAAATGATTGAAGTGATGAGGCTAAACTCTACATACACCAGAATTTTGCATATAATGATGGAGCAAAGGTACTTGATATGGAGCCCAAGGGAAGTTTCCCAAAAAGACACGACTTTGTCAAGGGCAGTTCCTGTCAGCCATCAGTTTAAATGGGTCTCTGGCACTCAGCAACAATGATAACAACAGACCAAGCAATTAACCCATTGAAGGAGTCTCATAACAAATTAACCGAACGGAGAATTTTTATATCAATTTATAAACATGTTGTTGATAACAAAGTACAGATTAAATTTACAGGAGATTATAGCAGAATTTTAAATATAAACAAATGCATTTTAAGAAAGTATTCTTTAAAAATGACAAACATTTTTGAAATATGAGGGAATTACAATCCATATACTTAAAAGTATGTTTCTTTTTGGGCTAAAGAGATCATTAAATAGAAATTACAGCATGGCTGTAATTTGTTAAAAATCACTTAAATCTTATGCAATAAAGCATAGCATTTTCAGCACTTTAATGTGAGAATGATTGATAACTACTCGACAGTCTCATCGGAATGTTGTAGATTCTGCCAAAGAAGGCAGCAAAACAAGGAGAAACATGGAATTAGTGTCAGAGATGTTTGGATTTCCCCATTTAACTGTGCACCTGTGTAGAAGACAAGCTGTATTGTGTTTGACTGCAGACAGCTGCAACATTCATGGACTCGGGGTCTCGGATTACATTTTTTTGTGTGTGACTGTACTTTATTGCTATCTTATATGTGCTCTGTATGCTGTGTATGACTGTTCGTGCTGTGCTTTTCACCTTGGCTCCAGTGTAACAGTGTTTCATTTGGCTGTATTCATGTGTATGGTTGAATGACAACTAACCTTGTACTTGAACACCCAGGTACACATCAAATTTCCTCTCCCATTAATCTCATGATTTCTCACCTAAACTTCTAGGGCGATCATATCAAAATCTTGATTCTCCCATTCTCCTGGTCCTCATGCTATGATCAGGGAATTTATTTCATGCTGGATGAAGCATGACCATAAACTACTTACAACAACTTTCAAAAACTAATTAAATTACCCAAATCTGCATTTAGTTGGAAAGGTACCAAAATAAGTTAGATAGATGAGAAACTTCAATGTGCTGCATAGTCTTAGTAATCTATCATTATTTAGTGAGCCATAGTGGCTTTGAGCTTGCCACAAATAAATTTTCTGAAATATACGGCTAAGTCCAATTGGCTCAAAACTGGTTTTGCTTCAGACATATTTAAATTATTCAGCATTGTGGTCAGGCAATAGTTATACAACAGTACTGAAGAGGTTGTGCAATTTTAGTTATGAACATTGAATCAAGAGAAGCAGATTGTAAAAGATGTGAACAAGAGTCTAGGCTTTTGTACAAATATGAGAGTAAAGACAATGCTTTCCTTATTAAAATGTTCAAAGGTCAAAGTAAATTTATTGTCAAAGCACATATACTGTATATCATCATATACTATAATTGAGATTCATTTTCTTGAAGGTGTCCGCAGTAGAACAAAGAAATGCAGTATAATCTATTAAAAAAACACACAAACTACCAATGTGCAAAAGTCAAACTGTGTGAAAACAAAATAATAAATAAATAAATAATACTGAGAATATGAGTTGTAGAGTCCTTGAAAGTGAGTCCATTGGTTGTGGTTTAGGATCCTTAATTGAAGAGTATTAACAGTTCCTGAAACTGGTGGTATGGGACCTGAAGCTCCTGTACCATCAGGAAGGTACCATGAGGAGAGAGCATGGCCTGAATGGTGGGGTCCCTGATGATGGATGCTGCTTTCTTATGGCAGTGCTACTTGTAGATGTGCTCAATGGTAGGGAGGGCTTGGCCTGCGATGGACAGGATTGTATCCATGCGATTCCATTCTTGGGTATTGGTGCTTCTACATCAGGCCATTATGCAACCTGTTGGGATACTTTCCACTGGATACTGGATGCCTGTGATTGTTTTAGACGACATGCCGAATCTGCACAAACTTCTAAGGTAGTAGAGAACTTTGTAACTTATGAGCTGGCTGTATTACATGCTCCTCCTTAAAATTGATTGCACTTTGTCAGAATTCAATGAATTTTTAAGTGAGGGGCAGGCTCCCCTATGTCATGAGATGAAAAGGAATGAGAATCCCTGCCAAAGCCAGTATCATACTCAACTCTGCTTCTTTCATCCTTGGCAAGCCATTGGACTCCCTGACGTCTGAGTTATAAGTTTATTTAAAACAAACTATTAAACTCATTCCATTCGCACATTCCATCAACTCTATCATACATTTTCATTAAGACATTTAAATACATATGAGGAATCATTAAAAAAGTTTAAAGTTCAAATTAAATTTATTACCAAGGTACATATATGTTACCAGATACAACCTTGAGATTTGTTATCTCGTGGACATATTCAGTAAATCCAAGAATCATAATAGAATCATTGCAACACTGCATCCAACAAGGCAATCAAACAACCAGTGCACAAAAAACAACAAGCAAAATAGTAATAATAAATAAATAAACAATAAATATCAAGACCATGAGATGAAGAGTCCTTGAAAGTGAGTACATAGATGGTGGGAATAGTTCAGTGATGGGGCAAGTGAAGTTGAAGGAAGTTTTCATCAGTGGTTCAAGAGCCTGATGGTTGAGGGGCAATAACTATTCCCAAAACTGGTGGTGTGAGTCCTGAGGTTACTGTAACTTCTTCATAATAGCAGCTGCGTGAAGAGAGCATGACCTGTGTGGTGAAGATACTCGATAATGGACGTTGCTTTCCCATGATTGTGCTCCATATAGATGTGTTCAATAGAGGGGAGGGCTTTGCCCATGAAGGACTGGACAAGATCCATTACTTTTTGTTGGATTTTCCATTCAAGGTATTACTGTTTCCATATCAGGTTGTGAGGCAACCAGATTCAATCTCAACTTCTGATTCAATCTCAAACAATTCCTCAGGACATCTTTTCAAACTTACAATCCTAAATAATTCTCTCTTATCTAGTTGTATTTTACAATGATTGCTTCCAACAATCCAAAATTTTTACCTGAAACAACAAACAGGTCTTTATTTTAACTTACTTGTAGGAACCTCAACCATATTTCAAGCCAAGTAATCATCCAGTTCTTCCCACAGTTCCTAACCTTATATCAAGCATCCATTATCATACTGGGGACATGGGAATACTGTCTATTTTTGGAACTTGCTTCAGGGATCATCAACCTTGCCGCTAGTCAACTTGGAACACCGATCCAAGAGTAGCACAGGTAATATTCAGGTGAATAAGCTTCCATCCTAGCAAGGAATGATGCTCAGTATTGCAGAATATTTACAAGGTAATTTGCTCAAATAGAAATTTACTGTGCAAGATAAACTAAATAATTTATGGCAGAGAGGCACCCAATGCTACAGTGCAGTCTATTTGAGGAGGATTCACTTTAGATACTTTACTGTATTGTCACCAAACAATTGATACTAGAGCGTACAATCATTACAGTGATATTTGATTCTGCGCTTTGCACTCCCTGAAGTACAAGTCAAAGTAAATATAATAAAAATTTAAATTATAAATCATATTTAGAAAATAGAAAAGGGAAAGTAAGGTAGTGCAAGTCAGGTTCAGATATTTGGAAGGTACGACCCAGATTCGGATCAGGATCCATTCAGCAGTTGGAAAGAAGCTGTTCCCAAATCTGGCCGTACGAATCTTCATGCTCCTGAATCTTCTCCCGGAGGGAAGTGGGACAAAAAGTGTGTTGGCTGGGTGGGTCTTGTCCTTGATTATCCTGGCAGCACTGCTCCGACAGTGTGTGGTGTAAAGTGAGTCCAAGGATGGAAGATTGGTTTGTGTGATGTGCTGGGCTATGTTCACTATCTTCTGCAGCTTCTTCTGGTCTTAGACAGGACAACTTCCATACCAGGTTGTGATGCACCCTGGAAGAACGCTTTCTACGGTGCACCTATAAAAATTAGTGAGGGTTTTAGGGGACAGGCCAAATTTCTTCAGCTTTCTCAGGAAGTAAAGGCACAGGTGGGCCTTCTTGGCAGTGGACTCTGCTTGGTTAGACCAAGTCAGGTTATTTGTGATATTTACGATGAGGAATATAAAGCTTTTGACCTGTTCAACCTGCGCACCACTGATGTAGATGGTTTTGTGCGGTCTGCTACTCCTTCTGAAGTCAACAACCAATTCCTTCATCTTGTTGACGTTGAGGGATAGGTCACTGTCTTCTCACCATGCCACCAGGTTCTTAATTTCCTCTCTGTATTCAGACTCATCATTACCCAAGATACGGCCTACAATTGTGGCGTCATCAGCAAACTTATATATTGAGTTCGATGGAAACTTGGTTACACAATCATGGGTGTACAGTGAGTACAGCAGGGGGCTGAGTACACAGCCTTGTGGGGCACCGGTGCTCAGAGTGATTGTAGAGGAAAGCTTGTCCTCTATTTTTACAGCCTGGGTTCTGTCTATGAGGAAGTTGAAGATCCAGCTGCAGATCTGAGTGCTAAGACCCAGGTCCCAGAGCTTAGGAATCAGTTTATTTTGAATGATGGTATTAAAGCCAGAGCTGTAGTCGATGAAAAGGAGCCTTACATATGCGTCTTTATTCTCCAGGTGTTCTAAGGAGGAATGTAGTGCCAGAGAGATGGCATCTGCAGTTGACTTGTTGCTCCGGTAGGCGAATTGCAAAGTGTTGAGGTTGACCGGCAGGTTGATGTGTGCCATAACCAATCACTCGAAGCACTTCATAGCAATTGATTTAGAGCCACGAGTCGATAGGCATTCAGGCATGCCACCTTGCTTTTCTTCGGCATTATCGTTGCCTTCTTAAAGCACAAGGGGATCTTAGACTGAAGCAGGGAGCAATTGAAGGTGCCAGCAAACACTCCAGCAAGCTCGCTTGCACAGTCCCGGAGAACCCGTCCCGGGACGTTGTGTATTTTGTGTGTTTCCTGTCATATAGAGGCTTTTTCCTCAATGAGAAAGAATGCTGGTGAATGCTGGTGAACCAATATACCAAGTGATAAGCAGAAAAGATAAAATAAGGGGTTTTTGTTATTTGCATGTAGTGCTATCAAATAACTATTCTAGATAAAGCTCGTTGGCTCAATGTTCATGTATGTTACAAGCAACATGGTCAAGAATTAAGACTATATTATGACAAATCTATATTTTCTACAATTCCTTGATAGTAACTAAACAAAACCAAAGTGATGAACTGATGGATATTTACCTGCCATGAAAGCATTTCAATTTTCAGCTTGGAAGAAAAGATGTATCATATTATTTCACGCTCTATAATTGCCAACACTAGTATTGATAGAAGCGGGCCAAGGAATCAATTAAAATGTTGAAATGCTCTTAGCAAATGTGTTAAATAGTCCAATGGATACTTGTCAGTTCTCAACTAACAGAAGACTCATCATTTTTGTTCTGGGAAATTAGTTCTAAGAATAAATGCCTATAGATTGTTGACTTTAAGCACAGAAATTTTGTTGCATCATATTGGTCATTTTCTGTCACTTCATTCCTTCTGTGATGTTGGAATACTGTACCAACGTTGTGAAAATGACAAACAGGGAGAAGCTTATTTTAACTGCAGATGGTTTTGATAAATCTAGCATAGGTAACACACCCATCTGAAAATTGAAGACCTAAATAAGCAAGATGTCTATTTAAATAATTTTGAAAATGAAACATCATTTGACATAAAATATAAATTGATGTTTGCTAATTTCTAAGATAAATTGGTGATATTCACCTGAGTCCTGTACTATTAGTTATTGATATTACCATCAGATCTCCTTTGATGCAGCAAGTTTAAAGATATTCCACTTTATAACAAGAGGGTTGTATCAAGACTATTAATATACCGGTACCTACATTATACTATCATTACAAGACATCTTTATTTGAAGTGGACTATGTTCTTCTAAAGTAAGAAGGTCTATATTGAGGACAATTAGAGACTTATTGGAATTGGTGACAGATGATTGCGTTAACAAAAGCTTAAAAATTCCTTGTTTCAGATCATGAAAACCAAAGAAAGAATTTATTTATTTATTACATATTTTTTAAAAAACTTCCAAAATCTACAGGTGGACTAATAGAGTAGATAGAAAAGTGTTTGTGATAAGAAGAAGTACTAATGGTTGGTTATCTGGAATGTACTCACTGTAAATATCAGGAGCATACAGCTTGTTTCTTTTTTCCCCTTTCAATTCAAAGATTTTTGCATTGAATTATTGAATTAGTTCAACTATCTAGTGGAAATAACATTGTAACATAGAATGGTGATGCTCAAATCTGAGTCATTGCATTATTTGAATCAAGACTCTTGATGCTGTTGTTTAATCATGACTCTACCACTTAGTGTTCACACAGAAAGTGCTGGAATTAGGCCTGACAGCATCTGTGCAGTGAGAAACATGAGTTTAATGTTTCAAGTCAATGACCTTTCGTCACACAAGATGCTGTTTGATCAGAACACAAGCACCAAATGCTGTGAGGGAATACTACTTCCAAATTTGTATTGGATAAGACAGGTATTAACACAATAGCTTTGTCTGGAATTTGTAGGTGCTAACAATAAAACCAATTCTCATTTTTAATTATTTTTATTTTTGTTGACATACAGCGTGGAATAGGCCTTTCCTGCCAATCGAGCCACACCAACTCAAAGTTAATCCTAGTCTAATAGCCTACCGACCAGTATATCTTTGGACTGTGGGAGGAAACCAAAGCACCTGGAGGAAAGCCACGTGCTCACGGGCAGAATGTGCAAAATGTGCAAACTCCGTACAGGTAGCAGTGGGAACTGAACCCAGGTCACTGGTGCCTTAAGGCATTATGCTAACCACTATGCTATCTTGCCACCCATTTTGTTTCATTCTTTAAAAGAAAATAATGGAAAATCTTTTTGTTTTTGAATTAACAATTGTCCAATAGAATAAGCAAATAGTTTCTCTATAGTAAGAGAGTAAATAAAATAGACAGATTAATTTTCTTTTGATACAAAAATCAGTGCAGAGATCTGAGACAAGCTGTAGTTATTGCCTTTCAAATAAACTCTTCCTATGAATCTGAAGGTTTCTCTCTTTTTATTGTTACATTTGCTGACATGATACCTCATCCCCACAACACATTTCAAAAAAGTTATTTAATGTGCAAGGAAGATTGAAATTACTGTGGGTAAGCTGTGTTTATTTATTCCAAGGCTTATTTTACAACTGATCTCCAATGCCAGAACCTCCCTGGAATTCTGCAGAGGTTCTTTAGGTAACTATGCATCAAATTATTCCTCATGAGAGACTACAGTGAGAGACTTGGATGAGATGTGCTGTACATTGGAATATTTCTGGCAAAGACTGCAACAATATTCTGTGAGTTGCTTGAATCATAACCGCATATATTCAGTGTAAATTTATAGATCACAGCAAACTCCTGCGAGGAAGGCCTTAGCATTTCAGATGAATTGTTAGCATGTCAGAGCTGCAGGAACAGCTGTAAATCAGAGAATGCAATTTTATATTAAGCTAGGGATGTGTAATCTAGAACTGGAGCTGAAGCAAACTTGTCTAAAATACATTTCAAATGCATCCAGTAGTCACAAACCTGAGTAAGCAGCGGTCCACCCTTTAATGATATCATAGCTGATAGCATTGTAATCACAGCTCTGTGTCCCCATTTCTCCACTGTAACCTTTCATCGTGTTGCTTATCAAGAATCCATCTACCCTTGCCTTATACTATATTCATAGATTCTACTTCTGCACCTGGCATTGAAAGGGGAGTGCAAAAAACTTACAATCTTACATAACAAAAAAAAAGCCTCATTTCTCTGATTAGGCACCCTTTATCTTTAAGCAATGAGCCCTAAGTGTTATGAAGTCATCGAAAGACACGTTATGAAGTAGGTCCTACCACCAGCTCATGGACCATTCGACAGCACAGCATCAGACAGGCTCTTTGGCCCATCTTGTCCATGCTGACCATGATGACAAACTAGCTAATTTCATCTGTCTGTAAATGGCTTGTATTCCTCTCTTTCCTAGCTGTTCATGTGTCTGTCTAAATGGTTCATGCTTATTGCAATTGCATCTGCTTCTTCACCCCCCCAAACCCCACCCCGGGCAAAGCATTCTAGCATTCTCTGGATATAAAAAGTACTCTTGCTTTAAAAATCTCCTTTAAACTTTCCCACTCTGATCTTAAAACTATACCCTCTAGTATTTGATATTTCCACCCTGGGAAAAGGACTGACTGGAGGACACAGCCTTGGAATAGAGTGGTGTCTTTTCATTATGCAGCTGAGGAGGAATTAATTGACATAGGCAGCTGTGGAGGCCAAGCCATTGGGTATATTTAAGGCAGAGGTTGGTAGATTCTTCATTAGTCAGGGCATGAAGGGATACGGAGAGAAGGCAGGAGATTGGGGCTGAGAGAGAAAATGGATCAGCCACGATGAAATGACAAAGCAGACTCGATAGGCCAAATCACCTAATTTTGCTTCTATGCTTATGATCGTATGATCTTATCTATGCCTCATAATCTTATAAACTCCATCAGGTTGTCCCTCAGCTTCTAGCGTTCCAGAGAAAACAATTCAAGATGGTCCAATCTCTCCTTTTACCTATTGCATTCCAATCTATGTGATCTGACAAACCTTTTCTTCACCTTCTCCAAAGTTCCACATCCTTCCTGTAGATTGGTGACCAGAATTGTGCATAATACTCTAAATGTCGCCTAATTAAAGTTTTATAAAACTGAAACATGACTGGATAACTTTTATATTCAATGCCCTCCACCAAGCATACCATCTATATATTTTCATCACCTTATTCACTTTCAGAGATCTATGGACTTGCACCCCAAGCTCCCATTGTACAGCAGCACTATAAAGGTCTGGTCATTTATTGTATACCCAATAAATCCAATACTTCATACTTGTCTGCATTGAACACCATCTGCTATTTCTCCACTCAAGTTTCCAACTCATCAAGATCCTCTATATCCTTTAATAACCTTCCTTACTTGTCCACAACTCCACCAATTTTCATACTTTCTTCAAATTTACTAATCCAGTCAATTATATTTTCATCCAGATCCGAGGTCCCAGCACTGATCCTTGTGGAACATCACTGGACACAGATCTCAAGTCAGAGAAACACACCTCCAACATTACTCTTTGTCATTGTACCCAAGCCAATTTTGTATCCAGCCTACACACTCACTGTCAATCCCATGTGAGTTAATCTTCTGGACCAGCATACCATGAGGGAGCTTGTCAAACAGTTAACCAAATTCTATTGAGGCAACATTCTCTGCTGTACCTTTATTCACCATCTTTATCACTTCCTCAAAAAACTCAATAAAATTTGTAAGACAAGATCTTCCCGTCACAATGCCTTGTTGCGTATTTAATATTTCAGTAATACTTGAGTAACACTGTATATATATTTATTGTTTGATTAGGCATTCAAAATGCATTATGGGTTTTAATTAAGAGTATGTGCATGACATATGTCGTCATGCCTGATGCACCATCAATAACTCACTCTGAGACATAAAGGCGAGATATTGGCTTTTATTGACTGGAAGAAGGAACAAGCAGTGGTCGACCACCATACTACATCCTGGAGACTGAGAGGCCGGGCTCAGGCCTCAATCGCCTTTATACCGGGGTCTGTGGGAGGAGCCACAGGAACAGTCAGCAGGGGGCGTGTCCAGACAGGTATATGTAGTTCACCACATTCACCCCCCCCCCCCCTTTGTTTTAAAAAGAGTCCCCATGTGGCGAAGTTTCTTACAGGTTAAGTCTATCAGGTGGTCGAATCTGTTGCAGCGATCTACGTAGCACCGGCTGTGATTGCACAGATGCCGGTGGTGGTGATTGCACAGGAGCCGGTGGTGGTGATTGCACCAGAGACGGAGGTTGAGCTGGTTCCGGCCTAACTGGAGGTGTCAGCCCACTAGGCGTCAGTGATCCCTCACGCATGTGCCTGGTATATACGCATATGAAATGCCCGGTATATGAGTGTCGTGAGGAGTCTGTGTAGGGCTCGGTGTGCACGGTGTCACCTCGGTTACAGGGTTCATAGTTACCGGGGAGTGTTCGGGATAGTGGTCTGCTGCTCCTGCAGGCGCCAGGTCGCGGACGGAGGCCGTGTCCTCCCGTCCATCAGGTAAGACCACGTAGGCATACTGGGGGTTCGCATGTAGAAGGTGAACCCTCTCGACCAGCGGGGAGTATTTATTACTCCTCACATGTTTCCGGAGTAGCACTGGCCCTGGGGAATCGCGCGGCTGGACAGCGTCAGCGTCGTGCGGAGCAGCTTCCAGCGTGTCAGCCGTCTCGATTGCCGAGTGTAAGGTAAGATCGGCATTTTCCAGCAGCTGCTGGCGCATGTACACTAACCGAATTCCTGTCACAAATGCATCTCCTAATAGCAGCTCCGCATGCTGTTCCATCAATAACTCACTCTGAGACGTAAAGGTGAGATATCAGCTTTTATTGACTGGAAGAAGGAACAAGCAGTGAGTGACCATCATACTACATCCTGGAGACTGAGAAGCCGGGCTCAGGCCTCAGGCCTCAATCGCCTTTATACAGGGGTTTGTGGGAGGAACCACAGGAGCAGTCAGCAGGGGGCGTGTCCAGACAGGTATATGTAGTTCACCACAATGCCACCACATCATACATGTGTGTCTTACTTAAAGTAAAAAGAAATTTAGAAATGTTCTCCTAGGCTCCAGTCTTTTTGTTTTCAATTAGTTCTACATTTTGGAATTACAAAACATAATGGTGGCAATGAGGATGAAGCACAGCAAGACTTTTGAGTTTAAAAAAAGCATGAGACATTCAAGTATTAAAAAACAGAAATGTAGAATGAGTCTTTTTAGAAGGGAGAGTGAGAACACAATTGAGTTAAAAAAGAAAGTCAGAAAACATACAACTTCATGGGCTCAAACAGTGAGTAGTGGGTGATAATAATCATAAAAAAGTGGAAATAGCTCACTACATCAGAAAATAGATGTGTTTGATTGGACAAGAGATAACTGGCTGCTGTACTCTGAGTGAATTGATCAATATTTTGAAGCAAATGGAATAGCTGATGTGAAACAAGTGCTGGTTTTGCAACGTACATTGGGTGTAAAGGCACACAGCTTCCTTAAAACTTTAACTGCTCCAACCAAACCATCTGGAATGGGCTTTGCTGGCATTATGAAAGTGATGCAGGAATACTTAGAACTAAAACTGTGTTGACTGCAGAATAGTTTAGGTTCTATAAGCAGAATCAAAAAAAAGGGGAGTTCATTTCAGTGTACGTGTCTGAATTGTAGAAGTTGTTTAAGCATTGTCATTTCAGTAATGGGCTTAATGATGCACTGTGTGATCATTTAGTTTGTGGAAACTATTAAGGGAAAATAATCTGCACAGAGAAGAGATAAAGATAAAAAAACTCAAGTTGTAGTTTCAAAAAGAACACTAATCTGCATGTTGAAATTTTAAAAATCTGAGAGTGAGACAGTATTGAGTAGCCTTGAGACTTACAATGTGAAAACTTACAACCGACATGCAATGTGGCTTACACCAGAAGTGAAAGGCAAATATTTTAAATTGGAATTAGACACTGGCTCTGCTGTTTCAGGCATTCCACAAAATGAATTTGAATGACATGTCAAAAATATTGAATTGAAGCCTTCAGATATCCAACAAATAACTTAAACTGGAGAAAAGACAAATCCTGTGGGAATGATATTCAGACCAATGAAATACAACAAACAACAAGCCCCATTGAGCTTGTATGTGATAAAAACAGGAGGGCCAGCGTTATGGGGCCGTGATTGGTTGACACAACTATGAATGGATTGGAGATTCATCCATCATTTGCGTGCTACATCCCCTACAGTAGAGTCAACCGGTAGCAAATTAGGAATGGGACTGAATGGTGCCATTGCTGAATTCAAGTTTGGCTGTTGGAATCTAAAAGAACAAAAAAAAAGCCGTATGCATATAATATGACTATTCTAGTGATGTATATTCCAGTCCATAGAAATTGGAAGGTTTTACTTACGATAAATAGAAGAGACTCTGCAGATGCTGTTAATCTACAGCTACACACACAAAATGCTGGAGGGACTCAAGCAGGTCAAGAAGCATCTATGGAGTGAAGTAAACAGTCAGTGTTACTGGCCAAGGCCGTTCATCAGGACTCATCTCTAACCTCTCCATAGATGCTGCCTGACCTACTGAGTTCTGCCAGCATTTTAGGATTTCCTTATACACTGCTTTGCGCTTTCACCAGACAAGTAATGCTGATTTATACAGATCAAGTTATCCATGGCCCACTCAACTGTATCACTCTCTACACATGGACACTAATGTCCTCTGTAGGAGTACATGAATAGCTGGATGTCTAAGTCCTCGGGTCAGTTACATTACTAAATTGATGGCTGCATTATACAATGCAATAGAGTGATTAACTATTTGTGAAAGCTGGGGAAAGTATAGGTTCAACTCATCATTTGATCCTTGGTCCAATCTCCCCACTAGACCCCAGCAGCCCTCCTTTTCACCTTTTCCAAGCACCTCAAATGATGACCGTTGACCTCACCCTTCCTTGGTCCAGCCTTATTCAGTAGTGCAAGGTGTTATGGATCTCAAATACAATTGAACCTCAAGGCAGCTAGCCCACAAATAAAAATGTATTAATAATATGCCCAAACACACCATTATATTACTCGGAGGGGCACAGCAAAGTCAAGATGGCGCTAAATGGCGACTCCTTTGCTTGCATCTTTGGAAACAGTTCTATTCCTATCTTTACTATCTCTTTTTTCCCTTTTCAAGGTTCTTTTGAAGCCCCTGACCTGGAGTTACACTCTGACTTTGGTTCTTTGTGGGAATGGGATCCGAACTCAGGGCCTCACGACCGGCAGCTTTTTGATATCCCTGGAAGCCTGGAAGACTCGCGTGCCTGCAGGGTTCCGTATTTTCGTGGCTCTGGAGACGTGCTGATTCTAGGCTGGTGCCCCCAAATGAGGCGGCGAGGAGGTACACGGAACATCGGGAGCAGTGGGTTAACCGTGGGTTGTGTGTCTAATGATCTGCGCCTTCCTGGTGCCGACTCTCTGGGCGTAGAGCTTGAAAAAAGCGATGCAGCAGACTTAATATCTTAAATCAGCGAGTTGTTTGTTATATTTCCCCTCTCGCTGTGAAACAGGGATACCTCTTTTACCCTTGTTCGGGAGAGACGTCCTGCGGTATGTCAAATTACTGGGTGAATGAGTAGTCTTTGGTGTACTGCAAGTCTGTGTCTTTATTGACGCTTGCTGCATGCTTGAGTGCTCGGTGAAGGGGGCTGATGCTTTTTTTGTTGGGGTGGTGGGGTTTTTGCCTTGCTGCTGCTTGTGTGTGGGGGGGGGGCTCGGGGAATGCGTTGGGATTCTAACGTTTAACTGCCATTCACTCTTTGGGGCACTCCTCTGTTTTTGTGGATGTTTGCGAAGAGAAATTATTTCAGGATGTATATTGTATACATTACTCTTTAAGATAAAGGAACAACTTACAAAGACCCATCAGAGTGAGGGAATTCATCACAATACCTTCATTGCTCTGACTGGAATGGTTTTCCAAAACTATACTTCTGTAGCTTTAGTAGCAATGTAACTGAGTAAAGTTATCCATATTGATCAGATTTTTTTTTGCCGGAGCCATTTTAAGGATACTTTGCATTTTCAGGTGAATCAACCATCGCTCAGTTCATTTATTGATTGAACAGAAACGAATCAGTGTGCTGAGAGCCATTATACCATAGATTATTCCAGTCAGTGCGATCAAAGGTACTATGCATCACTGCTGCAGGATGTTGCAATAAAGAAAAGGCTAATTGCGAGGAAAGAAAAGAAAACGAACATTGAATGCTGAGGTGGGGGAGGAAGGCAAATCTCAGTGAAAAGAAGGTTAGAAAAAAATATTAGGAAATCAGATGGGAGGAAGGGGAAGAGAAGTTGGAAGAAAGGCAGGGCATAAACAAATATGTACACGGAAATTAAGCCAGTTTGTTACTTTGACGAGCTCTTACTTATAGATAAAATGCCTAAAGAATTGCCATAGATGTGTCCTTAAAATATGGTTTATTGTTCAACTAATTGTTTGGACATCAAAGTGATTGTGGTAATTTAGCCACTGGAAGTTCATAATTTACTGGATACTTTCCTGCAAAGCCACAGATAAGGACACAGTACAGAGCAGAATATAACAAATCCTGAATCTGCGTAAACTGTGCCTGACCAGATAGTTCTTGTTGATGCTTCATTGAAATGGAACACCATCAGGCAAAGACATGTGACGTGATTGGCATGTGTAGGCAGAATTTTTCTGCCAATTAGTCAATTAAATTAGTTTTATTTTTAAATGGGAGATATAAAACCACTCCGAGTATATCTAATTTCTCAGTGTTCACTTCCCAGTCCTCAGTTTACTTTCAATACTGTAAGTTGTCCCTTTCAGTTCACATCGAAAGGAACCTCTGTAATATCAGGGAACTCATGCAGAAAGAAAGAAATCTACAGATGCTAAAATTACTTGACTATAACAGGCAGTTATAAATGTATTACCTGGACATAGCTCATTTCTGACGTTTTTTTGGAAGTGTTCCATACTCTGAATATCCTTCTGTGTGAAGAACTTTATTTTTAAACTGTTTGTTTTCTGTTATTATTTCAAATTCTCTGTCATTTTAAAATCTATTTTTTAAACACTTCCACGCCTATGGAAACACCTTTTTGCCTTTCATTACAAGGCCACCTTTCTATGGTACAGCAGAAAAATCCCTTTTCCATCATTCTCCCTCTTCAAATTTGCATATCATCACCCCCAAATGTATTTGAGAATGCTTCATGCTTCTCCTTTTCAAAATTCCTAAAGATACAACTGCATTAAAAGACTTGTAAGTTAAATCCTTATTATCGTCACAAACGCAAGACTTAACCTGTCTTTTTGTGATGAGGATTTAGATGAATATTGCTCAGTCTGTAAGATTTTAGCCAAGAGGAACTATTGGACAAACTGGGGTTGTTTACCTTGGAACAGAGAAGTCAGGGCAGAGATTAAAATTATGAAGAAGTCAGATAAGGTAAACAGAGAAGGATCTTTTTCCATTTGAGTGGGTCAAAAATCAGGAAGTGTCAATTTAGAGTAATTGGTAGATGGATCAAAGAGATAGGGGGAAAAAGTTTTCACCGGGGGGAATTTAGAGTCTGGAGCTCATTCCTAGAGAGAAATCCATGTTATGTTTACATGTCACTTTATATGAATTTAAATAGTTTGATCTGCAGGGCTAATGACCCAGCATGGAAAGATGGGATTAGGTTGGGTGGCCCAGTGCTTTTTGACCAGAACAGATATGATGGACCCCTTGGCCTTCTTCCAGGTTGTAACCTCTCTATGATCACCTTATTGAGTTACCATACATCTTTAGCAAATTATCTACCTCAGTTCCCTCTGCTCTTCCAGTCCATTTAACAACTTTAACACAGATGGTGTAACACCTTTCTTCATTATTTTAAAATACAGAACTTGCCATCTGTTCAAAGTTAAAATAAATTTATTATCAAAATAGGTATATGTTACCATATGCTACCCTGAGATGTATTTCCTTGAAGGCATTCACAGAGAAATACTACAGAATCAATGAAAATCTGCACACAAAAACTGACAATCAACGTGCAAACGACAAATGTTGAAACACAAAAACTGTTATAATAAAGTAAACAAATAATACTGAGAACATGAGTTACAGACTCCTTGAAGCCTAGTCCATAGGTTGTGGAATCAGTTCAGAGTTTAAACATGTCAGTACTTCCAGTTGAACTCTGTCTTTTTGTGTGTTTCCCCCAAGCTCTCAGTCTGTGGTTGTGTTGCCATGTGCTCCTGTCCCTGCTCCTGCTCTACACCGGCCCTTGTATTACTGAGTACTCCATCTCTCATCTGTTTTTCATTATTATCTGTATTGCTGCCACCTGTGTCTCATTATGCTCCACCTATCATCTGCCTCTCTGTATACCGCTCAGTGTATGTTAGTCCTGTGTTTTCACCTGTTTGTTGCAGATTGTGCCGGTGAATGTTCCTGAGTCTTTCCAGCATTCGTATCTGCACTCCGTCTGTCTGAATACTGACGCTGCTTGTTTCATAATTCTGGCTTTTGGATTTCTCTGGATGTTTTGATCTCTGCCTGAACTTTGATGCTGACTTTGTTTGCACCTCAGGAGTTGTTACTCAATTAATATCACTGTGTGCACAGTACTGGAAATGCGAATGGATCCCTGCTCCAGCACCCTGACAGCACAGAATCAGTTTACACAGAAATACAGCTGCCATCTATTTGCCTGATCTGCTACTCTAATTCTAACTTACAAGTCTATAACAGCCTCCATTACAGTTAGTCCCGAAGAAGGATCTCGGCTTGAAACATCATTTCCAGAGATGCCTCCTGACCTGCTGAGTTCCTCCAGCATTTTGTGTGTGTTGCTTTCATTTTCAATTTACCAGATTGCCAAACAGAAACCAACACCTATTTTTGCTATTTGCTTATTTTCCCCTTCAGTTTCTATACCCATACTATAAATGTCTTGAAAACACTATTACAAATGTTCCAGATGCAGACCTACTGAAATATTACTTACAATGTGGTTATGAACCTCAACATTCTTATTAGTTCAGAAGGTGATATCCCCTTTATTCAATATACTGTTATTTTTACCATTAGTCTCATGATGCCACCTTATCAAATACTTTCCTTTTGAGCCAGAACTTGCAGCTGCCTGTGGTCAACACTCTGGCTATTTCTCACTTATATGTGAGTGACCCAAAGCCACAACATAGAGTCATGGAAGTGTTGAGATTGGTGCTGGAGAACAAGCATCATCCACAAAGGAGCTTTAAACTGTCTAAAATTAGTTGAGTGCCAAATATTGTATCACAAGGATCTTGAATGTTTTTGAATACTCTGACATTCTGAGCTATTAAGTATCAATGGAACAATTAGAGCAAAATAAAAAATTACTATTCTTTGATTAATATGCTTAATTAAAAAGAATTAACTTGATTATTTTAAAATATGTATACTAACCCTTCACAGCCATTCCTCTCTCATACTCTCTGATCATGATTCAGGTCTCACATGGTTTAGAATCAGTACTAACTCTCTGTTGAAGAGCCAGGGAAGTGCAACACATTTTCATTTCAGAAGGAGACTAAATACAAAGGATGAATGACAAAACCTTGTAAAAAGTGGTAGGTAAGTTTATGACTCCAATGCTTGGGCATTCTGAACTTGCTAACTCTTCACATTCCCAGCCCCCTTTGTAAATTAATTTGCTAAATTGATTTATTTTGCAATTTCTTCAATGTTTGACATTTATATTGACCACTAGAAATTGCTGGTGACTAATGTTTCTCCAAGTGGTTAGTAACTTCAGAAGTTATGTGGAAAGTTGTTCAGTTCTCCAATGACCTGGTTTAGGTCTTAGCTGCTGCAGGTTCAGTACTAACTTTCTGTGCAGGTGCCAGGGAAATGCGACAAGTTTTCATTTATTTCATTCCATGAGGATACTGATGACTTCTGTTAAGGTGGTGGTGTATTTAATCGCAGTGGTCACTCTGTGTCCAACAAATGGTGAAAATGTGTGTCTTAAATGCAATCAAAAGGCCCTGTTTGACATTGCTAATATAAAACACTGCAAATCTGGCTCATTGGTTTATCGGAGAGACCAACAGCGGGGTAGCCGCGTGGCCTCAGTTACTGCACCTGCTATGCCCTCACGTGCCACAGCCACCTGGGGGAGGAGGCTGTGATCCTGGAGGTGGCGTGGGAGGGAACAGAGGTGCAGCAGATGTGCTGGAATCCATGCTGAGTTGTGGACTGTCCCTCCCAATGGTGGTACTCTACAATACTCCCTCCCAGGAAGACAAGCTGATTTGCTTTCTTCTGCTGAACTAGCATGGGATAAGGAACTACTTGCTTTGCGGAATCTTGGCTCCAGCACAGCATCCCATGCATCATTAACCTTCAGGCCATGCCACTCGTGGTCTTGTGCTAATAACATTTTTTGTAACTGTATGTCCTGGGTGATTGTATGTACTGTGTTTTGCACCTTGCCCCCAGAGGAACCCCGTTTCGTTTAGCTGATTAAATGTGTATGGTTGAAAGACAATCAGACTTCAACTTGAACTTGTGTCCACAAAATGCAGGTCAATCCAGTCCAGTGAATCGCCACTCAGCAGTCCAGTCTCAATTATCAGCACAGCAATGAAAAGTGTCATCAACATTATTCTGCTCATTAAAAGCCAGCCAGCTTGCCAAGTCCAGCCTTGATCTAAATATAGGCAAATTCAGAGGTGATTGAAATTGATCAATAGACTCCAAGAACTAGTATCAATACCTCTTCATGCAATTGGGTTCTCAATTTCCTCACTTGCAGACTCCAGTCAGTTCAGATTGGCAACAGCATCTCCTCCACAGTTGCCATCAGCACGGATGCACCACAAGGCTGGGTGCTTAGCACCTTGCTTTACTCGCTTCATACTTACGACTGGCATTTAAAACTTTGACAAACTTCTGTAATTGCACAGTGGAGAGTATACTGACTGGTTGCTTCACAGTCTGGTATGGAAACACCAATGTCTTTGAATGGAAAAGTAATGGATGCAGTACAGTCCATCACAGATCTATCCCATCCACCATTGAGCATATTGACAGGAGTGCTATCGCAGAAAACCAGCATCCATCATATAGCCCCCACCTATCCAGGCCATGCTCTCTTCTGGCTACTGTAATTGGGAAGGAGGTACAGGAGCCTTAGGTCCTACACCACCAGGTTCAGAAATAGGTATTACCACTCAACCATCAGGCTCCTGAATTGGAGTGGAAAACGCACCCCAACACAGATTTGATTCCACTATCTATGGACTAATTTTCAAGGTATGAAACATAGAAACAAAGAAGAGTACAGCACAGGAACAGGTCATTCAGATCAACTAAAAGGCAAGTCAAAAACACCCAAACACTAATCCTCCTACATACACCATGTCCATACCCCTCTATCGTCCTTACATCCATATGTCTATCCAAATGTCACTCAAGAGATGTACTTGCCTCTAACACCATATCAGGCAGCGCATTCCAGGCATCCATGACTCTGAGTAAAACACAATCCTTACATCGCGCTTGAACCTATCCCCTCTCATTTTCGATACATGCCCCCCCCAGTAGACATTTCAACACTGGGAAACAGATACTGTCTGCCCATTCCTCCTATTCATCATATTGACCTGTGTAGCTACTTTCAAGGAGCTGTGAACTTGAATCCCAAGACCTCTCTGCTCAGCAACACTGTTAAGGATTGTACACTTAAGAGTATACTGTCTCCTTGCATTTACACATATTTATCTGGATTAAACTCCATCTGCCATTTCTCAGCCCATATCTGCAACTGATCTATATCATCCTGAATTCTTTGCCAGCCTTCTACTTTATCCACAACTCCACTAATCTTAGTATCAGCTATGAACTTATGAATCCACCCATCTATATTTTCATCCAGATCATTTATATACATCACAAACAGAAGAAGCCCCAGCATAGAACACTGTGGAACTCCAGTAATTACAGACCTCCATCTCAAATAAGTCACTTCAAGCACTACCCTCAATCTTCTATGTGGAAGCCAGTTCTGAATTCAAACTGGCAACTCGCCATAGATCCCATGCATCTTAATCATCTGGATTACTCTCCTTTGAGGGACTTTGTCAAACGCCTTACTAAAATCCATGTAGACATCTTCCACCAACCTACCCTCATCAATCTCTCTCGTCACCTTGTTACCAAACTCAATCCAGGTGGTAAGGAAAGACGTGCCCCGCACAAAGCCTTGCTAGATCTCCTTAATTAGGCCATGGGTTTCCAAGTGTTCAAGTACCCTAACCCTTCTCCAGCAATTTCCCTATAACTGACTTGAGACTCACCAGTCTATAGTTCCCATGATTTTCTCTTGTTCCCTTCCTCAACAGAGATACATTAGCCACTTGCCAGTCCTCCATGACCTCATGTGTGGCTAGAAAGGACACAAAGATACTGGTCAAGTGTCCAGCAATCTTGTCTCTAGTCTCCTTCAATATCCTGGGGTAAACCCCATAAGGCCCTAGGGATTTATCCCACTTAATACTCATTAAGAGGCCCAGCACTTCCTTCTCCTTGATGGTATTGGGTTTGCTGACAGCAAAGTTATAAACTCAAATAAAGACATTAAGCCCTAAATAGCCACAAGTACCCTCACAGGAAGTTATACTATAACTACTTGTCTTCAAAGACTAGCTTATCTCCCTGTTTATTCTCCATGCCGATTTTAGCTGCCAATATCTACTATTTGATCAGTGGGTCTCCACTCCCGACCAAAGAGAAGATACTTCCAGCTAACAAAGTAGTTTAAAATACAGCTCATTTATGTTCAGTGATACATGTTTATGTCCAAACAACATTCTTTAAACACATTTAAAACTCACAGAGGTTTTCTAGCTTACAAAAGGCTTCCAAATTACAAACCATTTCTGAAACACAAAGGGCTTCCAAGACACAGGTACAATTTCTATAAGCTAAAAAGACATACCTCTGAGGTGCAGAAGAACTACTCTTTCATTGCAGAAATTGAAGGCAGGGGAACGGAATCTAATTCACCCGTGTTTCCTTCTTGATGTTCCTTACCCCATTACTAATAAGCCTGAACTGCTGACTACATTTATACAGTCTCTTTGCCACTTGGGTGACTCCATAAACTTGTGATATTCTTTCAGATAACCTTTAACACAAACAGTCTAAACACTTCTTGCACGCACTGATCGCAGATCTACAATAAATGCTGAGAAGCTAACTTCTCTGAGTTGATAAACCATCCAACATTAAAAGATCAATTATTGATATGCTAAATATTTGACTCCATCTGGTCTCCAAGCTTCCTTGAATTAAACTTCGCCAGCTTTGACAATATACACAAAATGCTAGAGGAACCCTGCAGGTAAGAGCCATTTGTGGAATTGAACAAATAGTCAACAATTCAGGCGAAGTCCTTTCTTCAAGACTGCCAGCTTTGTCTCGTTTGATACAAGTCAAATTAAATAATCTATCGTCCTATACTGCACCTCTTCAGCAGTAAAGCAGATGCTTGTTTACACAGCTGTATTTTCAACTTCAAGCTGATTACTGATGGCCATTTACAATTTAAGATCTGAAGACTGGCTCTCATTTACAACCAGAAGCTAAACAATTAATATATTTGGAAGTTTAACTTACAACTGTTCGATGTTTACAACTGGCAGCTGCTGTGCTTATAGAAATGGCTTGGCTAAAACAGAGGTCTCAGTAACCAGCACAAAGATCTCTACAACTCATATTCTGAATATTTATTTATTTGATTAATATTATTATTTTGCTTTTTTTCTTTTCTCATTTACACAATTTGTTGTCTTTTGGTGGTTTGTCCATCTTTGTTGTGTGGAGTTTTTCATTGATTCTATGGATGAGAAGATGATGTGTCCTTTGGTGGGCCGTAGGTCAGAGCTCTAAAGTAGAGGGATGTTCATTTAGAACAGAAATGAGGAAGAATTTCTTTAGCCAGAAGGTGGTGAATCTGTGGAAATATTTACCACAGGTAGTTGTGGAGGCCAGGTCATTTGGTGCATTTAAGATGGAGGTTGATAGGTTCTTAATTAGTCAAGAGGAGAAGGCGAGGGAATGGGGTTGAGTGGGAAATAATGATTTCATCAGCCATGATGAAATGGCAGAGAAGACTCAATGGGCCAAATGACCTATTTCTGCACCTATATCTTATGAGCTTATGGTTTCTTCGTATTTGCTATAATGGCGCTAGAGGGCGACTTCTTCCAGCTCATCAGCAAAACAGTTAAATTCCTCTTACTCTAAGGTTTCTAATTTCCTCTTCAGAGTGGCTGGGATCCCGGCCGATCTTTGATCTACAAATGTACACAAACTGCAGTTCTACACAGCAGCGTGCTCCCATGCTTGGAGCACGCCAATCGGCCACATTTCAGTATGTCCAGGATTAGCCTGAACTTGGGTGCCTTCGGCGGACGGCTTTGTTCAGTCCTGTGGGCATGAATTCTCGCCTGTGTTGCGAACTGAAGCGTAGCGGGAGCTGGAACATCGAAGACAGCGAGATCGGCTGTTGGAGGGCTCTGCACTCAGTGATTGATTGCGCTTTCTCTTTCTCTCTCAGTACCTGTCTCTCCCTTGTTAGTGAGAGAGAGAGCCTGTGGAATGTAGAAATGTTGGAGCGAACTGTTAGTTTTTGAAGTACTGCAGACCATGGTCTCTGGGGGCTTTGCTGTTGCTTGCATGGTGGGTTGTGGGAATGCTGATGCTTTATGCTAGAATAAGTGGGGGAACGGGAGAGGGATTCTGAGGCTTGTGCAGTGGGGGCAGGGATTTGGAGTTATCAGATATTTTCTGTCATTCATTCTTAAGAGGTTTTCTTCTGCTTTGAGGATGTCTAGGCTGCAGTGAGTAAGGAGTTCAGGTTGTATATTGATTTTAAATGGGACCATTGAATGCCTACAAGAAGATGAATATCAGGAAAGTATATATGCAGTTTAATAATAAATTTACTTCTAAACTTTGAACTTTAAGGTGAGACGCTCAACTTTTGATATAAACGTTGTTGAGGTCAAGCATCCCAGCCCTAGGACATCACTGCAAGTGTTCCACGAGGCTATGAATAAGACCCAAACATTTTCACCAGTTTTATCAATAAATTACTTTCTATTGTGCTCATAAATAAGAACATTTGGTAATAATTATAATCCATTCACAAACTCAGACAACATGCAGGCATTCGCTGTTGCGTGACCAGGAAAATGATTGCCTCAAAAGTGCTATGCTATGGCCATGACATTGCCTGGGACTTTTGCTACAGATACATTTTAGGTGTTTATAAAGATTCTATTGGGTTTTAACATCCAGTAGCATTTTAATTTCTGAGTCTCACACCAGCAACATTTGAGACGCTACCACTGACCAGATACTCAACAGGACCAGGCAGCTACTATGGCTACAAGAGAAGGTCCTAAATTGGGTGTCCTGTGGTGAACACACTCACCACCAGACTCCCCAAACCTTTTTCCCAACTTCCACAAGCATATCTTCTGAGCATGAAGAAGCGCTCTTCACCTACTTGGATAAATGCAAGGCTGAAAATGACGACAAAATAAACAGAAATAAACCTCAGTGCAAGTTGTCAAAAATAAATTTTAGTGCAATGAAATAGAAAAAAGAAATAAGTGATAGAAAAGGAAGTGATCCTAAAGTAGTATTAGTAATGGCGTTTTTCAGGCCAGTTCTAGAATCTGATGGCAGTGGGGAAGAAACAGTTGTTGAACCTTGAGTCGTGGGACTTCAAGCTCCTATATTCCTGTCTGATGGCAGAAATGAGAAGAGGGCATAATTTGGATGGCAGGGGTCTTTAATAAGAGATTGCACCCTCCTCAAACATCGTCGCTTGTAGTTGTCCTTTACAGTGGAGAGAGCTGTACCCGTGATGGAACTGGTTAAGCCCACCATTAGCTCTGCCATTTAGTATTCTTGGGCTTTAGAGTTTTCATATGGAACTGTGATGCAACCAGTCAGGATACCTTCCACTCTACACTGGAAGAAGTTTGTTAGTCTTTGATGTAAGAGTCATCCAGAATAGATCGTCTGCTCGATTTACACCTATCCGGCATGCTAAGATTTCTGTCCCCTCTCCATTATCACACAATGGCTTCAGAGCGCATTAGCGCAGAGTGCAATGCTTTTTCTTTTCCAGAGACTAATTCAATAATTCTTCCCAAACTCACTAATTCTATCAGTAAAGAGGGGAAGGGCAGCAAGAAAGACCAGCACTTGCAGATTCTCCTCCAAGCCACACACCATCTGACCTCGATTCTTTCATCTTTTGGGGGAGGGGCCAATCATACAATTCCAGACCCAAATGCATCATGGGACCACCAGAAAGGCAGCAACAGTACCAGATCATACCAGGTTAATACATTCCCAAGGGTTAGTAAGTATAGGGGTCAAGTGATAGCCTATCGCTAATGCTTACTTCTTGAAAAAAAGAATGAAAACAGTTAATTCTGTTTTTCATATATTTATCAGGTAAAAAACAGCAAATCATCCTGAAGGCAGGTGAGCAGTATGGGAGGGAAAGTAAGAGGTTGCTGTCTGATCCTTGAACTTTATCTTTTTATCTCATCCTTCTAATGACACAAAAACTACCATTTGGTCCATTGCATCCATGCTGGATTTCAGGGAATAATCCCATGAGTCCCATTACCCTGTATTTTCCTGCATCCCTGCAATTTATTCTCTTTCACACACACTCAACAACTCACCTTTGATTCTCTTTGCCCTTAAATTACACTGAGGGGTAATTTACAGTGGTCATTTAAATTGCCAGCATGTCTTTGTGATGTGGAAGGATACTGGAGCACTCAGAGGATGTGCACGTGATTACTGAGGGAAATGCACACACAAACCTCACACGGTCAAGATCAAACTTGAGATACAGGAGCTGTCGGTCAGCAGCACTCACTGCTGTCCCACGTTTCTCCAGGATCCTATAAAGTTTCTGAAATGTTGACCATTTGAAGTGTTTTGCATGCGATCTCAGAATAATCTATGCTTTAATAGGGCAACAAAACTGTCAAACTTGTACCAGGCTTCAGATGATGCATTTTAATATCATGAAGAATATTAAAGTTAATTTGACTTTTCAGAATTTGTTTACATTCAATGTTGCTGTGCGTAGATTGATCACAAACTTTACTGCCAAGCTGCGCAGGTGGACTGCAATTTGGTGAGATATAATTTTCATTTTAAAAATGCCAGTTACAGATGACAGGTTCTGAAGCAAATAAAGGAAACACAGATCCTTAAAGACTGTCAGGCAAGTGATGCAAGAAATTTTGAAAAAGAGAGAGGAGATTGCAAAGAGAGAATTTCTGCCCTGGGCTGTTCCAATGGATGTAAGAGGAATTACTGGGCTGGATTGAGCCTTGAGTGACAAATAACAATGGCAACTATTTGTTAAGACTTGCTCTTGTCCAGAGACTTTCTCTAGGGTTTTGCAAATCAGGTTACTGAAAATTAGATGTCCAAACATCACAATCCCCTCTACGGGGCTTCTGGGATCTGTTCAAATCGTTTTGTATCTGCTTAACCAACCAGATTGAAGAAGCAGAATGAACAAGCTGCACAATCTGAACCATAGTGTATTACAGTAGTTGGAATCACAGAAGTAATGTCAAATCAGTTACAAAAAGTGGAATTATGAATAATTAAAGGACAGAAGATAAAAGGAAACATGTATTTATTAATCTTTTTGAATCTCCTACAATAAGAAAAATTAATTTTCAATGCTAGAGAGGTTGTTTAGCAGCAAATTTGTACTCATATTGGAAAGAACAAGTTTTAATTTTCTCAGTGTGTTTAATATTTATCAATGAGTTAGATTCAGAAACAGAACACTATGCAATAAACTTAAATAATAAGTCAGCTGAGAAGATGTATTTTCTTTACAAGTAAACAACTTCTGAATTTTCATATTTATCTCCAGGGCCATAAAGAGCTTTAGGCAAACATTGATTTTCATAAATAAAGGTACTGAGAATAGGATTCCGGATGTTATGCTGAAGTTGTTTTAGAAGTTGGCGAGGCCTAATTTGAGGTATTGCATTCAGCTCTGGTCACCTACCTACAAGAAAGATATGTATATGATTGAAAGAGTACAGAGAAAATTTACCAGGATTTTGCCTGGACTTGAGGACCTGCATTGTAGGGAAAGGTTGAATAAGTTAGGACTTCTCTGAATCATAGAAGAATGAGGAGAGATCTGATAGAGGTATACAAAATTGAGGGGTATGGTGAGGGTAAATGCAAGCATATTAGAACTAGAGGTCATGGGTTAAGGCAAAAGGTCAAATATTTAAGGGGAACTTCTTCACTAAGATGGTAGTGAGAGTGTAGTATGAACTGCCACCTGAAGTGGTGAATGTGGGTTTGATTTTAAATTTTAAGAGAAGCTTGTCGAAGAACATGGATGGGAGCAGTACAGAGGACGATGATTCCAGGTGCAGATCTGTCAATATGTCACCTTCAGCATAATTTTCTTTTCCTTTAATAATTATCACCTGATTACTTTTTTTTCTGATGTTTGTGCTGAATATCTCAAAGAAGAAAACCCCTTCCTAACTCTTCAGTCTCGCTTATGAAGATGTCTGATAATTCACCCAATTCAATGTTCCATAACAATGTCAAAACTAAGGTGAAATCCCTAATTATTGTTGTTTCTTTACAACTTTGTATTCCAAATCTGTTGCTTTCTTTTTCTCATTATTCATCTCCCAGAGGAAACTTTAGTCTTGTATATTGTTATTGTGAAATTCCTTTCATACTTTCTCTTAATTTTTTCTTTGTTTAGGCTGTCCTGAATTTTGTGGTATTAGGATAATGATAAGTTGTCAGCATCCTCAACTCTTTAAATGCAAAGGCAATTAAATGGGAAAATTCTCGAGTTGTTGTCTGAATTGATCTGCTCCATTAACCATGTTATTTTGTTGTGAGATTCGCCAAAACACTTCGGAGGGAATGGAGTAATATTACTAATATGAGAGACAAGCACTAAGTTCAGCAGGGCTTGTTCATTCCAGTCTATGTGCTTTTTAACTGATTGATAACATTTAATTATTAACAAACAACTTCACCAGCACTGAAAAATATATTTGAGAATTGTGAAGCCTTATCACTTTAGCATTCTTCTTGCTTCTATTATTTTGTTTTATTCCTGTCTTTTCTCTTTTTATTTTGCTTTATGTAATTCATCTGACCTTGAATGCACTTTTCATGCTTGTACTTTCTTTCCTTAAGTTCTATGAAACCCAATAAGGGTTCCCAAATTGAATTAAGGGGATTCATGATTGCATGCACTGTCACCTAGGTGCCACATCCCCCACTGAGTTTTCTGCACAACTTGCTTTCCAATCACAACAACTCTTCTGACTTCTGCCTCTTCCTGTTCAGTGCTGATGAAGGGTCTCGGCCCAAAATGTCAACTCCTTATTCCTTTGCATAGATGCTGCCTGATGCGCTGAGTTGCTCCAGCATTTCGGGTGAGTTGCTTTCGATTTCCAGCATTGGCAGATTGTTTTGTGTATGTCATTACTGTTGTCTACATATATTAAACATACCAAGGAGTAACAGACATGGTGGACTTTTGGCAGGCTGGAATAGTGTTATTGCTCATAAGATATAGGAGCAGAATTAAGCCATTTGGCCCATCAAGTTTGCATTGCCATTTCACCATGGCTGATCCAATTTTCCTCTCAACCCCAATTTCCTGCCTCATCCCCGTATCCCTTCATCCCTGACCAATCAAGAATATATCAATCTCTGTCTTAAATATTAATAAAAGCTTGACTTCCACAGCTGCCTGTGGCAAACAATTCCACAATTTCACTACTCTCTGGCTTAAAAATTTACTCCTCATATCTATTCTGGAAGGAGGCCTCTCTTTTCTGAGGCTGTGTCCTCTGGTCTTAAGCTCTCCCATCAGAGGAAACATCCTTTCCATATCCACTCTATCAAGACCTTTCACTATTCAATAGGTTTCAATGAGGTCATCCCTTATTCTTCTGCATTCTAGTGAATATAGACCCAGAGCCATTAAATGTTGTTCATATGACAGAAAGGCTATTCAAACCTGAAATCATTCTCAGGATCCTCCTTTGAACCCTCTCCAGTCTCAGCAAACCTTTTCTAAGATAAGGGGGCCAAACCTGCTCATGATATGCCAAATGAGGCCTCACCAGTGCTTTATGTAGTTTCAGCATTATGTCCTTGCTTTTATATTCCAGTCCTCTTGAAATGAGTGCTAACATTTCATTTGCCTTCCTCACCACATACTCAGCCTACAAATTAATCTTTAGAGAACGCTGTACAAGGACTCCCAAGTCCCTTTACACCTCAGGTTTTTGTATGTTCTCTCCATTTAGAAAATAGTTAACCCTTTCATTTCATCTAGCTAAGTGTATGACCATACACTTTCCAACACTGTATTCATCTGCCACGTCTTTATCCATTCTCTTAACCTGTCTATGTTCTTCTCTGGCCTCTCTACTTCCTCAAAACTACCTGCCCCTCCAACTGTCTTCATATCATCTCCAAACTTTACAACAAAGCCATCAATTCCATCATACAAATCATTGACATCTAGTGTAAAAGGAATTGGTCCCAATACAGACCCCTGTGGAACACCACTAGTCCCTAGCAGTCAATCAGAAAAAGCTCACTTTATTCCCATTCTTTGCCTCCTGCCGATCAGCTAGTGCTCTATCCATGCTAGTGTCTCTCCTTTAACACCATGAGCTCTTGTCAAGCAGCCCCATGTGTGGTACCTTGTCAAAGGCCTTCTGAGATCCTTTGACACAACATCAACCAATTCTCCTTTGTCTATCCTGCCTGTAATTTCTTCAATAATTACAATAGTTATGTCAGGTAAGATTTTCCCTTAAGAAAACCATACTGACTACAGCCTATTTTATCATGTGTCTCTAAGTACCCTGAGAACTCATCCTTAATAATCAACTCCAACATCTCCCCAAACACGGAGGTCAGACTAACTGGCCTAGAGTTTCCTTGCTTCTCCCTCTTCTTGAAGAATGGAGTGACATTTGCAATTTTCCAGTCTTCCGGAAGCATTCCAGGAAGACAGGAAAATTAGACTAGTGATTCTTGAAAGATCATTACTAATGCCTCCACAATCTCTTCAGCCACCTCTTTCAGAACCCTGGGGTGTACACCACCTGGTCCAGGTGACTTAACCACCTTCAGACCTCTCAGTTTCCCAAGAACCTTCTCTCTAGTAATGGTAACTTCACACACTTCATGACCCCTGACATACTTCCACCAGACTGCCAGTATCTTCCACAGTGAAGACTGATGCAAAATACTTATTCAGTTCATCTGCCATTTCCTTGTCTTGCATTACTACCTCTCCAGCATCATTTTCCAGCAGTCTGATATCCACTTTCGCCTATCTTGTACACTTAATGTATCTGAAGAAATTTTTGGTATCCTCTTTAATATTATTGGCTAGCTTACTTTTGTATTACATCTTTACATTCTTAATTACTTTTTTAGTTGCCTTCTGTTGATTTTTAAAAGCTTCCCAATCCTCTAACTTTCCAGTAATTTTTGTTCTATTATATGTCCTCTCTTTGGCTTTTGTGTTGGCTTTGACTTCTCTTGTTAGCCATGGCTGTACCAACATGCCTTTAGAATACTTCTTCCTCTTTGGGATGTATGTGTCCTGTGCCTTCCAATTTTCTTCCAGAAATTCCAGCCATTGCTGTTCTGCCATCACCCATGCCAGTGTTCTTTTTAATCAATTCCGGTCAACTCCTTTCTCATGCCTCTGTAATTCTCTTTACTCCACTGTGGCACATTTGACTTTAGCATCTCCTTTTCAAATTCCTGGATGAATTTGATAATATTATTTTCATTTATCCTTAAGGGTTCTTTTACCTTAAGCTCTCTAATCATTTTCAGTTCATTGCATAACACCCAATTCAGAATAGCTAATCCCCTAGTGAGCTCAGCCATGAACTACTCTAAAAAGCCATCTCATAGGCATTCTAGAAAATCCCCTTCTTGGAATCCAGTACTAACCTAATTTTCCCAATCTACCTACTAATTGAAATCCCCCATAACTAGAATAACATTGTCCTTTTGGCATGCGTTTTCTATCTCCCATTATAATTTGTAGACCACATCCGTGCTACCATTTGGGGGTCTGTATACAACTTCTATGCAGATCCTTAGCTCTATCCACAATGACTAAATACCTTACAACACTGTCTGTGGAATGCTCTGCCTCAGAAGGCAGTGGAGGCCAATTCTCTAGATGCTTTCAAGAAAGAGTTAGATAGAGCTCTTAAAGATAGTGGAGTCAAGGGATATGGGGAGAAGGCAGGAACTGGGTACTGACTGTGAATGATCAGCCATGATCACAGTGAATGGTGGTGCTGGCTCAAAGGGCCGAATGGCCGACTCCTGCACCTGTTGTCTATTGTCTATGTCACCTCTTTCTATTGATCTGATTTCATTTTTTACTAACAGGGCAACACTGCTCCCTCTGCCTTCCTGCCTGTACTTTTCATACAAGGTGTATCCTTGGACATCAAGTTCCCAACTATAATTTTCTTTCAGCCATTATTCAGTGATACATACATTGTACATATTAATCTGCAACTGTGCTACAAGTTCACCGATCTTACTCTGTACAATATGCACATTCAAATATAATACCTCCAGTCCTATATTCATCCTTTTTGATTTTGTCTGCCATTTACATTGCAACTTATCCTGTTGACTGTAATTTTGCCCTATCATCAGCCTCTCCTTGCTTGGAGTCTCACAACACATTACTTCTGTTTGTAAAGCAGCTACCTCATTTTCAGCACTATCATCTGCCTTAAATATTTCTTGCATTGAAATATACACAGCTGAGGATATTAGTTGCACCGTGCTCAACCTTTTGATTCCTAACTTTGTCTGAGATTTTACCAACATCTGCCTCCACAACCTCTCCATTAACTGTTCTGGCACCCTAGTTCCAATCCCCCAGTAACTCAAGTTTGAACCCCGCTGACCAGCATCAAAAAAACTTCCTGCTAGGATATTTGCCCCCTCTGGTTCAGGTGCAAACCATCCCTCCTGTACAGGTCCCACTTTCCCTGGAAATGAGACCAATGATCCAGAAATCTTATGCCCTCCCTCCTACACCAACTGCTTAACTACATATTAAACGGTATAATCTTCCTAGTTCTGGCCTCACTAGCACATAGCTTGGGTAGCAATCCTAAGATGACAACCCTGGAGCCCCTTTAATTTAGCACTTAACTCCGTATGCAGAACCTAGCCGCTCGTCTTACACGTATCATTGCCACCCACATGGACCACGACTTCTGGCTGTTCACCTTTCCACCTGATAATGCTGAGGACTCAATCAGAGATATCCCAGACCCTGGTGCTTGGGAGGCAGCATACCATCAGGGTATCTCATTCTGGCCCACAGAAGTTCCTGTCTATTCCACTAACTAACGAATCCTCTATCACCACAATGTGCCTCTTCTCCATCATTCCCTCTTGAGTCACAGAAGCAGACTCAGTGCCAGAGACTCCCCCACTGTGACTTTCATCTGTTAGGTCAACCCCCCCCCCCCAACAGTATCCAAAGTGAGATACCTGTTGCTGAGGGGGATGGCCACAGGGGTATTCTGCACTGGTTCCTTAACCCCTTTCCCCTTCCTGACTGTCACACAGTTTCCTGTGTCCTGCACCTTGGGTGTAAGTATCTCTCTATACGTCCTATCTATTACCCCTTCAGCCTCTTGAATAAGCAGGGGTTCATCTAGTTCCCACTCCAACTCCTTAATGAGGGTTGTTAAAAGCTGCAGCTGGATGCAGCTCTTGGATTTGTAGTTGTCAGGGACACTGGAAATCTCTCTGCTTTCCCATATCCTGCAAGAGGAGCATTCCACTATCCAGCCTGGCATCCCTACTGACCTAACTGAGCAGATATAAAGAAGGGCAGGATAAAAAAGAACTTAACTTACAGGTTTTATTTTCTTTGCTTTCTCTGACTTCTCTCTTCGCTGAAACCTCGTAGAGTTAAAGCCTCAAGATCACCACTTCTGACTCAGCCCACTCAGATGATGGCCACTGTGCTTGCCTCTGCATTCCTTTAATCTGTTCTTGCTAGTCAATCCCAAAAGTGGGTTGGTCACAGGTCAAAGCCCTATTTTGCTGTAGCAATCCTCTGCTCTCTTTTCTACTTGGGCAGTGGATCTGAGTGAAATCCTATTCTCTCAAGTCTTCATCTCAGTGCTATGATCAGATTTGAGAATTGGACTCTATTCCCTTCGAGAGATAAACTTGTAAAAGATGGGTCTGAAGTGGCAAAGTTTCAAAACTTTATTGAATTCAAATTCTATTCAATAAATTCTTGAACTCACACAGAATGTGTACTGCTAAATGCTAATTGGCTCATTATGGTATTCCTGTCACTAGCAGTAGTTTTATGTACAATATCTGTATTATTAGTATTTGCAGATAGTCATTCCAAAATCATTTATTTTGAACCAACAATATTGGTTGTCTTCAGTTTGAACACTTCTGGCATAATGATGGATTGCACTATTTTGAAGAAAAGTTTGTAATATACTGTGGTACCACATGAACTTCTGTAAGAACTATTGTGAATGAGATAATGGTACTGTTTTCCATACACCATTAGAAGAAAAATAAGCTTGAAGTACCTCAAAATTGTAACAGCTGGAAATACATTATTTCATGTCATAACAAGTTCAAGTTCAGTTTATTGTCATTCAACCATACACGTGTATACTGCCAAATGAAACAATGTTCCTCTGGACCAAGGTGCACAACACAGTATATATAACTACCCCACATAACACATTAAAGAAACAGTACCAGTAGTAAATTAACAAATAGGAAGGTGTATTTATGACAAAAATTAAAAAGTAACCAGTATAACCCTACTGGTGCTTCATCTGTGAAGATACCTCAGTGGCGTTACAGCCTGGGAGAAGACATTGTTTTTCATCCTTACCATTCTTGTTTTAATACTATGTTATCTCCTGCCTGATGGCATGGGGTCATAGAGTTTGTTGGATGGATGGGAGGGATCATTAACAATGCTAAGGACCACATGTATGCAGTGCTGTTGATAAATATCAACGGGTAAAAGACTTCGATGACCCTCTCAGCAGTGCTTGCGATCCCTTGAAGGGACTTGCAGTCAAATGCCTTGCAGTTCTCTTACCAGGCAGTCTTCTAGTTGGTCAGGACAGTCTCAGTTGTTCTCCTGTAAAAATTGGTTAGAATGGTGGGTGGGGGGGGGGGGGGTCATTGCCTCACTTGTCTCAATCTCCTCAGGAGATATTTCAACTCTGATACCAACTCTTGATGGATTCCACCAGGAGGCACCACTGATTGGTAATAAAATATGTTAGCCTTTTAACTTTATTGACCTAAGTCATTAAGATCAATTACTTCTTAGCAGTACAAGAGGATATTTCAAAACTACCATTAAATCGTGTCAAGTTGTACAGTAAAACAAATTCTCCAGACTCCCATTTATTGCAAAGAGGAGTCTTTTTTTTACCCAAGTGTGAAATCCACGGCGTTCTCCAACAGTTCTGAGTCCTCATTAAAATATACTCTCCCTCTAATGAGACAGGTCCTCACCAGCTCCCAGATGCCTTGTTTGCACTGGACATGATGGGATTGCCTTCCAGCATAAATAGGGAGCTCTGCCAAACTGTATTAGCAATAAATTCAGATTCCCAGATCAGAATGCAATCTCACACCATAGTGGAGAAAAAAAAAGAAAAATGGCTATTCCCATTCTTTTTACAAAGCAGGTCAAAGGTTAGTCTGGATCATTCACAAAAGGGGAACTGAGTCTCAGGATCTCAAAACTAAGCTGCATTTGGATTCTGTATGTGAGCAACAACTAGGTTTTCATCAACGAACTACACAACATATTTATTACCTAAGAAGCTGGAGGTAAAACAAGGTTGTTGGTGATTTGTGAAGACCCGCTGATGTGGGAAGGAAGGCATCTGTAGCTTGGAGAATTTCATCTGTGACATTCACAGAACAATGCTGCCAGGTTCCCCTGCGAAATCTGCAAAGAACCTAACAGTTTCAGGGGTGATGTTCCCCACTGGTTTGCTGCAGCTCCTTGCATTTCTCAGCAGGTGCAATCATTGCAACCCATTCCTAAAGGGTCATGGCAGAACACAAGTAGTTTTCTCCCAGTCATAAAAGAATGTTGCTACTGTGTGTGTTCTTCCACAAAGACAGATCTGGATGTTTTTAGAAGATGTAATCTCCATGTAATGGGCTGCACAGACCCTTCAGATCATTCTGGAAGGAAGTTGGTTGGGGTATCTTAGGGGTGCCGCGGTCGTGTAACGGTGAGTGCGACACTATTAACATTCATGGCGTAGGAGTTCAACGTTCATTTCTGACATCCTCTGTAAGGAGTTTGTACATCCTCCTCAAGAACATGTGGGTTTCCTCTGGGTGCTATGATGTCCTTGCACAGTCCGAAGACATACAGGTTATAGGGTTCATCGATCACTGTAAATTGTGCTGTGATTCAGTTGGGGTGGACGCTGCAGTTCATTGGGCTGGAAGAGCCTGTTCCACACTGCAGCTCTAAATAAATAAGTAAATAAATAAAATCTCCATAAAACTTGTCATCCTTGACTCACATCCCACTTCTGCGGTTTGAAGAAAAAGGTAGACGAAATCTTCTCTCTCTGAGTATGGAGCTTGGGTGACTCCAATGTAACAGTGAGCAGCAAACTGTGAGATTGGCAGTGATGTGCAGCAAAAATTCCAACAAAATGTCAGAAGGTATACAGTATTTCCTGGCAGGCATTAAAATAATTAACTTATTCCAAGTTAACCCTATTGTAAAATGCACATCTACACTTATTTTTGGATCTTTGTAAATGAATTTCTATTCTATGTTTCAGATTCATTCCTTGAAGGAAATAATTTTTTATTTAATTTAACATATCATTTTGTCATTTTGAAGACTTTGATTAAATAATTCCTTTACTTTCTGAACACAAAGGAACATAAACCTAGTTCACACATAAGCATTTTGCCTATGTTAGATTCTCTAAACCCTCATATCACCCTGGTGAAGCCTGATCATCGGCATTAATACACCTCTCCAGAATTTCTCTGCCTCAGACTGAGTGCTCTGTTCCAGTTATGACTGTCCAATGCTCTGTAATACTCCAGCATCCTTTCCACACATTTATATTTCTATACTCTATAACAAGACCAATATCCCAATTGTTGTTCTAATTATCCTTTTTTAATTATGTTAGTTTTCTGTTAAGATGGACGCTAACAGGTTTTAGTAAAGTGGATATTAATGTTACTCAGTCTCAATATATGACATACCAGTTGTTGACAACAGTGGTCTTTCTTTCTGATTGGCTGCAGGGAAACATTTCCATAATCCGAACAGGTATATAGTTCTAGCACACTGAACAAATGATGGCAAGGGATTGTGAATATAAGAAGATAATGTGTGACTCGGAAGGAAGTTCTACGTTCTGTGTTCTATGAACCTATCAAGATTCAAGATTCAGGATTGTTTAACGTCATTTCTGGTACACAAGTGTAAAGGAGAACAAAATAGTTGTTATTCTGGATCTGATGCAGTACAAAAAAAAAAAAACCACTATGAAATAAGGAGCACAATGATAACGAAAAACACTATCAATATAAATACCTAAGAAAGGTTATATACACCTGACTATACCTCTTCCTACACTTTCTCCTGTAAAAATATTATTCCTTTTTCTTAGTTCTCTCATCTCCAGGATGAAGCTTTCCTTTACAAGAGATCAGAGATATCTTCCTCCATCATAAAATGGGGTCTCCCCTCGTCCACCATTGATGCTGCCCTCACCCTGCATCTCCTCCATTTCACGGCCATCCATGCTCACACCATCTTCTCGCCATCTTAACGATACTAGAGTTCCTCTGGTCCTCACCTACCACACCATGAGCCACTACATCCAAAACATCATTCTCTGCAACCTCTGCAGTCTCCAAAGGGATTCTACCACCAACACATCACCCGCCCCCACCACTTTCTGTTTTCTGCAGGGATCACTTCCTCTGTGATTCTGTTGTCCGCTCATCCCTCCCCACATGCAAGCTGCCAAAGTGCTACAACTGCCCATTCAACTCCTCCCTCACCTCCATTCAAGGCCCCAAACAGTTCTTCCAGGTGAGGTAACACTTCACCTGCCAATCCGCTGGGCTCGTCTATTGTATCCAGTGCTCCCGGAGTGGCCTCCTCCACTCTGGTGAGACCCCATCATAAACTGGGGAAGTGCTTTATTGAACATCTCCGTTCCATCCACCAAAAGCAGAGCTTCCCCGTGGCCAAGCTTCTTAATTCTGATTCCCATTCCCTTTACCTTTCCCACCCACCTGACATCACCTATCACCTTCTAGACAGCCTTCTTTCCCTTTTTTATTCTGACTTTTTCTCCCTTCCTTTCCAGCCCTGAAGAAATGTCTCGGCCCAAAACATCAACTGTTCATTTCCATTGATGCTGCCTAACCTGCTAAGTTCTTCCAGCACATTGTATAAGTTGTTTTGGATTGCTAGCATCTGTAGAATTTCCTGTGATTATATACATAGATTGATTGTATGTCCATAAAGTGCCACTCGGCACAGTAGTGTCTTTGTAGTACGCCTCCGTTAGTCTCGATAGACCATGGATTTGCGCCTTAGAAAGTTTCCAGGGTGTAAGCCTGGGCTAGGTTGTATGGAAGACCAGCAGTCGCCCGAGCTGCAGGTCTCCTCTCCTTGTCCAAGGGAAGGGCATTAGAGTGGTGTCTATATAAGGTGACTGACAGGAAATGAGTTGTATAATCCTTGAAATTGAGACTGTAGGTTATAGGATTAGTACTGAGTTGTGGTGAATGAAATTATCCACACCAGTTCAGGAGCCTGATGGTTGTAGGATAATAACTGTTCCTAAACTTGCTGATGTGGGCCGGAAGGCGCCTGTGCCTCCTAATTGAAGGTAATAGTGAGAAGTCAGCTTGGCCTTGATGGTGGATTTTAGATGCCGCTTTTGAGAAGCGCTTGATGTAAATGAACTCAGTGATGGGGACAGCTTCGCCTATGCTGGACTTTCTGTAGACTTTTCCATTCCTAGGCATTGGTGTTTCCATACCAAGCCTTGATGCAACCAGTTAGGATAATCTCTCTCCATTGTGCATCTATAGAAGTTTGTCAAAGTTTTGGTGGCATGCCAAATCTACGTTCACTTCTAACAAAATAGAGGCATTTATTTGTGGTGGCATTCACAAGCGGATCCTAGGATAAATCCTCTGGTATGATATTTAAAGCTACTGATCCTCTCCACCTCTGATCCCTGAATGAGGACTGGTTCATGGATCTCGGACTTCCCCTTCCTGTAGTCGATAATCAGCTCTTTAGTTTTTCTGACACAGAATGAGAGCTAGTTGCAGTAGCACCATTCAAATTGATTTTCAGTCTCCTTCCACCTATGCTGATTCACCATCTCCTTTGATTCAGCCAACAACAGTGGTGTTGTCAGCAGAGAACTCACAAGGCCACCTTGGTATAAGGCTGTGGATCTATTAAACTAGCAGAAGGTTTTCACTCAAATCCAGCTTCTTTTGCCCTGAATAATTTTAAGCATTATGAGGGTTGTCGTATCTACCCATCCAGTGGCAAGTGTGCTTCAGACAATGCAAGTTAGGCATAGGAGAGAGAGAAAGTTAACGTTTCAGCTCAATGATCGTTCACAAAATGTTGCTGCCAAAATCATTTACTTTGCTGCTCTCTTCATGAAATCTGCCGAAGTACTTCCAGCACTTTCTGATTTATTTTACATTCATTTATTTAGATACAGTACGGTAACACTCTCATTGGAGAATTCGAGCATCAATCTCGCATGCCAAGTGAGCTACCATTCGAGCGACTTCCCCATACATTTGAATTGTCTGAAACCTGCTGTAATTTGTTTCATTATTCCATCATACTTTTAAGTTTGTTTGTCTGTAGGTGACAGAGTTATTTTAGGTACTCTGGAGATGAGCCACTTATCACAGAATATCCAGTCAATGAAGTCATGGCATTTATGGTGCTGGTCTAATTGAGGTTCTGATCAATGGTAATCCTTAGGACACAGAATCTAGAAACAAAGAGATGGTAGTGCAATTGAATGTCAAGGGAAAATAGTTCAGCTCTGTATCACTGCAGTTATTTATTAGCAGGTACTTGTGAGGCATGAATGTCACTGAACAACTGCCTTGATGTTAACTAGTATTTGCTACACATTGGCAAGGTTCACTACTTTCTTATCCGAGAAAGTTGGGATAAACAGCAACCAGCAAATTGATGTTTGAAAGATAATTTATGAAGCTACTGAAGATATTTTGACCATAAACACTGCCCTGAAGGTCTCCTTGTCAGAGGCTTTGGTGAGTAGACGTCACAGCACTTTGGTATGGACAAGAGTTTTGATGAAGCTGAATTCAATGTTCAATTTGACATAAATCACAGTGAGAAAAGAACTTGAAAGGAGAAAAATAACTTCAAACCGATTTAAATTTTAACTACCAGCATTTGTCAATGTGGCTTCAAGCTAAATCTAAGGATCCCAGAAAGGTTTAGATGTTTTACAGCAACAGGCTGTTGATCAATTTGAATAGATTAAGGTAGCCAAAGCAAGCTTTGTGTGTCAGATGGGGTGAATGTGTGTGACATAAACGAGGTGGATTTGACGATGTTTGAAGTACTGAGGGCCTGGGACAAAGGATGCCATTATATTGAAAAAAATGGAGAAAAGATTCACAAGGACATTACTGGGACTAGATAGATTAAGTTACATGGAGAGATTAGATAGGCAGTGGTTATTTTCCAGTGGGGTGATTCACTCTATAGCAGTGAATGAGAGGAAAAGGAGAGCTGATGGTGATGGTCTGGCGATTGTTAGGCTGTGCGGCTACAGGAATGGGCAAAAAATGAGCCTAATACACTTGATGTTTATTAGAGGAAACAACAGGACAACCATCAATATTAACTGGTATCTATTGCACCTTTAAATTCAGCTACAATAATTAGATGTGGTAATAGATGTTAAAACAATTGCTTAATAAGAGTTAGCACCAAAGACCTTGTTGAATCAATGCGTACTAATGGGCTCTGACCACAGCATGTTGCCATACAACATCTGAACCATTCCAGGATCCTTAGTTTTAGCTAGAAGTCATGTTGTCAAACACTGGTGATTAAAATTTTAGTCAGTTTGAAGTTTCTTTTCTTCTTTTCAGTTTTTTTCTCACCGTAATCAGCTTGTTTTTTTAAAAGAGATGACTCCGTCTTCATCAAATCTGATGTTCTCTCTGCGTGTGGCTTATGGCTCAGTCAGTTTTCTCAGCTCATTCCATTTGCAGTTAAACCTGTATTTCTTCGCTTGCCACTTTGCTTGGTGCTCCACTGGTTTGTTCACCAGTCAGCCCCCTCAAGTGACCTCCTTCTGCCTGCCCTGTTGTGCTATGCTTGGAACCTTCTGTTGTGACAATCTCATCTTCAGCGAACACCTCATTGACTCCCTTTACAAATGATGGCATGCTAGTGAGTGCAGGGAAAATGCAGGAGTGCTGGAGATAGGATGACAACAGGAGAAAATGAAGAGGCAGGTAACCGCAATGGAGAATTGGCAGGTAAAAGTGAGGTGAAGAGGAAGGAGGTGAGAGAAAGGGAAGTGGAAGACTGGATTTGTGAGCTACCAGTCACTAAGAAACAAGGGTTCACTGGGGACCACGGCTTCAGTGAATGTTGATTTCTAGTAAAGGGCTAAAGTTCCTAAGTTATAACTTTGGAACAATATCTTAGGAATTGCTATCTACATGAAATGTTGCTATAGAAAAGCAGCAGCCATCATCAAAAATCCTCACCAACCAGGCCATGTTATTTTTTCGCTGCTGCCATCAGGTAAAAGGTACAAGTACCTCAGGATTCACACCACCAGCTCCAAGAACAGTTACTACTGCTCAATCTTCAGAATCTTGATCAACCAATGGTCTCACTTTAAGGACTCTTTGTCTTATTATTTCATGCCATCAATAGTTATTGCTATTTATTTATATTTGTATTTGCACATTTTGTTGTTCATTGATCCTGTTTACAGTTACTTTTCTACAGATTTGCTAAGTATGCCCACAGGAAAAAGACATAAATGTGGTGACCTGTATGTACATTGACAATAAATGTTACTTCGAACATTGAACTTTGCATTGCCTGAAAAGAGTTAACAAATCCATGGCGTGTAACGGGGAAAACGATATGGGAAAGTTAATTGATATTTTACCTGAAGACCTTACCAGAATTAAGCACAAAGCTATTTAACATATTTACAAATAGTACTGAGCTTAAGGATATAAATATTCTTAGAGTGTTGCCATCATACAGAGCACAATAAGAGATCATTATGAGTCAGAAAAGCCACCAGTTCTGCCTTGGATTTTCAACATGACTTAACTGAGGCACTATTAACTTTGGGGTGTCTGTGTGATCGAGAAATTTTTAAACTGTAGACTCATCTCCACTGGCAATTCTTTCTGTGTGCTCCATAAAGAAGCAGAGTGTCAGCATGCTGCAATTCTCCAGCACTTTGGGGAATCTAAAATTGGTAAATTGGTTTATTATTGTCACAGGTACAGTGAAAAACTTGTCTTGCCTTTTGTTTGTATAGATCAATTCAATATGACAGTATATTCAGATAGTGCATGGGAAAATAATAATAGAATGCAGAATAAAGTGTTACAGTTTAAGATAAAATGCAGAGCAGGGAGACATTAAGGTGCAAGGTTATAATGAGGTAGATTGTGAGATCAAGAGTGCATTTAATCGTACAAACGTTTGTACTTATGGACCTTTCGATAGTGTTATAACAGTGGGACAGAAGCTGTCCTTGAACCTGCTATTCCATACTTCTAGGCTTTTGTATCTCCCGACTGACGTGAGGGAGGAGAAGAGAGGATGTCCAGGATGGGTAGTGTCTTTCATTCTGTTGGTTGCTTTTCCGAGGCAGCGAGAAGTGTAGGCAGAGTCTATGGAGATAATGTGCTGATCTGTGTCCACAACTCTCCATGGTTTCTTTCTCATGGGCAGGGCAGTTGTTAAACCAAGCCTTGATACATTTGGCGAGCATACTTTCTGTGGTCAATCGATAAAGGTCGTTGAAGGTCAGAGGGGATGAGGCAAATTTCTTTTGCACTGAGGAGCTCAAGGTACTGTTGAACTTTCTTGGCACTGGCGTCTCCATGGTTGGATCAGGAGAGCCCACTGCTGATCGGCCACATGTCCCATCGCACATAAGACATGGCACAGGAATAACAAGTTCACTTTTGAACAGAAGAGAGTACCGATGGTGTGGGGGGGGGGGCACTGAAATGAGTATAAGGAAATCTCAAATTAACTAACTTAATTAGTGTGATGCTGTTACAGCTTGGGGCATTCCAGAGTTTAGAGTTCAATTCCTGTGCCATCTGTGAGGAGTTTGTACATTCTCTACTTGAACCATGTGGGTTCCCTCCGAGTGCTCCTGTTTCCTCTCCTCATAGTAGGTTGCAAATTGATTGGGCGGTGTGGCCTGTTGAGCCGTAAGAGCTTGTACTGCACTGTATCTCTAAATAAATAAATCAATAATTAAGTAAACCTTTCCTCCATGTAGCCTTTGCCTTCTTGTATTCGGGCAGCTAATTGATTTTGGCAGATCCAAAACTCACCACCTAGGTTTGTGGGAATCATGGTAACTCACTCCCATGTATGGCTCAATGTTCAGAAATATATTGAATGTCGCGATGAAAAGATTATTGTTGTGCACACCAAGAATAGTGATAAAGTAGATACAAAAAGGTTTGAAGGGCTGACTAAAGAAGAGGCATTGGAAGTTTTGTTGGGTAGAAGATAGTGTGAATAGATCAAGTACATAATTATTAATATGCTGCAGTAATGGAGATTTGTAATTAGCATTAACACAATTTAATAATTAACTTAATTAGCAGATAAATTTATAATAATTAGATTGCAGACTTATTTATTAAGTTACAGGCTGAATTTAGCATTTAAAGAACCGATACATATACTGCACTTTTATAAATCAATGAGTACCTTTCTCGGATTAAAATTGTTGTGAACCTTCCTTTATCAATCTGTGCTCAAATCTTCACAGTTTGTCTGTCAGTTGCACTGTAGGAGAATAACTTAAAAAGGATTATCATGCCACTTGGAGTTTCGCAATTCCCCAGAGCCTTTCAAGAAGTTATCCAGCACAGTACACCTGGACCACATATGACCCACGGGTACGTGCATTAAAGGTCTTGTATCTGGTCTTGACAGCACATGCAAAATACCCATCACACAAAAAGTACAAAGCGAAATAGATTCTCAAGAAAACAATCGGGCATAAAAATGAATTATCAGTGCTAATCATTATCGATCAGTTGCTCTACAAGAGGTCCAGGCAAGAGACTAGAAAAGTGTTAGACAGCATCATTTTTAAAAATTTGCTCATTGTATGTGTGGATCACTGGTTAATGCAGCATATCCTTGTTCAAGAATATCTGTGATGCTGATAGAACTTTTGTTGAATCCAATAGTTTTCAAAGTCACCATTACCAATGTAAGAGACTTACTGAATTTCAGATCTACTTAAGTACTTTGATTTAAATTCATGTAATTGAATTAAGTTGAATCAAAATTCCTTCATGCAATAGAGCAAAAACTTCAAGAGACCACTGGTTAAATGGATTTAAAGTCATACTTTCTGATTGGTAGTCCAGGCTTTTGTGTAGCAGTAACTCTACCATCATTCTAGCACACAGGTTTTGAGAGATACTGGGTCAATAGTTAGTTCTACCGCAGGTTTTCATCTTTGCTGCCTTTTCAGGTAGAGGTCATATTCTACGGGTATCCTGGTCAGGACAAGGTATAACATTTTACATTATCTGGTCTCTGCAAAAGTCCTACAAGTAGTCTCCTCCAAGTGAGAACAAGCCTATTTTAAGTAATCACTTGTCCTCATCTATTCCTTCCATCTATTCAATAATTCTTGTTTTTTTTTAAACATTGTCTCAATAATTTCATTATAATTTTTAAACCAGGGGAACAAGAATTCCACAAAATTTCCCAAACACAATCAAAGCAGAGATTTATACCCTTACGTACCCTTGTCACGTGACTGGGGTTGAAGCTATACTGGACTTGAGGTAATGGTCTTGTGATGGTGGAGTGACATCATTTTCCCGCCAGTAGAGGTCATGTGACAGGTTTTTTTTTACAGGGTATAAAAGGAGGACCCCTCCCTGTGAGAAGGGGCAGTTCGTGGCTAGATTTGCCATGTTGGCTTCATGCCACTGCGTGATTTAATGTTATGACACAGTTTAGTTGAAAGATGAAGTTTTATCTAATGCCTGAAGTTTAAAAGGTATTTGCCAGCAGTTTCTTTACAATACTGCTAGTTGAGAATCAGTGCAGAGTGAAGATCGGGGTTCTGGAGTTAAAAGATCGAGGAGAATCGATTTCGACTGTGAAACAGGTTCGACCTTGTTTTGATCCTCATTCGGAAGGAATTCGTTGACTGTTCTCGTGTTAATCCCTGTGAAATAGCAGAAAGGATTGGGAACAGTTCTGTAAAGGAAAGGTCAGTGCCTTTAAGCCGTTCCATTTGTCCATCTACGTAAATTCGTCGTGGGAAAAGTTTGATTTGGGAACCGAAGCAACACGATGTGAAAGAGAATTTAAATCATCTTTAAAAAGTCTCTCCCTTAAATGGACTGTGAGCATTTTGCACTTTTGCAATACTACTTTGAAGAACTGTTTTTGCAACATTGTTTTAAGAACTGTTTAAGCTTCATTGCTTTAAGAACTGTTTAAGCTGCTGCAAAGCAGCTGATTTCCAGTTACGTGAGTGGTTTGTTTACTTTTGGGGGTTTGTCTTCAGTGTTTAATAAACATGTTATTTGTTATAAAAACCCCTGCCTCACTCATATATTTATTGTTGCTGAGTCCATAACATAAATATCGGGGCTCATCTGGGATTGGATCATTTGAGTTTAAATGCTTGTTAAATTTTGAATCGGTGTTTTGGAAAAGGGGAATACTCAATTCTTTTGTTTGATTGGCTTGTGAGTGGTATTCGGCAACAAAGAATATTGATGAGTTTCTGGCTTGACCAGGTGCGGAGTTGTTAGCAAAAGCGAAAAAAACTGAGGTGTCTGAGATAGCTAGTAGATTGCAACTTGAAGATATTTTGAAGACTACATCAAAGGCTGTAATACAGAGAAAAATCGCGTCACACTATGTGGATTCGGGTGATTTTGATGAAGCGATTTTAGAGTCATTTCTAATAAGTAATCTGGAGATGCAGTTGCAAATTGAACAAATGAAGTTGGAACAAAGTAAAGCAGAATTGGAGCGTTGTAGGTTAGAAGCTGATCAGAAGAAAAGGGATTTTGAATATGCAATGACAGAATTAAGGTCTGGGAATCAGTCTTCTGGTTCTAGAAAACCATTTGTTGCTAGTCAAGAAATTAAATTGGTCTCACCATTTAGTGAAACAGAAGTGGAAAGATATTTCCAACATTTTGAAACAATTGCTCAGATGTCAGAGTGGCCGAAAGATAAATGGTCAGTGTTGTTACAGAGTGTAATTAAAGGCAAAGCACAACAAGTTTATACAGCTTTAACTGCTGCGCAAGCACTTGATTATGATATTGTGAAAATGCATATTTTAAAATCATATGAATTAGTCCCAGAAGCGTATAGAGAAAGATTCAGAAGTTTGAAGAAGTCTGTGGAAAAAAACTTATGTGGAATTCGCCTATGATAAAGCTGTGTGTTTTGAGAGATGGGTTTCTTCTAAAAATGTAAATGGGGACTTTAATGGATTTTAATGCTGATTTTAATGGAGGAATTTAAAAGAAGCATCCCTGTTGAAGTAAGGACCTACTTAAATGAGAGGGATACTGATAAATTGCAGGACTGTGCTAGATCAGCTGATGAGTATGTTTTAATCCATAAGAATAAATTTCCTCATGTCATAATTTTTAAGAGGAAAAATAACAAGGAGACTCAAGGTAAATCAGAAATTAAATCAGAAGTTAATGAGAAAGGTAAGGAGGAAGGAAAACCTGTGAAGGAAAGACAGTTTGGTCTTATTTGTAACTATTGTAAGAAACCTGGCCATGTAATAGCTAACTGTTTCAGATTGAAAAAGAAAGAGAAGGAAGCAGTTCCAGATGCTTGTGTGCAACATACTGAAGCACCTGTAAAATTACAGGGTTTGATAAACACAAATGAGGTTTTGTTAGAGTCTGACCAAGTTAGAAAGTGATATGATCATTTTATAACTGAAGGGTTTGTATCCTTGAAAGAAGGATCTACTCTAGTGCCAATAAAAATCCTCAGGGATACTGGAGCTTCTCAATCACTGATGTTAGGCAGTGTATTGAAGTTTAATGAAGAGTCTGATACTGGTAAGGTAAATTATATAAGAGGTGTTGGGAGTGATTTTATGCCTGTACACTTGCATAAAGTAAATTTAAAGTCAGGGTTAGTTACAGGATTTGTTAAAGTAGGATTACAGCATAGCTTACCTGGTAAGGGTATTTCTTTATTGTTAGGTAATGACTTGGCAGGTGGACATGTTTTTCCTGAATGAATTTGACAATGGAGTCAGAGGAACCAGAGATGAATTCTAACACAGATTCTTCCTGTGTTGTGACTAAAGCTATGGCTAAAAAGATTGATGTGTAGAATGAGGTTGTTAATCATGACTGTTCAACTGAGGATTTGAGTTTTGAGGATGTGTCAGAGACTTTCTTACCTTCGTTGTCTGAACAAGATTCTTGGAGTAAGTCTGAGTATGAAGATTTATCTCTGTCTTGGAAGGAGATGATAGCAGAGCAGAATAGAGACCCTGAGATTATAAAATTAAGAGAACAAGCTCTACTAGATAGTGAAATTGAGAAGGTGCCAGTAGGATATTACTTGGAAAAGGGAGTGTTGAAGAGGAAGTGGAGATCACCTACAGTTCCTGCAAGTGAGGATTGGAATATTGTTTACTAGGTAGTTGTCCCTAAAGTTTATCGAAATGAGATTTTGACTTTAGCTCATAGTGTGCCTTTAGGTGGACATCAAGGGGTAAGGAAAACTATGGACAAGATTTTAAAACATTTTTACTGGCCTGGTCTAAGAAAAGATGTGGCAATGTTTTGTAAAACATGCCATACTTGTCAAATTGTGGGTAAACCAAATCAAGTTACACCAGTGGCTCCATTACAACCTATTCCAGCATTTGGTGAACCATTTTCTAAAGTTATTGTAGATTGTGTTGGTCCATTACCAAAGACAAAAACTGGTTATCAGTACTTGTTGACTATCATGTGTACTTCTTCTAGGTTTCCAGAGGCAGTACCACTTAGGAATATAAAAGCTAAAACTGTGACAAAGGCCCTTATAAAATTCTTTACTTATTTTGGATTACCTAAGGAAATACAAACTGATCAAGGCAGTAATTTTATGTCTGGATTGTTTCAACAGATAGATTATAAATTAGGAGCTAAGCAAATCACTTCATCTGCATACCATCCAGAATCGCAAGGTGCCTTGGAGAGGTTTCATTCTACCCTCAAGAATATGATTAGGACGTATTGTGTGGAAAATGAAAGTGATTGGGATGAGGGTATAAACTTACTTTTATTTGCAGTAAGGGAATCGGTACAAGAATCTTTAGTTTTTAGTCCATTTGAACTTGTATTTGTGCATAGTGTTAGAGGACCTTCAGCTTTATTAAAAGAACAGTGGATTAGTAAGGAAATACACACTAATTTGTTGGACTATGTTTTGAAATTTAAGGACAGGTTACATAAAGCTTGTAGCTTAGCCAAGGAAAATTTAAAATTGGCTCAGGAGAAAATGAAAACTTGGTATGATAAAGAAGCTAGGATGAGGATGTTTAAGCCTGGAGATAAGGTGTTGGTTCTTTTCCCAGTGCAAACGAATCCTTTACAAGCTAGATTTCATGGTCCTTATGAAATTGTGCCTAAAATCAATGATGTGGATTACATGATAAAAACTCCAGATTGTAGAAGGTCAGCACAACTTTGCCATATAAATATGATAAAACCATATTTTGAGAAACAATCTGATACTGTGACTGTTGTGGTTAGTGAGAATGAGTTTGATTTAACGAGGAACATAATAGATGATTCATCTGAATTTCATTCTAAATCCAACATTGTTTCTGTTAGGTTATCAAATTCAACCATTCTGGAAAATATTGATGAGAAATTAGCACATTTACAGCTAGAGCAGAAACAGCAGATGAAGAAATTAATTTTTAAATATAAGGATTTGTTTCCAGATGTTCCGAGAAGGACTACTATAGCTTCACATGATGTAGATGTTGGAGATGCCAAACCTATTAAACAACACCCATATAGGATGAACATAGAAAAATGTGAACTTGTTGAGAAAGAAATAAAATATATGTTAGAGAATCATATTATTAGGCATTCTAACTTGAATTGGAGTTCACCCTGTGTTATGGTGCCAAAACCAGATGGTAGTATTAGATTTTGTATGGACTATAGGAAGGTGAATGCTGTAACGAAAACAGATGCATATCCAATTCCTAGAGTAGATGATTGTGTAGATAAAGTTGGAAAAGCAAAGTTCCTTACAGAGATTGATTTATTGAAAGGGTATTGGTGTGTTCCATTAACAAACAGAGGTAGAAAGATTTCTGCATTTGTAACTCCATCTGGGTTATATGAATATAATGTTCTTCCATTTGGGATGAAGAATGCCCCAGGTACTTTCCAGAGGATGATTAACTCTGGGATTGAGGGATTGAAAGATACTAATGCTTATATTGATGATTTAGTGACAGGAAATGATACTTGGGAAGCACACATTATTGGAGAAATTGTTTGAAAGGTTTTCAAAAGCTAACTTAACTATTAATTCAGCTAAGAGTGAATTTGGACATGCCACTGTGACTTACCTTGGTTATGTTGTGGGTCAAGGTAAGGTAGCTCCTGTTCAGGCAAAAGTTCGGGCAATTTTAGAGATTCCCACTCCAACGGGGAAAAAAAACTCTCAGAAGGTTCTTGGGAATGGTAGGATACTATCCGAAATTTTGTAAGAATTTTGCTAGTGTTGCCCTTCCATTAACTAACCTTTTGCAGAAGAATGTGAAGTTTGTGTGGACAGTGCCTTGTCAAGAAGCATTTGAAAAATTGAAAACAATGATATGTCAACAACCTGTGCTTAAGGCACCTGACTTTGAAAAATCCCTTTTCATTAGCTGTAGATGCTAGTGATGAGGCTGCAGGAGCAGTATTAATGCAAAGGAATGAGGGTGATGAGGTTGATCATCCAGTAGCGTACTTTTCTAAGAAATTTGATAAGCATCAAAGAAACTATTCAACAAAAGAGAAGGAATTGTTATCTCTTGTTTTAGGTCTAGAATATTTTGAGGTATATGTTGGTACAACTCAAAAACCACATTGTTTACACTGATCATAATCCGTTAGTGTTTCTGAGTAAGATGAAAAACAAAAACAGAAGATTATTAAATTGGAGTTTGATGTTACAAGAGTACAATATTGTGATAACTCATACTAAAGGTAAAGATAATGTGGTTGCTGATTGTCTATCTCGATGTTGAATGTACAATGTAATTTTTTTATGGAGTGGTTTTTTTACAATTGTAACACTCCTACTGTATTGTAAGATGTTATATGATGATACTGTATTGTATATTGTGTATGTTATAAAATTTATACATTTGTTTTTCTTGTAAATGTTAAAATTTTTGTTCTTGACAGACAAATTTTTTTTTGGAGGGAGGTGTTACGTACCCTTGTCACGTGACTGGGGTTGAAGCTATACTGGACTTGAGGTAATGGTCTTGTGATGGTGGAGTGACGTCATTTTCCCGCCAGTATAGGTCATGTGACAGGTTTTTTTTACAGGGTATAAAAGGAGGACCCCTCCCTGTGAGGAGGGGCAGTTTGTGGCTGGATTTGCCATGTTGGCTTCATGCCACTGTGTGATTTAATGTTATGACACAGTTTAGTTGAAAGATGAAGTTTTGTCTAATGCCTGAAGTTTAAAAGGTATTTGCCAGCAGTTTCTTTACAATACTGCTAGTTGAGAATCAGTGCAGAGTGAAGATCGGAGTTCTGGAGTTAAAAGATCGAGGAGAATCGATTTCGGCTGTGAAACAGGTTCGACCTTGTTTTGATCCTCATTCGGAAGGAATTCGTTGACTGTTCTCGTGTTAATCCCTGTGAAATAGCAGAAAGGATTGGGAACAGTTTTGTAAAGGAAAGGTCAGAGCCTTTAAGCTGTTCCATTTGTCCATCTACGTAAATTCGTCGTGGGAAAATTTCGATTTGGGAACCGAAGCAACACGACGTGAAAGAAAATTTAAATCGTCTTAAGAACGTCTCTCCCTTAAATGGACTGTGAGCATTTTGAACTTTTGCAATACTACTTTGAAGAACTGTTTTTGCAATATCGTTTTAAGAACTGTTTAAGCTTCATTGCTTTAAGAACTGTTTAAGCTGCCGCACAGCAGCTGATTTCCGGTTACGTGAGTGGTTTGTTTACTTTTGGGGGGTTTGTCTTCAGTGTTTAATAAACGTGTTATTTGTTATAAAAAAAACCCTGCATCATTCATATATTTATTGTTGCTGAGTCCATAACAATAATGTCACCTTACTACTTTGGTAAAATAACTATCTACCATCAGATTTGCTTTACTTAATTACAGTTGTGGTGGTGTAAATGTGCAGATAATTAGTACCATACAATCCTGTTCATTTTCCTTGCACAGTAGATCTATTCCATTCTCCCAATGGCTTTTGAAGCCTTTTTTGTCCCAATGAAAGAGCCTTTAGCTTCCTTTCAACTGAATTGCATCTATCTCTCTGTCCACTAAGTTCCAAAATCTATTCAGAGATCTCGGTTTCTGTGTTGCAGTTTTTAATCTGCCGCCTTTTTAGCTGTCATGCTAAATAAATAAAGATATGTTGCAGAAATGTAGCCATTATGCTCATATTTACAAGTCCCAGATCCTTTGAAACCCCATTAGAAACATTCTGCCTGGCTGCTGACAATCCCAGCAAAGGCCTGGGTTACAAATCAACTCCTATGATTTTATTAAATTCAAAAATTAAACATAATGTATGTAAATACAGCAGAATGAGTTTCCTCTCTCCATTTGTAGTATTGTTCTTTCTTTACATGCATATATGCTACTCATTACAACAGTGTGGAGGTAAAGTTGCCGTTCTGTGTGATTTTTCTGTATTTTTTAACTTGGGGACAAAATTAACTTTTAGAGGTCTGTACAAATAGAGCTCGATTGTTCCCCAGGGACATCCTATACCACCAACCACTGCGCTTTGTCAAACACCAATGAGTAATCAATTGACAGGGTAAGTGAATGACCAGGAATTGGGGATTCCGAAGCAGGAAATTATAGGTTGGCTTACTTTGCAAGAGTGTATAGGAACTCAACACTATTTGAAAATAGTGAAACAATGACAAATCGTACAGACGATTTTTGACACAATGGCTCATAAAGTGCAGGAAGTTAACACGGATACACTGTGTCAGACATTTTTGCAAAGAGTTTGGAGTACAGAAGATGGAAAACTTGACTGCGCTCAAACAAGCTCCCATAAAACCTTCCTTGCAGCACTGAGCGCAGTTTTGGTCTCTAGGGGAGGCGAAGCGAAGTTAAGATGGTGCTAAACAGCGACTCCTTTGCTTGCATCTTCAGAAACAGGTCTAATTTCCATCTTTAATATCTTTATTTTTCCCTTTCAGGGTTCTTTTGAAGACTGTGAACTGGAGTTACACACTGGGGGAATGGGAGCCGCTCTCGAGGTTTTCAGGACTGGCCATTGTTTGGCACACTAGGGGTTTGGCCTGAGACTCCGGCTCGAATTCAGAAACCTAAGATCTTCGTGCTCTGGAGACGGGCAGATCGAGGGTTGGTGTCACTGCAGGGACCTGTGTCGTCGGGGGAGCTGGAAAATCTACTGCCGTAGAACTGAAGACCCAGGATCTTAGCGATCTTCAGGCACAGAGCTCAGAAAAAGCAACGTAACAGACTTTTAACATCATAAACCAGTGTTCGTTATGCCTTCCTGCTCGCTGGGAAAATGGAGACACGTCTTTCTCCCTTATTAGGGAGAGAGAGAATCTGCGGTATGTCGAATGCCGGGTAAAACGCGAAGTCTTTGGGGTAACTGCAAGTCTGTGTCTTTGCTATTGCTTTGCTCGCGCTTGAGTGCTCGGTGGCAGTGCTGATGCTTGCAATTTTTTTGCCGGTGGGGGAGGGGTGATCATTGCTCACTCTGCCACTTATGTGTTCTTATGTTTAACTGTTGTTCATTCTTTGGGGCACTTCTCTGTTCTCATGGATGTTTGTGAAGTAAAAGCATTTCAGGATGTATATCGTATACATTTCTCTGACTTTAATTTGGACCTTTGAATCTTTAGCGTTCAGTTACTAGACTACTATTTAGAGGTATGGACTATTGACATGGAGACCTAAGTCCAAACACCAACAATGGCAGGCTGAGTATTAACATGGACCAAAAAAACAGTAGTAATAGTGATCATGAAACTACTGGCTAATCAAGAAAGCCCATCTAATTAAATAATGTAGCCAAGGAAAGCGAATCTGTCATGGGAGTACAAGTTTACAGATAATCAGTATAAGTAAGGTTTCATTCATTATTGACCTACGGGAGCACATGTACCACAGTGACTCTGATGTCAACCACTCATTGAAATGGGCTGTCAAGTCAATTAATGTAAAAGGAGATTAGTGATTGACAATAAATGTTGCTTTTGTAGAAACATTTACATTCTCTATATTGGAGAACTGGGAAGGCCTATTTTCAATAAATACAATTAACAAAAATATTACCACCCACTTCTACTGTAATTTTCAGCATCAGTTTTTCCCGAAGGATTGTATCAAGTCCCTTGCTAAAATGCAAAACTCTACGTTCTCTAACTTACCCAGTTCTAACATGTTCTCACTGGTTAATCAGGATGGCAAGAAGAGGACTAGAATATAGAAACATAGAAAATAGGTGCAGGAGTAGGCCATTTGGCCCTTTGAGCCTGCACCGCCATTCAGTATGATCATGGCTGATCATCCAACTCAGAACCCTGTACCTGCTTTCTCTCCATACCCCCTGATCCCTTTAGCCACAAGGACCATATCTAACTTCCCCTTAAGTATAGCCAATGAACCGGCTTCAACTGATCCACAGATCCACCATTCCCTGTGTGAAGAAGTTTTTCCTCATCGCGGTCCTAAAAGGCTTCCCCATTATCCTTAAACTGTAACCCCTCGTTCTAGACTTCCCCAACATCGGAAACAATCTTCCTGCATCTAGCCTGTCCAATCCCTTTAGAATTTTATACGTTTCAGTAAGATCTTTTAAATTCCAGTGAGTATAAGCCTAGTCAATCCAATCTTTCTTCATATGAAAGTCCTGCCACCCCAGAAATCAATCTGGCGAACCTTCTTTGTACTCCCTCTATGGCAAGAATGTCTTTCCTCAGGTTAGGGGACCAAAACTGCACACAATACTCTAGGTACAGTCTCACCAAGGCCTTGTTACAACTGCAGTAGAACCTCCCTGCTCCTGTACTCCAATCCTTTTGCTATGAATGCCAACATACCATTTGCCTTTTTCACTGCCTGCTGTACCTGCATGCCCACCTTCAATGACTGGTGTAGAATGACACCCAGGTCTCGTTGCACCTCCCCTTTTCCTAATCGGCCACCATTCAGATAATAATAATAATAATAATAATATAAAAGCACTGGTGCAATGCTGAGACTTTATAAGCACTGATCAGACCACATTTGGAGTAATCTCAACAGTTTTGGGCCCCATGTCTAAGAAAGGGTGTGCTGGCATTGGAGATGATCCAGAAAACATTTATGAGAACATTCCTGGGAATGAAAGGGTCAATGAACGTGTGTTTGACGGCTCTCCTTATTGGGAGTTTAGAAGAATGAAGGGGGATCTCATTGAAACCTTCCAAAAATATTGAAAAGCCTGGATAGAGTGAAAGTGGACAGCATGTTTCCAATGGTGCCAGAATTTAGGACCAGAGGGCTCAACCTCAGAATACAAGGACATCCCTTTACAGCAGAAATAAGGAGGGATTTCTTTTGCCAGAAGGTGAAGATTCTGTGGAATTCATTGCCACAGACTGCTGTGGAGTTCAAGTCCCTGGGTATATTTAAAGTAGAGGGTATTGGGTACTTGACTAGACAGGATATCAAAGATTATAGGGAGCACGCAGGAGAATGGAGTTGGGAGGGAAAATATATTAGCCATGATCAAATGGTAGAGCAGATTTGATGGGCTAAATGGCCTCATACTGCACTTATATCATATGGGCTTAAAGTAAAAATACAGTATAAGGAGCCAGACATGCCTGTTCAAATGGTGTTCAAATACTGTATTTGAAAAAATTAATTTTGATATAAAAATCAATAGAACATTGTTAAGTATACACTGGATAAATAGGCTAAAATACCACTCTGTATGTTTCATATTCACAAACTACACATTTATATCAATGAGTACAAATTATTTTCTTCTGTGTCTAACACTGGATAACTCCACTTGACAGTCCCTTTAAAACTGTACACCAATTTCTTTTTATTCTTTATTACCAGAAGTCTCTTACTCTGTATAGTTCATTTATTTCAACACTCTGCCTGACATGTTAATGATTGGAAAGAAAAGGAAAAATTACCTTGTACACAAAGCAGTTCAAAAGGAGCAAATAATAAGAAAGTCTGCTACCTTGCACATCTCAGGGATAATGCGGTGTAATTGAATCTCCTGTAATTTTGGATTTGTGTGAATCTGAGTGACAGCTCAGAGCTGTGTATTCAGCCATTATTTACCCTCGGCTGCCCAGAGTTATTTTACTTTTTTTCTTTTCACTTTTCATTCCGTTTTGATTCAGTCTCAAAACACACATGATTATCTGGCCAGGGGATGCCAAGAAAATCTTCAGCAAACCTTCTATAACTGGGTACCAAAAGGTGAAAGATAACACAGTTCATGCAGTGATTTGCCAGGACCACTCATAGAAAATCAGTCAAGCCAAGCAACCACCAATGGGCGGACATCTGACTTGCGCACGGGACTTGGACATTGTGGATAAAGTTGCCTTTTACTCATCCCTGACTGGTGCTGCGGAGAGCCTTTAACTGTCATCCTGTTGCAATTGTGACCATGAAACTACTGGAGTGCACTTTTACAGTTCTGTAGTTTTGTGGCCACTTTGAATTTTAGTTTCTAAATCCAACTTTATTAAACTCTTTCACTGCAATAGGGGGATTCAAACTCAAATCCCTGGATAAATAGTCCAGGGATTCATTCAGCATTTTAATCACCAGGCTGCTGTACTCTTAAATACCCACTTATTGATCAAGATTAGTATCAGATGAAACTGTACGATCTAATAGTTCCTAACCAGATAGTATTGTTCATCTAACGGCATGCCATTTACTGAGGATGACATAGAAACCTGCTGCAAAGATAACGTAGATTCTTGCCCAACAATCAAAATTCAAAGTAAATGTATTATCAGAATATGTATATATTACTATATACTACCTAGAGATTTGGAGTAGGAAAACTCTGATCTCAAACTTTGGCTGCCTTGTGGCTATACCCTCTCATGTGGAAGGATTTGGGAGTAAACCCTGAGGGAAAGTTCTGGAGCTGGAGTTCCTAAGGCAGTCCTACGTTGAGTCCAATGCTAACTGGCAACTCCTGCGAAGCCACTGGTGCCGAACTGTATCGATCTCCGTCGCTTCTTTGGATTGATCAGCTGTGTGGAGAGGGGGGCGTCTGCATATAGTTGCAGTAGGTTGCTCTGCATATCGTTTTGCCCTTGCTTACGGATCATGTAGGCAGCTGGGATGCAACATCCAAGCAACATGCAGGCATTTACAAGGAAAAAGAAATACAAAAGATTTACAAGAAACTACATAAACAAAGACTGGCAGATGAACAATGTGCAAATAGAACTACTGAAACCTGAGCTGTATGGAGTCCTTGAAATTTAGTTTGTAGGTTCAAGAAGTTTAAAAGTAAATTTATTGTTAGAGTAAATTTATGTCACCATAAACAACCTTGAGATACGGTTTCTTGAAGGCAGTCGCAGTAAATACAAGGAAACACTATAGAGTCAATGAAAAACTATGCATGGACAGGAGACAACGTATTGTGCAAATATAAAAGAAAAAAACAAAATAATAATAATGAAAAGTAATAAATAGTATTGAGAACATGAATTGTAGAGACCTTGAAAGTGAGTCCATCAGTGGAAATGGGAATCACTTCATTCTCGGGGTGGGTGAAGTTACTCACTCTGGTTCAGGATCCTGATGGCTGAGGGGTAATAACTGTTCATGAACCTGGTAGTGTGGGACCACCAGGAAGAGCTCAGAGTAGTGGTGATTGAAGTTGTCCACGCCAGTTCAGCAGCCTGATGGTGTAGGGTAATTGCTGTTCCTGAACCTGTTGGTGTGGGACCCACTTCTGTAGTTCCTGCCCAATGATAGTAGCAAGAAGAGTTACGTGGCCCAGAAATACGCATTAGCAATGATTCTAGTGTACATTCATCAATAAATAAATGATCAGCAGCTTCCAATTCTAACAAAAGGAGGGTCCTAAATTTTGTGGAAGAGGAAAGCAAGAATCAGAATCAGGTTTAATATCACTGGCATATGTTATGAAATTTGCTGTTTTACAGCGGCAGTATTTTGCAATATAGTATAAAACTATAAATTACAATAAGTACATATTAAAAAAGAAAATTAAATAAGTAGTGCAAAAAGAGAGGAAAAAAACTGAGATCATGTTCATGGGTTTATTGTCTATTCAGAAATATGATGGTGGAGGGGAAGAAGCTGTTCCTGAAGTGGTGAGTGTGTGTCTTCAGGATCCTGTAACTCTGCCTTGATGGTAACATAGAGAAGAGGGCACATTATGTGGTGGGTGATGGGGGTCCTAACAACAGGCACCACCTTTGTGAGGCATCGCTCTTTGAAAGTGTCCTGGGTGCTGGGGAGGCTAGTACCATGATGGAGCTGACAGATCTTACAACTTTCTGCAGCTTTTCCCGATCCTGTGCAGCGATCCTCTGTACCGGACAGTGATGCTTTTAGGTGATCTACACGCTTCTTCAGCTTTGACTGGGCTACTGATGTGGCATTGAGCCCCGGTGCAATAATGATAAAATCCATTTAATATTTTAAATTCAGGATTTTAGCTTTGGAGATGAGAAGTGCATTTAAAATCAAAAATACATTGGTACAGCCTGAACTTTTCATATGATGCTCAGTGCCATTTGGCAGCCAGTAGCACAAGAGCAAAGGAGAGAGCATACTAGGAACACATCAAGTAATTGCTTTCAGCGCAGACTGACAGCACAGACAACAAACAGTCCTTAACGCCAACTGACCTTGTACTGCTTCCATTCCAAATTACAGCAATTGTCTTATAATTTGAGCTGATTTTTTGAAGATTTTAATCATTTCTATTTCTATAACCAACATACTTCCTTTCAGCTGAAACGCTGCTATTGGTTAGAATGTCTCTCAAATTCAAAGAGCAGCAGGCATAAATCAATGGAGATTGAAGATAATCCCAGCCGAACATACATTAATTGCCAGATAACCCATGGATGTAATTATAATTATAAGAATTTTGAGATTTTTTCTAAACCAGAGAAGTGAGCTCAGTTGAAGAATCCCTGGTTAAATAATCCTCAGACTACAGAACAGAGGAAGTGATTCTGACTCGTCTCTTTAAAGTGCAGTTAGGTTACTCAAAACCTTTCATCTTTTATTGATCCTTCTTCACTTTTAAAAAGTGACACCATTTTCCTGGACTTTCATCAGACTCTTAACTTTTTTTCACATTGGGTTGACATATAACCTATTCGTGGGAAGAAATTAATCCTCAGATAAACATTATAGCAGTTCTGGTTCAGTCACAGCAACACTGTTTCTGAATTATAAAGAAAAACAGTGAAGATGATCAAAGAAACAACATCAAAAAGCTGGCCCATTTGAAGATGTTACCTTTTCAAAGCACAAGATAGTCAAACCTAAACTGTTCTCTTCAACCCTCAAACAATTTATTCTAATAATGTCCATGACAGCAAGTGGAACCATTAGCAAATCCACTTAAAAATGTATTTGATATCTGCAACTTCCAATTCATACAAGTATGATCCCTTTATACATCAATTTAATTTTGTTTTCATGGAATAATTTCCTGTAAAATGCTTAGTGCTTTTTTTTTATAAAAGTGTTTAGTTCTTTTTCTCAGTTATCGGTGACCCAGAGATTAGAGATGACTTTGCTTTCGCCCATACGTTGGACCCTTACACTACTTACAGTACAGGTATAGATGCCTAACATGCACTACAATGGGTAGCAGGTTTGGTTCCAAATATAGCTTTCAACTGAAGGTGCAGAATGAAGGAACTTCTTACTAATTTCCATTTCTCTCAAACTCTGTGGTACAATGCCATAAGATAAAGGGGCAGAATTAGACCAATCGGCCCATCAAGTCTGCTCTGCCATTCCATCATGGCTAATTTAATATCCCTCTCGACCCCCTTCTCCCGCCTTCTCACCATAACCTTCGATGCCCTTACTAATCAAGGACCTATCAACCTCTGCTTTAAACATACTCAATGACTTGGCCTCCACAACAGTCCAAGGCAATGAATTCCACACATTCACCACCCTCTGGCTAAAGAAATATCTTCTCATCTCTGTTCTAAATGGATGTCCCTCTATTCTAAGGCTGTGCCCTCTGGTTATGACTACTTACAGTGATAAGTTTTCGAGTGTTATAGGTAACCAACCAAATCTCAGACTCCCAATGAAATATAGACACTGTCTTGTCTTCTTTATAGCTGCATTGATATGTTGGGATCAGGTTAGATCCTCAGAGATCTTCACACTCAGTACTTGAAATTCTTCCTTCTCTCCACTTCTGATCACTCTGTGAGAATTGGTTTGTGTTCACTTATCTTACCTTCCCGAAGTGCGAGGCTGATACTGCGACACCACTCAATAAGCTGATATATCTCACTCCTGTACGCCCTGTTGTCTCATTTGAGGTTCTACTAACAATGGTTGTATCATCAGCAAATTTACAGATAGCATTTGAGCTATACCTAGCCGCATAGTCATGGTTATAGAGAGAGTAGAGCAGCAGGCTAAGCACACACATCTGAGGTGCACCAATGTTGTTCATCAACAAGGAGGAGGTATTATTACCAATCTGCACAGACTGTGATCTCCTGGTTAGAAAGTCTAGGATCCAATTGCAGAGAGAGGTACAGAGGTCCAGGTTCTGTGGCTTATTGATCGGGACTGTGGGAATGATGGCGTTAAATGCTGAGCAATAGTCAATGAACAGCATCCTGACGTAGGTGTTTGTGTTGTACAGGTGGTCTAAGGCAATGTGAGGAGCTATTGAGATTGCATCTCTTGGACCTACTGTGGTGATAGGCAAATTGCAATGGGTCCAGGTCCTTGTTGAGGCAGGAGTTGATTCTCGCTATGACCAATCTCGCAGAGCATTTCATCACTGTAGACGTGAGTGTTACTGGATGATAGTCGTTGAGACAGCACACACTACTTTTCTTGGGCACTGGAATAATCGTTAGCCTTTTGAAGCAGGTGGAAGCTTCCGACCGTAGTAATGAGAGGTTGAGAATGTTCTTGAATACTCCTGCCAGTTGGTTGATGCAACTTTTCGAGGCCATACCAGGTACTCCATCAGGGCTTGCTGTCAAACAAGGCTTCATCCTCCAGAAAGACAGCCTGCCATTGGCCTCCACAACAGAGACCACAGGGTCACTGGCTGCAGCATGTATTTCACAGCTGTAGTTATATTCTCCCTTTCAAAGCGGGCATAGAATGCACTGAGCTCGTCTGGTAGTGAAGCATCGCTCCCATTCATGCTCTTGGGTTTTGCTTTGTAGAAAGTAATGTCTTGCAAACTCTGCTAGAGTCAACATGCATCCGATGTCACTGCCAACCTCACTCTTGAAATAGCCCTCTGATTTTCTTGTAGAGTCCTGGTTCACCGGGCTTAAATGCCACAGATCAGGCCCTCAGCAGATCACAAACCTTCTGCTTCATCCATCAGCTTTTGGTTTGGGAACGTACAGCAAGTTCTCATTGGCACACATACACCCATTCATCCACATAGGTTTTAACTAAGTCAGTAATGATGAACCGCAGCATACTTTTACGGATTTGAAGACAAACCCCTGAATACAGTCCTGTCCACCAATTCAAAACAGTCCTGTAAGCACTCCTCTACTTTCCTTGTCCATACCTTCTTGGTCCTCAGTAATGGTGCTGTAGACTTTAGTCTCTGGCTAAGCTCAGGGAGTAGAAGTACAGCCAGGTGATCAGACCTTCTGGAGTGCAGGCATGGAACAGCATGGGAAGCACTCCTGATGGTGGTGTAGCAGTGTGTTGTTTCCTCTGGTACTGCAAGTAGTTTGTTGATAGTAATTATTTAGTGATCTTTCCAAGCTGGCCTGGTTAAAATCCCTCAACATGATGGTGAAGGTGTCAGCGGGTGCGGTTTGATGCATGCTCACCCCATTGCTCGGATCATCTCGACCCTTCTTGACATTCACTGTCTGGTATGGGCGGGGGGGCTACTACACAAGATCGAAGCAAGTCGCAGAAGTCTGTAAGATTCATCAACTCCATCATGAGTACTAGCCTCTGTAGCATCCAAGTGTAATGCCCTGTTTAAGATTTCTACTGCTACGCTCTATGCATTTCATTTCAGCAGCTGTCTGCAAAAGCAGTGTGACCTGCTGGTAGAGTGTTTTTGTTTTGGCTAATATAAGAAGCCCTGCTACTCAACTTAGAGTGTCAGACAATCAAGATTGTGGGGAAGAGTTTTCTGAAGGACAGTAGTCTGGTTCAGGGGGCTTTTGGTGGGAGCTGAAGAGCGGGACAGAAGGGAAGATGCTACAGAACGCTGTTGGAAGGAGAGTTCATATTGCATGAAGTGCTTTGTGCAGATGAATAGCTCCAAGAAGGAAGAGCTAATACTCCTGAGAGAGAGCAAACTTGTTGGACTTTGTGGGAAGTTCAGAAAGTGTTGTGTGCTTTCAACAGACCATGGGTCCAACGTGTGAGTGAAAAACAGCTTCAGTAAGAGCTCCAATGGTCTGTGCACATTGGACTGATTTACCTGCAACGGGCCCTTTGATTTTCTTTTTCCTATTAACTGCTTGATAAAGCTGAAATTTGTAAATTCACTTTCTTCATAATTTTATGCTGTGCAAGATCTTTATTTAGAACATCATGATGTTCCTGTGTGGTTAAACCCCAAATCATGCAGATCCTCGACGTACATTGTTTATGGAGGGTGGCCTTCTCACCACTGGGTCATGAGGCTGTAGACAAAGCTAGCTAATGAGCCAAGTTTGTAAATGGGCCCGGTGAGAGGGTTGCACAAGACATCTTCAAGGAGCAGTGCCTTAGGAAGGCTGCGTCCATCATTAAAGACCCCCCACCATCCAGGACATGCCCTCTTCTCATTGTTACCATCAGGAAGGAGGTACAAAAGCCCAAAGGCACACACTCAGTGATTCCATAGCAGCTTCTTCTGTTCTGTCACCTGATTTCTAAATGGACATTGAACCTACAAACACTACAACATGACATTATTATTTTTTTGCACTACTTGCTTTAACTATTTAATAGACATATATATGCTTACAGTAATTCAGCTTTTTCTCTGTATTTATTTATCACGTATTCATTGTACTGCTGCCATAAAGTTAACAAATTTTATGCCATACGCTGGTGATGTTAAACCTGATTCCGAATTCTGACTGCAAAAGCTGCCAGGTCATTGAAAAAATCTAACCTGATTGGTCACTTAGAGAGGACAGCCTCCACCATGACCAGTCTGACTTCTTTTCCACTGATTGACTTTGGAAAGTTTAGTTATGTGCAAGTGTGGTCATGAGGGGCAGACTACAGAACACATGACCATTTCACAAACATGGAGGAGGAATCATAATAAAACAGTAACACGTGCAGAACGCTGGAGAAACTCAGCAGGTCAGGCAAAATCTATAAAAATAGTAAACAGTTGACATCTCCATCCTAGACCCTTCTTCAAGTCTGAGAAGTAAGGGGAAAGATGTCAGAATAAAAAGGTGTCAGTGGGGGGGGGGGGCGGTAGAGGCCAGCTGGAAGGTGATAGTTGGAGCCAAGTGGGTGGGAAAGGTAAGGGGCTGGAGAAGAAAGAATCTGATAGGAGAGGAGAGTGGACAACAGGAGAAAGGGGAGGAAGAAGTGACCTGGGGGAAGCAATAAGCAGGTGAGAGGAAATGAAAAGTCAGAGTGGGAATGGGGGGGGAGTGGAGGAGGGAATTAATTCTCTGGAAACAGAAATCGATATTCATGTCATCAGAGGTTCAAGGATACCCAGATTGAAGTAAAACGTGTTGCACCTCCACCTTGAGGGTGGCCTCATCGTGGCGCAATAAACTCAATTATCTTTATTAAACATCCAAATGTAAATTGACGTTGTTCTACAGCTATATCAGACGCATGAGAAAGGAGTCTTCGATGTCCTCAAATTAAATAGGGATGGGAATTTAATTATTGTTGAAGTAAACTTCAGAACTATGTTATTGGCTGCAGTACTTGGTATTATGAAAAGTGCTATGGAAATGCAAGACTTTCTTCATCAATAAGATCCTGTTATTTTCTACCACTACCCAAGAACAATGTAAACAACATTTCTTTTCAGTGACGACTCCTTGAAGACTTTGAGGTTTATAGAACTGGCAGTGCAATTCTTACAAGAACAGCTAAACACAAGAACAGGTAGTTTATGAGGCTGAGCAACAACTAGGTTTTCATTTCATTTGTTCATAAGGTGATCCATCATGTTCAAATTCAATTAATAACAATGGGAAATTGAGTTGAAGATTCCTTCAGGAGCTTCTCAATATCATTTCATTTTGCTACAGTTTTCTCCAAATGTACCAGAGAGGCTTTTGATAGAGTTGCTAGTTTGCTACTGGCATAAGCAATTCTACAATCAGTCTTTTATTCTTTCCAGTTAAATTAGGTAGTGATCTTCCCTGATACCAGCACAAACACAGACCACAAAATCACTTCCCACTTACCCATTTACATTGTCAAAAAGCTCTCTTGATTTAAGAAAATTCAAGGCCTAAACTGGATTGGCTTCCAAGTTTCTCAAAACCTAGTATGATTCACATTCAAATGGTTTTATTGTCATAAGGGTGCAATGAAATTTCTGACTTGTGTGAAGCTCATAAGCAGTCGTCATGATGATGCTAAATACAACAATAAATATGACAATGAGCTCTAAACAACTGAATGATGCAAAGACTGTAGTGTAGTCTGAAGTAGCGCAAAAAGTAATTCTGAAGTGACAAGAATGGAATGTTCCCAAACTGGATCTCAGCACGGAGTAACATGACTGACGCCTGATTGTTAGGGACAGACCAACAACAGAACGAACACTCCTTGAAACAGAACGTACTAATTTTCCGGGTCATGCCACTGAGGAGCAGAAAGCACCTCAGAAGTGTGTGGGCAATTTGTGGTCAGAAGAGCTTGATTAAACTTCCAGAAATAATTAATTTGATCGAAAATTCTGGTTGCACCCAACTCTGAGCTGGCTGCCACAGGCTTTGGTGCTCCCAATTTTTGGCACCTGAACCACAATCTACTGTGATATGTTCCACATACTGGCAATAAAGTGAGTTTGATTCTGAAATGATAACATTTAAATCCCACTCCATCAAATAAGTGACTTTTAGCTGAACTTACGACCATTCAGGCTAAAAACTGGCAGTGGAATTGATTAACACAAACAGGTCAATCGAAGATAGGTTATGGCTAGAACCCGGGAGCCTGTGCTCCATCGAGGTAGCCAATCTTAATGAAATATGGCTGGCGTAAATGCTACCTTTGTTTCTTGACTAGAATATTGTTCATTCTCTGAGGAGATGTTGAAGCAAATAAGAATGAATTAATGCAGCAGAAGCAAACCATCCTGAGCACTCGGTAAAAACCTGACAGTTTTCTTTACAACATCTCCTCATTTTGTTTCATTTGGTCACTCTCTCTCAGGAGATAATGTCTAAAATTACCGGCAACACTAAACATCGGCAGAAAGAATAGTTTGTATTTTCTTTTAACACTTCTTGTGTTGATAAGAATCATATCAGCAGATTTGGTCTGTTACTTGGATTTAACAGAGCAATGCAAAAACATGGGCATCAACTGATACTACATGTATTAAATGAATGGCTGATTGATTAATTGCTGCCTCCTAGTGGCGAAGGTCTCTCTTACTGAAGCGAGTACAATTTGATCAGCAACCTTTAGATACATAAAGCATTTGAAAACAGGAACTTTCTCAAACAATGCAGTTATTTGTGTGAATTACTATGAGTGAAAATCACTGCTGAGTGGCTTGTGTAACCTGGGAATTAATTTCATCACTATAGCAAAACACTACAGAAAGATTATAGAAACATAGAAAATAGGTGCAGGAGTAGGCCATTCGGCCCTTTGAGCCTGCACCGCCATTCAGTATGATCATGGCTGATCATTCAACTCAAAACCCTGTACCTGCTTTCTCTCCATACCCCCTGATCCCTTTAGCCACAAGGGCCATATCTAACTTCCCCTTAAATATAGCCAATGAACTGGCCTCAACTGTTTCCTGTGGCAGAGAATTCCACAGATTCACCACTCTCTGTGTGAAGAAGTTTTTCCTCATCTCGTTCCTAAAAGGCTTCCCCTTTATCCTTAAACTGTGACCCTTCGTTCTGGACTTCCCCAACATCGGAAACAATCTTCCTGCATCTAGCCTGTCCAATCCCTTTAGAATTTTATACGTTTCATCAAGATCCCCCCTCAGTCTTCTAAATTCCAGTGAGTACAAGCCTAGTCGATCCAATCTTTCTTCATATGAAAGTCCTGCCATCCCAGGAATCAATCTGGTGAACCTTCTTTGTACTCCTTCTATGGCAAGAATGTCTTTCCTCAGATTAGGGGACCAAAACTGCACACAATACATATGACATGAAAGGGCCATTCAGCCCATCAAGATTGCGCTGGCTCTTTGTAGGCCAATCCTATCGATTCTTTTCTGCACTCTTCTCCCATACTCTGCTAATTATTTTTTCTCGTTACTATCCACAAAAGCTGAATGAATTTCAAACAAGAGGGAATCTGCAGATGCTGTAAATCCAAGCAACACACACAAAATGCTGAAGGAACTCAGCTGGCCAGACTGCATCTGTAGAAAAGAGTAAACAGTCAACGTTTTGGGCTGAGACCAAAGGTAGGAGGTAGAGGCTCTCGAGCGAGTGCAGAAGAGGTTTACAGGGATGCTGCCTAGATTAGAGGGCATGTGCTGTTGAGGAGAGTTTGGATAAACCTCTCACATGTCACAGTGTGTTGCTTTCTCCCCTCCTCCCCACCTTCTAGATCTATTCATCTTTTTTTCTCCAGTCCTGCCGAAGAGCCTCAGCCTGAAACATTGACTGTACTCTTTTCCATTAGATGCTGCCTGGCCTGGTAGGTCCTCCAGCATTTTGTGTGTATTGCTTGGGCTGTTCACTCTGGAGTGGCGGAGGCTGCAGGAAGATGTGATAGAAGCTTCTAAGACTATGATAGGTATTGATAGAGTAGACAGCTGTATCTTTGTCCCAAGTTTGAAGTGTATAATACTAGATGACAGGAATGTAAGGTGAGAAGGATAAGCTCAAAAGAGATATGTGAGGCATTTTTTTTTACAAAGAGAATCGTGAGTGCCTGGAATAGACAATAGACAGTAGGTGCAGGAGTAGGCCTTTCAGCCCTTCTAGCCAGCACCGCCATTCACTGTGATCATGGCTGATCATACACAATCAGTACCCTGTTCCTGCCCTCTCCCCCATATCCCTTGACCCCGCTATATATAAGAGCTCTACCTAACTCTCTCTTGAATGCATCCAGAGACTTGGCCTCCACTGCCTTCTGGTGCAGAGCATTCCACATATTCACCACTCTTCGGGTGAAAAAGTTTTTCCGCATCTCTGTTCTAAATGGCCTACCTCTTATTCTTAAACTGCGGCCTCTAGTTCTGGACTCACCCATCAGCGGGAACATGCTTCCTGCCTCCAGTGTGTCCAATCTCTTAATAAGCTTATATGTTTCTATCAGATCCCCTCTCATCCTTCTAAATTCCAGTGTATACAAGCCCAGTCGCTCCAATCTTTCAACATATGACAGTCCTGCCATTCCGGGAATTAACATTGTGAACCTACGCTGCACTCCCTCAATAGTAAGAATGTCCTTCCTCAAATTTGGAGACCAAAACTGCACACAATACTCCAGGTGTGTTCTCACCAGGGCCCTGTACAGCTGCAGAAGGACCTCTTTACTCCTATACTCAATTCTTCTTGTTATAAAAGCCAGCATGCCATTAGCTTTCTTCACTGCCTGCTGTACCTGCATGCTTGCTTTCATTGACTGATGTACAAGAACACCTAGATCTCATTGTACTTCCCCTTTTCCTAACTTGACTCCATTTAGATAGTAATCTGCCTTCCTGTTCTTGCCACCAAAGTGGATAACCTCACATTTATCCACATTAAACTGCATCCGCCATACATTTGCCCACTCACCCAACCTGTCCAAGTCACCCTGCATTCTCATAACATCCTCCTGACATTTCACACTGCCACCCAGCTTTGTGTCATCAGCAAATTTGCTAATGTTACTTTTAATCCCTTCATCTAAATCATTAATGTATATTGTAAACAGCTGCGGTCCCAGCACCAAACCTTGCGGTACCCCACTGGTCACAGCCTGCCATTCCGAAATGGACCCGTTAATCACTACTCTTTGTTTCCTGTCAGCCAGCCAATTTTCAATCCATGTCAGTACTCTGCCCCCCAATACCATGTGCCCTAATTTTGCCCACTAATCTCCTATGTGGGACTTTATCAAAAGCTTTCTGGAAGTCCAGGTACACTACATCCACTGGCTCTCCCTTGTCCATTTTTATAGTTACATCCTCAAAAAACTCCAGAAGATTAGTCAAGCGTGATTTTCCCTTCATAAATCCATGCTGACTCGGACTGATCCTTCTACTGCTATCCAAATGTGTCATAATTTCCTCTTTTATAATTGACTCCATTATCTTTCCCACCACTGACGTCAGGCTAACCGGTCTATAATTCCCTGTTTTCTCTCTCCCTCCTTTCTTGAAAAGTGGGACAACATTAGCCACCCTCCAATCAGCAGGAACTGTTGCTGAATCTAAAGAACATTGGAAAATGATTACCAATGCATCCACGATTTCTAGAGCCACCTCTTTAAGTACCCTGGGATGCAGACCATCAGGTCCCGGGGACTTATCAGCCTTCAGAATCAACAGTCTATCCAACACCGTTTCTTGCTTAATATAAATTTCCTTCAGTTCATCCTTTACCCTAGTTCCTTTGGCCACTATTACATCTGGGAGGTTGTCTGTGTCTTCCCTAGTGAAGACAGATCCAAAGTACCTGTTCAACGCATCTGCCATTTCCTTGTTCCCCATAATAAATTCACCCGTTTCTGGTTTCTGTCTTCAATGGCCCAATTTTGATCTTAACTATTTTTTTTTTGCTATTCACATACCTAAAGAAGATTTTACTATCCTCCTTTATATTCTTGGCTAGTTTACCTTCGTGCCTCATTTTTTTTGGTGTATTGCCTTTTTTGTTATCTTCTGTTGCTCTTTAAAAGCTTCCCAGTCCTCCGGTTTCCCACTCATCTTTGCTATGTTATACTTCTTCTCTTTTATTTTTATACTGCCCTTTACTTCCCTCTGTCAGCCACAGCTGCCCCTTACTCCCCTTAGGATCTTTCTTCCTCTTTGGACTGAACCGATCCTGCACCTTCTGCATTATTCACAGAAGTACCTGCCATTTTTGTTCCACTGTCTTCCCTGTTAGAATGTGTTGCCTTGGTGAGTACTGGAGTCAAATATGATAGAGGCTCTGAGCTTGGCACATGAATGTGCAGAGAAAGGACGGTTACAGACAGAAGTGATTAGTTTAGTTAGACATTTTATTAGTAGTTTAGTTAGTTCAGCATTACATTGTATGCTGAAGGCCCTGTTTCTGCACTGTACAATTCCATGTTCAATGTTACATAGCTCTTCCTAGTGTGCTCTCAACAAATTTGTTCCAAGATCAAACCTACCCCTCTCAAACATTCAAATCCTGCCTAAAGTGATATTCCTACACACAGCCTACACACGTTAGTCAATGTAATTATTCACCAAGTTGTTTCTGCTTGTGTCCCCGCTCCTGTCTTTTTGAAGCCCACTGACCTTATCAAAAGACTCTCTCAGCATGCCCTGTTTGTGTCCAATTATCCCATCCCCAGGATCTCACTGAAGTTGTACTTTGGGGTGGTGTCCTCATCTCCTGCAGCTTCAAAATTGATCTTGCTTCAACCACAGTCACAGAAGTGGAAATGTTTACTAATGACTCTACAATGCCCAAATCCATTCATAACACCTCATCAAATAAAAGAATCCTCTGCTAAATGCAGCAAAAGCTAGGCAGCAGACCTCTGAATTGTCTGTGTATCCATGAACACAACCTCCTTGTTCTTGACAACCTGTAGAAATTTTTACGTCTGTACTGTTGCCACAAAACAACAAATTTCACAACACACATCAATGACAATAAACGTGATTCTTTTTCTAATTCTGACAACAATCAGGCATGGGCAAGTAACATCCACACCGCCCAAGTACCGGATAATGACAATATCCAACATGGGAAAGTGTAAACTCCTACCCTTGACTATTCATTGACATCACTATCATAAGCTCCCTACCATCATTGACTAGAAGCTCAACTGGACAGGTTGACTCTGTGGTTAAGAAGGCATACGGTGTATTGGCCTTCATCAATTGTGGAATTGAATTTAAGAGCCAAGAGGTAATGTTGCAGCTATATAGGACACTGGTCAGACCCCACTTGGAGTACGGTGCTCAGTTCTGGTCGCCTCACTACAGGAAGGATGGGGAAGCCATAAAAAGGGTGCAGAGGAGATTTACAAGGATGTTGCCTGGATTGGGGAACATGCCTTATGAGAATAGGTTGAGTGAACTCAGCCTTTTCTCCTTGCAGTGAGGGAGGATGAGAGGTGACCTGATAGAGGTGTACAAGATGATGAGAGGCATTGATTGCGTAGATAGTCAGAGGCTTTTTCCCAGGGCTGAAATGGTTGCCACAAGAGGACACAGGTTTAAGGTGCTGGGGAGCAGGTACAGAGGAGATGTCAGGCGAAAGTTTTTTACTCAGAGAGTGGTGAGTGTGGAATGCACTGCCGGCAACAGTGGTGCAGGCAGATACGATAGGGTCTTTTAAGAGGCTTTTTGATAGGTACATGGAGCTTAGTAAAATAGAGGGCTATAGGTAAGCCTAGTAATTTCTGAAGTAGGGACACGTTTGGCACAACTTTGTGGGCCGAAGGGCCTGTACTGTGCTGTAGGTTTTCTATGTTTCTATGGACCATACAGTTGTAGGGGCAGGTCAGAGAGTGGCAGTCCTGTGGCGAGTGATTACCTTCTACAGAGCACGGGTCAGGAATGCGATTGGATTTGATTGGATGAGGGCAACTCCAACAACACTCACAAAGCTCAACACCATCCGGGAGAGAACAAACCCACTTGATTGTTACCTATTCAGTGCCAAAACATCAATTCCCTCCCTGGCTCCAGCAAGTTGCAACTACAAAATGTGTTGCAGATACTCTTAAGTTGACAGCACCTCCGAAACGTATAACCTGCCTTGGGAATATATCACTGTGTCAGAGTGCTGCAATTCCCTTCTTGCAGCACTGCGGAAGCACTGTCTGTAGAAAGTCGGCAAATATTCAGCTCCTTCCCACCTTCTCAAATGATTATGGATGGACAATAAATGAGCATCAGTGTTTAACCCACACACCCAATGTTCCAGCAATGCATGATGAACCTATCAATTAGCCTCACACCCTGTGTGGACTGCCAACCAGAGAGAGGTACAACGAGCAGAAATGTGGCTATCGTGTTATTACACATTTCAATGTTCCTTCACTCTCTGGTTTTATATTTACAACTACGGAGAATTTTATTTTCACTCTGGAGTTCAGCAAAGTCATATACTTACAACAGAATGATAAAACAAAATAACATTTCAGTGAAATTCTTTGAGCCAATGCGAATTTGAATTTATTGATCGCAATATAACAGCAGATTTGGAGCAGCTCAAAGCTATCTTTAATGATTTTTCTTTACTAAGGGGGGCATTGACTTAAAATTTCATTGTTACTGCCCAGTTATCTGTTGTTGACTGCCAGGATAAACTTCAGTTTATACATTGTGAAGACTCATTTCTATCAATGAAAGAAAATTTCAGAAAATAGATTCGCAGTGTTATATTCAGCCCCATACGTCCATGCCAAACAAAGGAGTCTACCAAGGCTAATTTTATTTGCCTGCTTTTGGCCCATATCCCTCTAATTCAGGGGTTCCCAGCCTTTCTAATACCATGGACCCTTACCATTAACCGGGGGTCTGACCCCAGGTTAGGAACCCCTGCTCTAAACATTTCCCATCCATGCCCTTGTCCAAACAATTTGAAACATTGTGAACACAAGGAAGTCTGCAGATGCAGGAAATTCAAGGCGACACACACAAAATGCTGGAGAAATTCAGTCGATCAGGCAGCATCTAGGGAAATGAATAAGCAATTGGCATTTCAGGCTGAGACCCTACTACATCAGTCCAGAAGGAGGGTCTTGGCCCGAAATGTCAGCTGCTTTTTCCTCTCCGCACTCTTCCCTCCTACACAGTCTCCATTTTTCCGTCATCGATATTTCTATCTGAGAGTTTCTTAAATGCCCTTAGTGTATCTGCCCCTACCACCACCCCTGGTAGGGACTCCACGCATTCACAACTAGCTGTATAAAAAAATTATCTCTGACATCCCCCCATACATTCCTCCAGACACCTTAATATTATGCCCCCTCATATTAGTAATTTCCACACTGGGAGAAAGCGTTTGGCTATCCACCCAATCAATGCCTTTTATAACCTTGTATACCTCTATCAAGTCACCTCTCCTCCTTCTCATCCTCCTTCACTCCACAGAATAAAGCCCTAGCTCCCTCAACCTATCCTCATAGGAGGTGCTCTCTAATCCAGGCAGAATCCAGGTAAATCCCCTCTGGACTCTCTGTAAAGTTTCCACATCCTTCCTATCATGAGGCAACCACAACTGAACACAAGATTCCAAATGTGGCTTAGCAGAGTCATAAAAAAGTACAGCACAGATACAGGCCCTTTGGCCCATCTAGTCCATGTTGAACCATTTGTCTGCCTTTCCCCCCCATAACCTTTGATGCTGTTACTAATCAATAACCTATCAACATCAGCTGTAAGTACACACAATGACAACATGGCTCCATAGTCATTTGTGACAATGAATTCTACAGATTCACCACCCCATAGCCAAAGAAGTCCCTCCTCATCTCCGTTCCAAATGAATGACCTCTACTCTGAGGCTGTGCCCTCTGATCCTAGACTCCCCCACTACAGGAAAAATCCTCTCCACATTCACTCTATCTAGGTCCTTTAAAAGTTGATAGGTTTCAATGCGATCCTCCCTCATTCTTCTAACTTAACTAACAGTTTTATAGAACTGTAACATTACCTCATGGTTCCTGATCTCAACACCCCAACTAATGAAGCCCGACTCACCATAAGCCTTCTTAACAACCCTATTAACTCGTGCTGCAACTTTGAGGGACCGAAGGACGTGGAACCCAAGATCCCTCTGTTCCTCCACACCACAAAGAACCCTACCTGGATTCATTGAGACAAGGTCTGTTTGTAATCAAACCAGGAGAACGTATAGTATAATTGAAACATATGAGAAGTGTAATCTGAGTGTGCAAATAGTGTAGCTTGAATGTCCGAGCACTATATGTATCAGTCATTATCTGTGTACAGAGAGTGAGTGTGCTTGCTGTGCAAATCGTGTGTGAGAGCTATGTAGCTCACACAAGTCCGTTATACTGGGTGTGTGAAGAGTGCACACTCAGAGTGTGATTTGTGTTCTTGGTGTATAGAAGAAGTGCAAGAGGACTATACCAGTAGTAAAAACTGATTGCTTGAGCAGCATATGTCAAGTGTATGAGCAGTCCTGCCTGATTATCATGACTGTTGTGTCCTTTAATACACATCACTCAGCTCTGGCAAGTGAAAATAAATCCATTTCCCTCCTGAGTTTGACATGTATGCGCAAGCCACTGAAGAGTGCTTGGCTCCAACGTACTTTCTGGAGGAAACTCAATTACGGTAAGGAGGAAATAGTGATTTTCTGAATAACATCTCTGAGGACAAGATGTTCTCTCCTATGCTCCATTCAATTGCTTTTATTTTCTCCAATTTCACTCCTTTAGATGACAGCAACACTGCTTTAAATGCCTTTAGTAGGCACCTACTGGTGACAAGGTACATTTCAGCCAGAATATTGGAGTATGACATGCCGGACTCAATCAATCTACTTTCAAATGGTCAGTAGACATTTCTCTGGAGGTGCAAATCTCCATTTTTACCAATATTTTGCTAATTTGTGAACAATTGGATGCTGTGGTTTAAATTCCTTTGATATTCCTAACATACTTCACAGTTGCAAAATAAAGCAGCACTTTCCCTTTGTGATATCCGATTATTTGCAGTCTGTGCCTTTAAATGTTCAGCTTCCTAGAAGCCATTGGCTGCAGGGCTGTATCTATTTATTCCTTGGAATGCCTGACTGCCTGCACTATTACAATTCTTTATTAGAGCTACAAGCTCGATATAAAAATCTGCACCAGTTTTCTACTTCAGTGACAGGAGGCGAGGCCAGTCATCAATGTAAATAGGCAGGAGTGCGGCAGAGAAAAGAGCTGACAACCGCAGATTGTTACTACACAGAACCCACTGGTTTGACACCTTGATAAATGAAAGGATGGGGCGGCAGTGGATACATTCTCAAACTGAAGCCAGATTACTGCCATAGTAATAATATCATTATACCAGCACCCCCACTCAAACCCCCTTACTGTAGGACAACAAAAAAAACCTCTTAAAATCATTCCAAAGCTCATCAAATTAATTGCAATTGCCTAAAATTCCCTCAGGATTTGAGGAGAATCACCAGTAAATAAGCAGTCTTAAAAATTATTCCTTCCCTTACTTCCAACATTCTGCCTTAAAGTAGATTAAGTAGATTTATTCCCATGGCGCAACTAATGATAGTAGTCCCAAATGTAATTTCCTTTATTCGAAGCAGGAAGATTTCTTGCAGAGGGAATGTGTTTGCACTTTAAGGGACCAATGGTGCTCTTGCACGTTGGGTGGTTCTATGCTATATCCACACTAATGTGCCAAAGATACAGTTAATGTGGTGAGTGCATCGAGTGTGCCCCAGACTCAGTGTAAGGAACTAAATCTGTTGGTGACAGGCTTCACAACACAATCTCAGTGCCCGAGAAGGGTGTCAATAGTTTAGCATACATGTAAAATAGGCACTGGACGGTAAGCCCTAAATTACCACCAGGTTCAGAAACAGTTAGTACCCTGCAACCAACAGACTCCTGAACCAGCATGGATAGCTCCACTCACCTCAATGTATACATTGAGTATGTATACTCAATGGATTTAGCAGTATTTTAAAGCAAATAGATAGCCAATGAGAAGCAAATGACAGTTTTGCTGAATGCATTGGGTTTAAAGGCATACTGTTTGCTTAGAAATTTAACTGCTCCAATCAAACCAGCCAAAATGAGTTTTACTGATATTATGAAAGTAATGCAGGAACAGTTAGAAGCAAACCATTGTTGATTGCAGAACACTTTAGGTTTCTAAGTGGAATCAAAAGCAAGGAGTATCTATTTCATCGTATGTGGCGACATGGAAGAAGTTGTCTAAGCATTGGTAATCCAGTAGTGGGCTTAATCATGCACTGGGTGATCATTTAGTTTCTGGAATCTTGCAAGAATGCTTTCAAAAATGACTCCAAACTTACATTTTACACAACTTACATTTAAAAGAACAGTTGAAATTGAAATGGAAACAGTAGATGGAGACACAACTGAACTGCAGGTAGAAATGAAAATGAACATTAACAAAATTTCACCATCCAGTCAGAGGCCTGCCTGGCCAAACAAAGGGTTGTGGCAGATTGTGGCAGGGCTCACATACATGAGATCAATGCAGATATCAAGGCAAAACTTGCAGAAAATGCAACGAAGTAGGACACATACAAATATCATGTCAGGAAAACAATAGTAAATAGACTGCACAGTGCAAAAAAAGATAAAAAGTAAAGTTGTAGTTTCAAAAAGAGCACTAAACTGTATGGGGTTGATGAAAAATCTGATAATAATGAGAGTAACACAGGACTGAGTAGCCATGAGATTTGTATGTGAAAACTAACATTTGACAAGCAATATACTTTACACCACAAGTGTACAGCAAATAATTTAAATGGAATTGCACACTGGCTCTGCTGTTTGTCATTCTACAAAACTATTTTGAATGGCATTTCAAAGATACTGAATTGAAGTCTGCAGATATCCAACTAAGAACTTATACTGGAGAAAAGATAACTCCTGTGGGAATGAGATTCACAAAAGGAGAAGGGAGGTGTCCAGTGCTGAGTGAACCATTTCCTGCAGTCGCAGAGTTAACTTCTACAACCACCAAGGTGGAAGCCTCAGAACCTGAGAAAATTTTTGCAGCTACACCTGCTGTTTCCCCTCATATAGAAAGATGTTATCCCACAAGAGTAAGAAATCTTCCACAGCGATTAAATCTTTTGGCCTGAATGGAACAATTTCAAAATTGACAATGCTGTGGATGTCAGTATAGTAGTTGCATTATTGTGTATTATTAGTTGTATTATTGTATATTGTGTATATAAGTTGAGATGCATTCTGTACTGAGTTGGAGTTTATAGCTAAGCAGGGAGGAATATCGTGTATTTAATATTTCAGTAATATTTGGGTAATATTGCAAATATATTTGATCAAGCATTCCTTGTTCTTTATACAATGCATTGCAGGTTATCTGTAAAAGTATCATACAGCATATTGTCACGCCACCAAGTGATATGTGTGCAGCTCACTTCAAGTAAAAACTAAGTTAGATTTGTATCTCTCAACTCCCTTGTTTTTATTTCAATTAGTTTTTTATATTTTGGAGTTACAAAACATACTAGTCACTATTTAGGTGTCTGCTGTGTGAAATTTTACATTTTATATTGAGCAAAATATACAAGATTGCCCAAGCCAATACCTTAGACCACAGAATGGAGCAAACAGCATGGTACAAGGACAAGCAGACAGCGACTCTGTGAGGGTGGGGTGGGGGCAACAGAAGATCTGTCCATTACCTTCATTTTGCTGCTGATGCTTGCTTCGTCAAGAGTCTGCAAATCAAAAGTAGCTCACTTGCACTGAAGCAGTTGTGACACCCTGAGGCTGGGAAAGCCTCTAATTAATTGCAAGTTCTTTTTCAATTCTTTCACATCACGCTCTGTGCCTCATTGAGGCTTTCCCGAATAATTCTCACCTGACTTCTGTGACATACGTGTAGCTGTGGTAGTACTGGCACTGAAAGCACTGTGTTATACGTACGTAGCCTGGTGCCAGACACTGGGGCTGGCCACCTGCTCAGGGAAGCTGATGAGAAGCAAAACACACTTCTAAATATTGCCAGTCCAATAAAGCTTGTGCAATAATCTGCTGCTCTATACACTTAGCTATGAGTAAGAGGGTGGATGTGGTGATAAAGAGAAGTGGTATGATTTGAGGGCAAATCCGTTTGTCCCGCTCCCATCACGGAAGAGCTGATTCAGCATCCACACCAGACTCAAAAAGAGTTGCCAGGCTGATCAACACCTCCACCGATTAAGCAACCCCACCACTTCCTGTCAGAATCACCGTATGTAGAGATACACCTGTACCAAGCATCACTTTGTGTATATGCAAAGTATATAAACTAATCCTATGTGTATATATGTATTTATTGTGTTTCTTTTATCAGGTTCTTTTATGCTAATTGTGTTTTTTAAGCTGCGTCAGATCTGGAGTAACAATCATTTCACTCTCCTTTGCACTTGTATACTGAAGAATGACAATAAGCAATCTTGAAGTCTCGCATTGCTGCTAATTTATGCACCCCTGCAAACTACATCAACTTTTTTTTTTCTGGAGTAAGAGTGCAAGCTGGAAAAAATCGTCTGAGAGTTTTTGTTTCCCTGGATATGATGAAAGGGTGGGAAATGGTGGAGAAATACCAGAATCACAAGCGTGTTTGCCTTTTCACTCAGAGGGTTGTAATAGTGTGGAACGAGCTGTCAATGCATGTGGTTCACGTGAGCTTGATTTCAATGTTTAAGAGAAGTTTGGATAGGTACATGAATAGTAGAGGTATGCATGGCTATGGTCCATGGTACTAGGCAGATTAAATTGTTCAGTATGGACTAGATGGGCCAAAGGGCCCATTTCTGTGCTATACATTTCTATGACTCTATGTTAGCACATAGTTTGCCAGAATCTTATTTTGGCTGCACGTTGGGGATGTGTACGGTCACTGTAAATGAAAGGCAAGATTTAAGTCCATGGCATGCCTGACTTTCCGAAATATGAGCCTATATAAAATTCTAGAATGCAGCTACTTATTGAAATAATGTGTGTTCTTTCCACAGATATTCTAACCAGTTTACAGTAAAGTACTCTAAAAGGATTTACAGTTGAGATTGTAAAACCATGCAGTGGTGACACACATACCTCAGCAACCTGCTGGCTAAAATTAAACACCATTCTCACACTGATACCCTCAGTCATCTCCATCCTGTGAAGGATGTCACCCTACTCCAAACAGGATCAAAATTCTCCCCTCTCCTCCTGCAGTAGAGTCCTCAGATCTTAATGTTGGTACCTTGGCACTTCAAGGTGCTGGCTGGTAGCGTAGTGGCATCAGTGCCGGACATTGGAGCGAAGTCAGAAGCTTCCAGTGAAGCTGGATTCCCGAGTTCAAATCCAGCCGGCCCCCTTGCACACTTTCCATCCGTGCTGAGTTGATCGTCGGGCTAGCAACTTGGCTTTGTAAAATAAAAGAAGACGTCATCATGCGGCGTCCCAATGACTCCACTCAGAGTTAAGGGCTTTCGTCTTTCTTATTCTTGGCCTTCAAAGACTTGCTCCTGATAAGGCCGAGTTATTGGTGACCAGCTGCCTTTTAAGGGTTAAGGAATTAATTTAATTCAATACAATTCAAATTTAATTGCCATTCTAATCATACATGGATATAGCTGACTGAGACAGCATTCCTCTGGGGCCAAGGTGCAAAAACATACACATGCATTCAAAAGAGGGAGCAAAAAAGAACATAGTCACGTAACACACTTTCAGTCAAAGACCCTGAGTGACAAGTCCTGCAAATTGATAGTTCCTGACAGTACAGCCTGCAATTCCACTGATCTAACAATGGAGGGCAGCACCAATGGAGGGGAGACCCTCATCCACACTACAACACAAGCCTGAGGCTAGAGGCCTAGCCTTTGATACAACTGTGGTGACACTGCTTCCTTGCAGCCTGAATCCCCCCACCCCCCACCATACAAGGGAAGCAAGTCTGCGGCGATGAATATCCAACAGGGTCTTGCGATCGCAAAAGAAACATCCAAGGCAGTCACTCATGGTCCCAATACATGCTGCCTTTGCTCTGGTGCCTTCAGGTAGCAGGCAACAGAATGGTCTCCACCCAGATCAGCTCTACTGAACCCATTCCGGCTCCTCCTGCTGCCCAACGACCCAACTCCAGTCCCTCGGCAATGACAGCCCGACTCGCCTACTCTAAACCACCAGATGACTCCTAAAACACCCCAGCCGACGGCTCTGAACAATGAGTAGATCACTGACGCGGTAGACCTGCTACGTGCATTGTTCTTACAGTCATGCAATCACAAAAAGCAGATTTGAAAAAGAAAAGTGCACCTTTGGTTGGCCCCCAAGAGGCCACTCTGTTCAAATGCACTGCCATCTGACTGGAAATCAGCTCTTCCAGTGCGCTTTGCACTGAGTGGACCATTGTATTGGAAGCTGAACACACTAAAAGAAATCCCATCGAACCTAGTTTCCTGCTTCATAGACTAACATAACTTTGTAAGACATGCCTCATACATACAGCAAGGTAATACACTCAGAGCATTTGGTCTTCATGTTTAAAACAAACAAAAGTACTCTATAATACTTAAAGCTGTTGTTGTTTTGGGATTGTATTGGGTGTTATATAAGAACAAATGGTTCACGTGTGTATTACTTAATATTACCACTGAAAACAGAGAATTAGTTTGAAGGCACACACAAAAAGTTGGAGGAACTTAGCAAGTCAGGCAGCATCTATGGAGGGTAATAAATGGTCAAAGTGTCAGGCCAAGATAATTAATCAGTACTGGCCAGAAGTGTCAACTGCTTATCCCTCTCTATAGGTGTTGCTTGACTTGCTGAGTTCCTCCAGCATTTTGTGTGTGTGCTGTTCCAGATTTCCAGCATCTGCAGATTCTCTTGTGGTTATTAATTTGATGTCACAGTGAATAGAGTCACGGAGAAGTACAACACAGAAACAGCTCATTCAGCCCATCTAGTCCATGGTTAAGCCATTTAAACTGCCAACAACCATCAACCTCCATATCCCTACTATTCATGCACCTAACCAAACCTCTCTTAAACATTGAAATTGAGCTTGCTTGCACCACTTGTGCTGGCAGCTCATTCCACACTCCCATGACCCCTCTGAGTGAAGAAGTTTCCCCTCATGTTCCCCTTAAACTACTCACTTTTTACCCTTAACTCATTTGACCTCTGGTTGTAGTCCCACCCAACCTCAATGGAAAATGCCAGCTTGCATTTCCCCTATTTATACCTCTTGTAATTCTGTATACCTCATTCAAATCTCTCAATCTTCTACATTCTAAAGAATACAATCAATCTTTCCCTGTAGCTCAGGTCCTCCAGACACAGAATGTAGACTGATTAAATTACATGTGTCCATTTTTATGAATAACCAGATATTGTGAATTAAAAATGCTAGCTCAGAGTAGAAGATAGACTGTGACAATGCGCTATACATTGTGGGATGTAGAATGAAATAAATCAACGTTGTTGACCATGGCTAGAACAGCACGAGTAAATTACCTCTTTTCTTGAGGGGAGAAGAAGATCACTAGGTGGTATCACACTCTTTCAGCGTTTTACTCAGGAGTACAAGCAGTGGCTTGAGCATTTAATTAGAGACTGTGTGGATCATAAGTGAGAAGGACAAGGAAAGTTTCTATAAATAAACAGAACATTTTCTGGAGAACATGCTGTACAGAAAGAGTGGTGAAGAATGAAGCACTAAAGATTGATTGATTGATGTATTTATTTAATTTGGAGATGCATCGCAGAGCAGGTGCTTCCAGCCCTTCAAACCATGTCTCACTGATTTAACTCTAGCCTAATCATGGGATAATTTACACAGATCAATTAACCTACCAACTGGTATATCTTTGGACTATGGGAGGAACCCAGAGCATTCCATGGGGAGCACGTACAGACACTCTGCAGTTGACATTGGAATAGAACTCCAAAGCCCTAAGCTGTAATAGCATCGTGCTAACTGCCACGCTACCGTGGCCCCATAATGCGCAATAAATGTTATTTTAAATAAACATTCAGCCTATCTTCACATTTTTCAATTTGGCTTTACTTCCAGGCATGTCTACAGAGATGAGAAGTTATAGAGCAGAATTCTGTGATTATAGGAGTGGAATTTTTATGCAATTGCAGAACATATTTGTGATTGTCACTTATTGTTTTCATAATTGAAGTTGCTTTGAATATTACAGGTTTGATAATATATCATGCATCTTATTAAAATCCTGTATGCATTTGAACAAAGTAAATCATTTTCGTTTCTAGTTGAACTTGGCATTTAATATTAGGATTTTCATCTTGGATCTTCAGAAGTGGAAGAGTTCAGAATTTTTCTGATTTAATATCTGTTCTCCAAAGACTTCTGCAAATCCTTTTATGTGTGAATTTTTGTGATCATCAAGGTGAGGGGTGTCACTGCTGAGGAATGGAAGGCCCAGCATCGGCATCAAGCATTTACTGTTTAAGCACAGTACTGATAACAATAAAAACTTGTCTATTTTGTGCCAACAGTTTTACTCATTCTCAACTTTAGCAGAGGATCCTTGCAGAACTGCTAAATGCTCCCAATTGCAAATGAATCCCAGAGTACTGACTTTGCTGCACTGTGGTCTTCCAGCAGAAAATTTTCAAAATAAATTTATTATCAAAATACATACTGTACTGTATGTGTCACCATATACTCTCCTGAGATTCATTTCCTTGCAGGCATTCACATTAGAACAAAAAAAAACAATAGAATCAACGAAAAACTACACAAGAAACTAATATGCAAAAGACAAAATGTGCAAATACGCACTAAATATAAAAATAAAAATAAATATCTAATACTGAGAAAATGAGTTGTAGAGTCCTTGATAGTGAGTCCATTGGTTGTGGAATGAGTTCAGTGTCGAGGTGAGTGAAGTTATCCATGCCAGTTCAGGAGCCTGATGGTTGAAGGGCAATAACTGTTCCTGAATCTGGTGGTGTGGGATCTACGGCTCCTGTATCGGCTTCTCAATGGCAGCAGCAAGAAGAGAGCATGGTGTGGTTGGTGGGGGTCCTTGATGCAGCTGAGTGCCTACCTACTGCCATCACAGCTGGGAATCGCTTGCTCTGGACCACCCAACCTGGTGCAGCAGGACCACTAAAGGAGCGTATGCAGCAGAAATCAGAAGCACCGCAGAGGCTCAGAGGAAATGCGCCGCAAGGCTCGAGTTGCCTCCACTTCCACAGCAGCACCTACCCTCATGTGTCCCACATGTGGGTGAGCTTTCAGGGCCTGGATTGGCCTCACCAGTCACCTCCGAACCCACAGTCACAAACTCTCCACCTGACAGAAGTCATGGTCATCTTCAACTCCAAAGGACGAACAACAACACTGCCATCTCTAATGTAACTGCATCCTTTTCTTCTTGGTGGTGTTATATCTCAAAGAAAGCTTTTGGTGGATGTGTTCGATAGTGGGGATTACCTTTCTGAACACTCAGTATTCTGAACTCTTAAAACATTAGATAAAATAATTCATTAGATTAATTTTCATTTCCAGCAAATGGAAATGGAATTTTTTTTGCACTTGTACCAAAAAAAATCCTATTATAAGGTCACTGAAAGTGATGAACAATTTTCTGATTAAAGTCATTTTCTGATAACAGCTATGAACCAAGTCACATCACAGTAAATGCTCCAAGGGATGCCTGTGCTCAGTTTTCAAAGGGAGTGCTGATGCTTGATTTGGATAGACCACCGGATACATGAGAAGCTTACAGAGTGTACTCAGCCTCAACAAACCTGGCTTAGAACAGGAAATTGCCGATTACATCAGTTATTTAATTCTTTTGTAGTTGTTAAAGAGATAATTGTAAGGATGGAACAGTTAACTTACAGTAAAATGGCAATATCAGGACATCAGTGCATCAGGATTACCAGCTGTAGCTTCCTCTGAGCTAGAATACTGCATTTACATTCCCACCCCAAAGTCTGGAGCACAAATTTAAGTGGCAATGTTGAGAGAGTATAATTCTGAGAAAGAAGACTAGCATTTTCTTGCTGTATTTTGAGGAATAGGAGAGATATCCTAGTATCATAGTTATCCGAGTATCCTGGCCAATAGTGATTACTGAACCAACACCAAGTATAGATTATCTGGTAATTATCCTAGTTTGGCAGAATAAATACATTATACAACTGCATAACCTTATACTTCTTTGATAGAATCTGTAAGCCTGATAGAGCATCAATAAAAGAAATACACATTACTCTGCTTTGCTCTTATGCCAATGTATTTGGAGCTTGGCCCATCAAATCTCATGGTAAAACATAGCCCAAACAGTATTTGTGTATATTAGGTACTATCAGCTTTCCTCTTTTATTTTCTGTCCCCAGAAAAAGCTCCAAACAAGGTTTTCTGTCTGCTCAAAATTTAATTGTTCAAGAAAAGTATGTGCTGTAGTCTCTAGATATGCATTAATTAGGGTAATGTAGTTCCATTGATCATATTATGAGCTCTCATCCACAGCCTATTTGAATATGGGAAAATCACTACATTGCCCATGGATTGTGACCAGCTTCTTCAGCTGCACTGGAACCTGATGAAGAGCCTATTTAAAATGAATATTTTCTTTAGGAAAGTACCTTAATGTGGATGATCCTGCTTCTTGCTAAAGACGTCAATCAAAAAACTCACAAGGAAATTGTATGGACGAAGGTTGCCAGCTGAATCTATGTCCCCCTTCAATTGTAATCAGGAAGAACTTTGTATCAAGTGAGAAAGCAGGAAAGCTACTCTGCTCCCGTGGCTTCTTGTGATCCTAATCAGGGGGCTAAGCATGTGGTGACCAAAGGTGAGCTGCAGGCTCGGCAGAGGAAAGGAGCATCTTTCACCTCCTTTGGTAGAGATATAGCTCCACCCTGCCACCCAGAAAACAAAATTAGTTTTCTCAAAATAAAAGTAAATGCCCCTTTCTATTTTGCTTGCATTCTTGCACAGTATAAAATCTCTGTTACACTCTTTCATTTTTGGCCACATTTTTATTAAAGGTTGATGGCCCGAGATACGAAGATGTCCAAGCTGACATATCTCTCTGCTGCTAGAAGATCATCTACAGGCTCAACAGTAACACATATTGAGGGTACCTTAACTCTTCTGAGTCAACAACTCTTCTTTCAGTATGATGGGCACATTGCATTGCTATGACATCATTGCTTTGAGGATAATGGCCAATGACATGCATTAGGGGGCTGAAATGAAAGAACTGGTAAATGCACAAACCAAAGTTCAATGCCATATAATCTTAGTGAAGCCAAACAAACTCAAGTGAACCCAATTTTTTCTAAAGATATTGATGAAGCAGATCACTTATGTACCCACGCACATGGCCGATAGAAACCATCTCAATTCTCTGTTTTGGGCCATGTGTGGTACAGAGGTGAATAATGTGAGCTTAATTAGTACACCAGTAACAACCAACTACATCTGCCATAAACTAGGTATGGTGTCATGTCGGTGACGAAGGAAGACATACCTGGCATTGAATCCTGTGAATGATTTTCAATTCCCAAGTGAGCTTGTAAAAAAGTCTGTTTGAAGAATAAATTCTCCCTGCAATCTATTAAGGCCATAAGGTACAGGAGCAGAATGAAGACATTTGGCCAATCTTGACTGCTACAGCATTTCATTATGGCTGATCCTCTTTCCTTTTCACCTCAGTCTCTTGCCTTCTCCCGTAACCCTTCATACTCTGGCTAATCAAGAACCTATGAACCTCTGTCTTATAATATAAGACCATAAGATATAGGAGCAGAATTAGGGCATTAGACCCATTGCCTCTGCTATGCCATTTCATCACGGCTGATCCAATTTTCCTCTAGGCCCAATTTCCTGCCTTCTCCTGTATCTCTTGACCAATCAAGAATCTGTCAGTCTCTGCCTTAAACATACATAAAGACTTGGCTTCCACAGCTGCCTGTGGCAAAGAATTCTACAGGTTCACTATTCTCTGACTGAAGAAATTCCTCCTCATCTCCATTCTAAAAGGATACCCCTCTGTTCTGAGGCAGCCTCCTTTGGTATTAGACTCTGCTGACATAGGAAACATACTCTCCACATCCATTCTATCAGGGCCTTTCACCAATCAATAGCTATCAATGAGGTCACCCCTCAGTCTTCTGAATTCTAGTGAATGTAGGCCCAAAGCCATCAAACACTCCTCATAATGCAAGCCTTTTAAACCCAAAATCATTTTTATGAACCTCCTTTGAACCCTCTCCAGTTTCAGCACATCCCTTCTTACATAAGGGGCCCAAAACTACCCACAATACACCAAGTGGAGTCTGACCAATGCCTGAGCATTACATCCTTGCTTTTATATTCTAATCCTTTTGAAATGAAAGCTAACATTTGCCTTCCTCACCACAACTCAACCTGCAAATTAACCTTTACAGAATCCTGTACAAGGATTCCCAAATCCCTTTGCACCTCAGACTTCTGAATTTTCTCTCCATTTTGAAAATAGTCTACACTTTTAATTCTTATACCAAAGTGTGTGACCATGGACTTCCTGACTTTGTATTCCTTCTCCCACCATTTTGCCCATTCTCCTAATCTGTACGTCCTTCTGTAGCCTCTCTGCTTCCTCAACACCACCTGCCTCGCCACCAATTTTTGTATTGTCCGTAAACTGGGCCACAAAGCTATCAATTTAGTCATCCAAATCATTGACGTATACAGTAACATAAAAAGAAGTCGTCCTGACACAGACCCCTGTAGAATGCCACTAGTTACCAACAGCCAATGAGAAAAAGCTTATTTTATTCCCACATTTTGCCTCCTTCATATCAGCTAATGTTCCCTCCATGCTAGTATCTTTCCTATAATACCATGGGCTATTATCTTGTTAAACAGCCTTATGTGTGACATCCTGTCAAAGACCTTCTGAAATCCAAGTACACAACATCCACTGAATCTCCTTTGTCTATCCTGCTTGTTATTTCTTCAAAGAATTCCAACAGATTTATCAGTCAAGATTTTCCCTTAAGGAAACCACCCTGACATTTTATAATGTGCCTCCTCCAAGTATCCTGAACCATAATCCTTAACAATTGACTACAACATCTTCCCAACCACTGAGGTCAATTTAACTGGTCTATAATTTCCTTTCTTCTGCCTCCCTCCCTCCATGAAAAGTGGAGTGACATTTGCAATTTTTAAGTCCTCGGGAAAAATCGTAAATCTATTGCAGGTTTGGGAACAGGTCAGGCCCTACTGAGGGTGAGATCTTTCCCTGGGACCTTAGGGGAACTTCTACCAGCTGAGGTCTACCAGAAATATAACAGACAGAACCGTCAGAAAGGCCTGTGAAGTGGTGCCAGGTCTATGCCCTGATTTGACAAGGTGACTAGAAAAACTATTGTTGTCAATGCTAGAACTTATTGTTACTGGGATAAAAGGATAGAATCCCAGTGGAGCCATGATCTGATCTTTTTTCATGATTTAAATGAAACATAGAACACAGAACTATACAACACTATGCTGTGCTGAGCCAAATTGGTAATCAAGTAACTAACTAATCTCATCTGCCTGCACAATGTCCATGATCCTCCATTTTCCTCACATTCATGCAGCTATCTGAATGTCTCTTAAAAGTCCCTTAAGTATCCCCCTCTACTGCTACCCAGTGCATTCCAAGCACACACCATTCTCAGTGTAAAAAACACACTTGCCCCTCACATCTCCTATAGTGGGAATTGAGCCAATTGCTACTGCCACAACATTACACTTCCATCATTATAGAGTATCTTAATGCTAGTATATCATATCAGGGGAAATCTGGCATTCACTACTCCTTCTTTGTATGCTGACAACTTACTCTGCTCATGATAGTTAAGATTTTACTCCTTTGAACTGTTTTCTATTTCTATTTTTTATTACATCTGAAAGTTGTTTTCCACTTATTTCTAACATTGTACTTTCCCTCATTTCTCACATTGACACTCTTCTCAAGTTTCTTTATCTAACTTTATTTTTGTTGTTCTTGCAATTATGTTGAGCTGTCAGATTGTATTTCCTCAATACATGGTGTAGGAAATCTAGGGAGTTTGCCAGAAGGAGAACAAATCTTCCCATCTCAGGCAATAACAGAGAAGAACAGAGTTAATGTTTCAAATTGACAATCCAGCAACAGAATCTGGAGTTCAAGGGAAAGGTCATGAACTTGAAGCATTTTGCTTCTTCCTCCCCAGTTGCTACCAGTCCTGCTGCGTACTTCTACCATTTTCTGTTATCATCTGCGATGTGCAACACTGGCGATATTTCACTTTTGTTCAGTCGTCCTAGCCATGATTTGGACATTTACCATCCTTGATGCAGCTAGAATTGTACTTTTTAGAAAGAATATTCTGGAGAATTGTTAATCATCTTCATCTTAAAAATGCAATTACACTTGTATCTCAGGCTGTTGACTCAACCAAAATGCTCCATCTCAGTCACCTAACGTGTCCCCTTTTATCCATGCAACCGACAGACTAAAACAGTGATATCATGAAGGCAGCTGTAGCACACATGGTTGTTGTATCTTAATATACCATTGCAACATGAACATTTTTCATATGAGTGCTATGTAAATATTACATGATATGTCATTCAGCATCAGAAGACAAATTTGTATAATCGCTTTGGCAACTCAGTTCCTGGGGTGGGAGCAGTCAGTTCCCACAACAGAGGTGTTAAGCAGTCAGGTGGCAGATGCAGGGAAACAAATCTGAGGCAATTAAAATGTCACCAGCTACCCCTGGGGTGTGACGCCAATCACAGCGCTGCAAGGCAACAAAGCATAAATACAACCATTTTAAACAAGTAAATATTTACTGGCATCAACGCATGTTGTCAGGTTGCCCTTAATACAGCCAGCATTCTTTAAACTCTCCCTTCACACATCTCATCACTTTTAATATTTTACTCAAGTATTCAAAGCATTTTAACAAGATTAAAATCCAGTAAGAAACCCAATGGAGACTCAAGAATGTTGGGATGAATTTAATATAACACTACTTTATCATTTCCTGTCCGAGTCACCTTATGTACAGACACTCCAGTACCTGGCATCATTTTATGTAAATACAATAAATGTACATAAGCCATCTTATGTACTTATATTTGTTGTGCTTTTTTTTATTGTGTTCTCTATTTTATAGTTTTTTTGTGCTGCATCGGATCCAGAATAACAATTATTTTGTTCTCCTTTACATTCGTGTATTGAAAATGACATTATACAATCTTGAATCTTGAATAAGGGATTGCATCATGACATTTCATTATTATCTGTTACTGAATTTTAAAAATTGATACAATAATTACAACAATTCTTGCAAAGATATATTATATTGCAATGCAGCATGAAATATTGTGTTTATTCAGTAGAAAAGACACAGTTTAAACTCTAAAATCTATGGCTTCATGCTTCAATTTTTTAAAGGATCTCATTGCCATAATAATGTCATTAAAAAATCCATAAACTTTACACTGTTTGTCTGCAGAGGACAGCAAAGGGACAAGATTAGTGGCACCTTGATGCTGTTACATCACCTGGTTCTACACAATACTTTTATGCTTAAATAAATTAAGATCAAAGTATGACAGCCAGTTGGTTGTGTTAATACCCTTTGTGGCTGACAGGACACATTGTTTGAAATACGCTTTGCCAGACAATAAACCCTTCTGCTAGATAAAAGAATCTGAATACTGTGACATTACCTTGTTAAAGTATGCCATGACAATTATTCTTTTATGCACTATTGTGTACAGTTCTGGAACAAGCCACTAATAAATTTATAAAATATAAATTAAAGTAACATAATATATTTGTTCCTAATAAGTCTTCATGAATAAATATTGCCTGCGGAAGTTACAATCAAGAGCACAAATTTCCCTGGTTAGAGAAATGAAAAACAAATTGGAAGCATCATTCCTGGGTAGGTTTATGAAGCCCCAACTTTTCCACCAGTAGTAACCAATAGCCTCCCATATTATTAACATCTTACAGAGTATCGATTGAAGTGTTGGTTGGTGTTAATAGCACTGAGTAAATCATTTTTTTCTCTTAATTTTGCAGCACTAATTTGGCCCATTAATAAAACCAGTCAAGCAGTCCCAAATCAGGTTGGTGAACAACTGCAGCTGGTTGTACGGAGATTGGGCATCTGTGAATCATCTATTGCCAGCAACTGCATTATACACATGTATATATTAGTATTCATATTATCTCACATTATTAATATCCTTATAAAATCAGATTTAGGAATAGAGAACCAATCCACTTGTTTTTGTGCACAGATTTGAATAATGCTTGCCTCTGAAATCTGTTCCTTATCCACGGGATAATTTATGAAATGCATTAAATCAGGAACAGCGCCCACTAGGCTGTGTTTCAAGTTGCTCTGATGCAATTCTCAAACTTTTGTTTTAATAGAACAAGCAAATTGCTCATTTGACTGATTGCCTTTTTTCAGGTAGCACTGGGAAGAGACTGCAATTCGATCACTCATTGGAGCTCTAACTACACACTGAGATGCAGAGCAAGGAACGGGTGTTAAGGTTCCTGCTGGGAAATAAAGAGATGGCGGCACTTCACGCCTGGTAGCTTGGCATCACAGGCAAATATAAATCCTTCCCACGCTGAGTGTGGTCGCTGTTTCTTTTGCAGTTATCTGAGTTCCTTCAGCAGAATAATTTGTCTGCAGTATTGCAACAGCCACTTTCTGCATCGTGCCATTGATGATGGAGCCTTAAGTCCCACACAAAGTTAAATTCTCTTTGAAACGGGATTTGAAAATTCTTCACTCTGAGCTTCGTTGGATCTAGATGCAGCTGTTTGAGCAGTCATATTCCAACAGGCAAAAGAAATAAATGGTCGAGACAATTTTATTCAGGTATCCCATTGCAAAAGATACAATTTGGGAAGACTGACAACCATCATACCATTAATCATTCTATAAATCTTCTCTGAGGGAATATTCAGCTATACTTGATCCAAACAGTTTGATTGCGGCTACTACTGCGGGGAATTAATTTGTTTAAAAAGAACTTGTGACACCACGTTCCTGTTCACATTCAGTCAAGAAGAAATTAACCTGACTTGAAAAGGGAATGATAGGAGACTGGTTCCCAGTTCTAATTATTATGTGAATAGTGCTTTGCTTCCTGTCCTTGAAGAAATACCAAAAGTGAGGCAACTTTCTGAAAGCAGGGAGTACTAAAGGAAGACAGGATCAAAGCAGATTTGATGGGCCAAATGGCTTAATTCTGCTCCTATACCTTAATCTTATGGACAGAATCTGGCCTAATTTTAAAACTTTGCTGGAGGGGGCGGGGTTAGGGGGAGATATCACAAACACTTACTGTAGACTGGGATATTTAAGAAAGGAACCTCAAACCACCAGCAAACTAGTGAGATTATATTCCCTCCCAATGCCCACTTTCAAATTCAGTTCTGAAAATATCATTCTGTTGAATGATGAATCCCAGTCTCCAGTTTGATGACTGTGAAGGTGAATTTAACTTACAGGTTGCAGTGCACCCTATGAGCTGTTGCACTCAAATGGAGCAAAGGGGAAGGACAGAAAGAGATGGAAGGGGAGAGAGTGAGAGTGGGGAAGAGTTGGGGCGAGAGAGAGAGGCTGAGATTTAGGGGAGGGGAGAATTGTGGAGAGAGAGAAAGAGTGTTGGGGGAGAAAGGGGTTGAGTGTTGGGGAGAGAGAAGGAGAGGGGGTAGATTGAGAATGAGGTTGAGTTGGGAGGAAAGAGAAAGAGGAGAGAGAGGGAGAGAGAGATTTAGAGAGAGGGGAGAAAGTGGGGAGGGGGAGAGAAGGGAGAGTGAGGGGGAAAGTGAGAGAGAGGGGGAGAGTTGGGGAGAGAGAGGGTTTGGAAGAGGGAGCGAAAGGAGAGGGGAGCGTAGGGAGAGGGGGTGTGAGAGCAAAAACAATGATTCTGATACACCAACCAGCAGACGATTTATGCTGGTCTAACAATTACATTTTAAAGATTTGCCAGAGTATTTGCTCATGGTCAGCATCAATTGGCTGAGCTGTTTACTCGACTTGCATAGCCCTTTCTTACTACCACTTCCATCCTAAAAGAATAAATATAATTAAAATCACGTAGCATCGGCCTGAACAAATTTATCATTCCTTTTCTGAAAGGAAACATTGCTGGCTGCCTCAGTAATGTTCCACACTGTACTGTAATAGCTTCCAAGGTGGACAATGTAAGACCAAATTGACTGGCAAGAATTAAGATAGATATGATTGAATAAAATGAACTGGATATCAAAAATGCACCAAAGTCATAAACACAATGGTTCTTTCTCTTGTTCATAAAATGCCTTTCCCTCTCACACATAGAAGCCTTCTGATGTAAAAATTCTAATTATAATTTTATCGTCCTCTTTTCTACCATCTTGTAAGTCTCCTTGCTTGCCAATAACCCTTTATTGGAATGCCAGGATGTTTGCTGCTAGATAGTGTAAACTGGTTCTGTCTGCCTAGCTACAATGCAATACCATTCCCCATCACTGGCTGACCAGCATCTTTGCTCTGACCACCATTCATCCTGTTGCTCATTGGCATGAAATCAGATGGAGAAGAGATTATAGTGTTTTGCTTTGCAGATATTTATTTGGCATTGAAAGCAGCCTGCTCTTGTAAAAATTTTTATTCAGCTCATTAAAAAAGTAACAAATTCTTTGAACTGCAAATAAGATGTGAACAGTTTATATACTTAACAAACAAATACGATTCTTCGCAATGGCTCATACTAAATTAACATTGATATTAACTTTGATTGCTCTGACATTTCTGTATAGTTAAAAAACAGTAACAAATTGAATGTGCTTAAAAGATGCAAAGTCCATATCTTAATTAATGTCCATTGCAATAGTTCTACCCTATTATGATTACTAATAAGGACCTTCTAGGATTCATTGATGCATGATGATGAAAATACATTATTCTGCGAGGTGAAAACTATTTAAATAATCAAAGAGCTGAATCATTAAGACCATCAGACCATAAGATATAGGAGCAGAAGTAGGGAATTCGGTCCATTGAGTTTGCTCCGCCATTCAAACATGGGCTGATTCAATTCTTCCAGTCATCCCCACTCCCCTGCCTTCTCCCCATACCCTTTAATGCCCTGGCTAATCAAGAACTCATCTATCTCTGCCTTAAATGCACCCAATGACTTGGCCTCCACAGCCATTCGTGGCAACAAATTCCACAGATTTACCACCCTCTGACTAAAGTAATTTCTCTGCATCTCTGTTCTAAATGGACATCCTTCAATCCTAAAGTCATGCCTTCTTGTCCTAGACTCCCCTACCATGGGAAATAACTTTGCCATATCTAATCTGTTCAGGACTTTTAACATACGGAATGTTTCTATGAGATCCCCCCTCATTCACCTGAACTCCAGAGAATACAGCCCAAGAGCTGCCAAACGTTCCTCATATGGTAACCCTTTCATTCCTGGAATCATTCTCGTGAATCTTCTCTGAACCCTCTCCAATATCAGTACATCCTTTCTAAAATAAGGAGCCCAAAACTGCGCAGAATACTCCAAGTGTGGTCTCATGAGTGTCTTATAGAGCCTCAGCATCACATCCCTGCTCTTGTATTCCATTCCTCTAGAAATGAATGCCAACATTGCATTCACCTTCTTCACCACCGACTCAACCTGGAGATTATCCTGCACAAGGTCTTCTAAGTCCCTTTGCATCTCTGCATTTTGTATTCTCTCACCATCTAAATAATAGTCTGCCCATTTACTTCTTCCACCAAAGTACATGACCATACACTTTACAACATTGTATTTCATTTGCCACTTCTTTGCCCATTCTTCTAAACTATCTAAGTCTCTCTCTAGGCTCTCTGTTTCCTCAATACTACCACTCCTCCACCTATCTTTGTATGACTGGGAAATTTAGCCACAAATCAATTAATTCCATAGTCCAAATCATTGACATACATTGTATAAAGCAGCGGTCCCAACACTGACCTCTGTGGAACTCCACTGGTAATAGGCAGTCAGCCAGAATAGAATCCCTTTATTCCCACTCTGCCGGTCATCCAATGCTCCACTCATGCTAGTAACTCCCCTGTAATTCCTTGGGCTCTTATCTTGCTAAGCAGCCTCATGTGTGACACCTTGTCAAAGGCCTTCTGAAAATCTAAGTACACCACATCTACTGCATCTCCTTTTTCTACCCTGCTTGTAATTTGCTCAAAAAATTGGAGTAGGTTGGACAGGCAGGATTTTCCGTTCAGGGAACCATGCTAACTTTGGCCTATCTTGTCATGTGCCTCCAAGTACACCGTAATCTCATCCCTAACAATTGATTCCAACAACTTCTCAACCACTGATGTCAGACTAACAGGTCTATAGTTTCCTGTCTGCTGCCTCCCACCCTTCTTAAATAGTGGAGTAGCATTTGCAATTTTCCAGTCATCCGGTACAATGCCAGAATCTAACGATTCTTGAAAGATCATTGTTAATGCCTCCACAATCTCTCCAGTTACTTCCTTCAGAACCTGAGGGTGCATTCTATCAGGTACAGGAGATTTATCTACCCTCAGACCATTAAGCTTCCCGAGCACCTTCTCAGTCATAATTTTCACTGCACAAACTTCACTTCCCTGACACTCTCGAATGTCTGGTATACTGCAGATGTCTTCCACTGTGAAGACTGATGCAAAATACACATTCAGTTCCTCTGCCATCTTTGTGTCTCTCATTACAATATCTCCAGTGTCATTTTCTACTGGTCCTATATCTATCCTCAAATCTCTTTTACCCTTTATATACTTAAAAGAGTTTTCTTCTTTGATATTAGTCTCCAGCTCCTTTCATAATTCATCTTTTCCTTCCCAATGACAGTTTCCTTCTACAAGTTTTTAAAAGCTTCCCAATCCTCTAACTTCCCACTAGCTTTGGCTTTCTTGTATGCCCTCTCTTTTGCTTTTACTTTGGCTCTGAGTTCACTTGTCAGCCATGGTAGTATCCTTCTTCCATTCGAAATTTTCTTATTTGGAATGTATCTGTCTTGCACTTTCCTCATTTTTCGTAGAAACTCCAGCCACTGCTGCTCTTCAGTCTTTCCTTCTAGTGTCCCTTTCCAGTCAACTTTGGCCCCTTCCCCTTTCATGCCATTGTAATTTCCTTAGATGCCATCACAGAGCTTCATACAAATTAGTTTTGCCTACTGATTCCTCCATCACTGGGCTGTGAGGCCTCCTGCACTGCATGGATATGAAAATAGGATCTGAAACACAATGTCTCGGTTGGTATAAAGTATCGTTAGGTAACTACCTCATGCCGAAGGCAAATTTGTGAAGCATCCAAAGATTGCACTCTTTTCAGGTCTGTAGCACTCAATCTTTGCTGGAGGCTCAAGTGAACTCTGCCCTGCAAATCCTTCATAATGTGCTCTTTTTAAAGAGGCATCCATCCACTGCATCAATCAAACTGCTGGAGGATCTCATCAAGCTGAGCAAAATCCGTGGAAGGAAACAAAATGTCACTGCTTTGGATCAAAACTCCACCCCAGGCCTCAGGCCTCCTTCTGGAGTTTGGAGTAAGCTGAAATCAGTCTGATCGGTCCCTTTCAACCATATTTGGAGCTGCAAAGACTTGGGATGGGGATACTGGTAAGTGTGTAATGAGGAGTGACGCTGGGCATTTACATACATCTCTGTTGCTTTGGGGCTGAAGGCATCCTCAGTAGGAAGAAGGCCCACCTTCTATGGGCAACCAGACATGTACAATAAATCTAGGATTTGCCTGCAGTGCCCGGACCCGATAACTGAATAAACCATATAAATAGCATTTATCACATTAAATGTATCTCCAAACATGTAAAACCAGTGACTGATATTTTAGCAACACTTCTACTCTCCTCCCTCTACCCAACTGGATTACAATTTTTATTGCAACTTGTTTGTCTATTAAACTGATAGATTGCAGCATTGGGGAGCATGTTTTTCTATTAAGAACAGGACTAAGCATCAAGCTTGGTAAAGGTATGGATGCAGCAAGGATTTCCTGCTGTGTTGGCCCAGGTCCCAGGCTCAAACACTATCCTGTTGCCGCACTAGTGATGTATTGGTGTCATATAATATCTGTCCTTAAAGCCTCCTTGGACTAGGGCTATACAAGGACTATTATTTAGCTCTCACAACGTTGACATTTTTCTCTCTGGTAGGGCTCATCAATTGCTGCTGAGAAATACCCTGAGTCTTCCTCAGTTCACTCCACTTAGTTCCTTTTAACAATGACGAGACAATCCTTATATCACTCTTATGATATAGGACTGAAGTACTGGTTCCAGAAGAAAAACACCATTATGACAAACTCTGGTGGCATTTCAGAAGAACATTGTTCAAATAATGTAAAGGGTGGGATGATAAAAATTGATACTGTTGTTTTGGGGTCTGGTTAGTGACTTTGTATTGTTTGTGGTGCTTTAGATGGCAGGTAAATTCCACAGTTATCTAGTAGGGTCTGTTAACTTCTGTTTCTGTACACTCTTGTCATATAAAGCATCGGACAATATTTCTTTATGCATTTGTATGCCAGTGCTATTTTAACTTGAATAGTATTTCATAAAAACAGAAATATGCACAGAACTGGAAATGACAACTTTTATCTCGCCGGCTGAGCCGCAGACTTTAAAAGCAGAACACAGAGTTGCCAGTGATATGCTTCTATTGATTTTCTCTCTAGACGGCTATCCATCCTCCTCTTACAAGTTGTCAGCCTCGATAGGCTCCCTGGGCGGCTTATTCGAGCCTCCGCCAGCATCCGTGTAAAGTAATTTTGTCTGATCTGCCCGCTTACTTTCCTCGCTGAGCTTCAGCCCAGCTCTCCTTGCTTTTTTATGTGTTTATCAAGGTGATGCAACTGGTGCTCCATTTGACATGGCTTTGGACCCAATGAGGGCAGCCACGTAGATAACTTCTTAATTCATTGTTTTTTTTTCCAGTTGGAGAAGCATTCAAAAAGAAAACAGCCTAGGGCTGTTTTTTAGTGAAGCCAGAAGATAACCAGGTTAATTCGAGTTTCAGCCACCCACAACCCAGGGTAGTCTTTATGCTTTGGCCCACCTTTCTTGATAGAGGTTGGTATCAGGGCACAGCAGATGGTGCTAGTGCCTCATCCTTCAGAATCTCTTGTTTGATACTGATTTCGGTTGTGATCTAAATTAAGCTTGTATGACTATGTGGGTTTACTCCAGGGAGTCTGGTTTTCTCCTAGATTTCAAACAGAGGGTAGGTTAATTGGAATAGTGAGTTACGCTTTATTGTGGCATAATAGTAAAATAAATCACAGTGGAGTTGATGGATAGGAACGTGAGAGAGAATAAGTTCCAGAAATGCAGGAAATAAAGAGAGATGTAATGCTGATGGGATTGTTCCTCTGGAAGCCAGGATGGACATGGTGGCCTGAATGGTCTCCTCTGTGTCCCAGGAAGAATAAGCAGGCAGATCATGTAGTGATGGTTGTTCTAAAACTACTCAGTATGATATGGAAGAATAGGGGCAAGTTTTAACAGGAATCTGAGGGTCAACCTTTCAACCGGAGTGCATGGAATGAGCTGCCAAAAGAGATGTTAGAGGCAGATATAATTGGAACAATTAAAAGCTATTTGGAGAGACACGTGGACTTTATTTCCTGCATTTCAAGGATTCTGGACCAAATGTAAGTAAATAGGATGATCTAAAATAGACATCTTCAGGCATGGATGAGTTGGGCCAATGGGTCTGCTTCTGTGCTGTACAAATTGAATTTAATTGACTTTATTTCTTACATGCTTTACATGCATGAGGAGTAAAAACCTTTACATCTCCATCTGAATGAGTAATGTGCAAATTATAGTAATTTGTAATAAATAGTATGTACAGTAAGATATACAACAGAAGAGTTAATATAGCTTAGAAATAAAATTGTCTCTGCATGAATTAATCAGTCTTATGGCCTGGTGGATAAAGCTGTCCCGGAACCTGTTGGTCCTGGCTTTAATGCTGCAGTACTGTTTCCGGGATGGGAGCAGCTGGAACAGTTTGTGGTTGGGGTAACTCGGGTCCCCAATGATCCTTGGGGCCCTTTTTACGCACCTGTCACTGTAAGCGTCCTGAATAGTGTGAAGTTCACATCTACAGATGCGCTGGGCTGTCTGCACCACCCTGTGCAGGGTCCTGCGACTGAGGGAAGTACAGTTCCCATACCAAGCAATGATACAGCCAGTCAGCATGCTCTCAATTGTTCCCCGGTAGACAGCCCTTAGGATCTGGGGACTCAAAGCTATGAATTATCATGCAAACACTGCCTTTATTTGCACTAGCTGATCTTCAACATAATTGGAAGCATGGAACAGCAGTGTGATAAAATCGAACCACATCACACACATTTTGAGGATAGTAGAAATGCGCTAACCTTAAAGGAGCACTTACCCCAGCAGTTAGCAAACACACCAAACAACTACTGTTTAGCAGCCATTACCTCAGGGGCCAGATGACACAGTCCCTGTCCACTCCTGCGGTAAATTCCAGATTTACAAGGAGCAACTGTATGATCGGAATCTGCTGAGAGACAGGTTCTGGGGCAGACGCTGGGAAATCTGCCACTCCCAATCTACTTCACCAGACCTGGCATAAGATCAAAGCCCTCATTCATTGAATAGGGATTTACAACCCAGAGATTATAAGGAAAAGGTCAAGTTCAGCTGTTATTTTTTCCTAATCTGTTACATTTTAATATCTCCATATATTTATTTGTATTTTAATATGAATTAATATAACTACTTAAAACACTCTCTGAGTTTTAAATTGAGGGACTTTTAAAAACTGCTACAAGGCTTCAAAAACTTTTTCAAAATGCAATACTGTGCTATTGTGCCTTGAGTTCAGAGGGTGGGTAACTGGAGGTGTTGGGGGGAGGGTGTCATCAATATACCAACAATGGCTTTCCCACTACAAAAGCTTCATTATATCTCTTTTGTTCAATTCTCCTCAGGAGGAGGACCAGCTCTTTCAGCCTCCAGATGTGGCCCAGTAAGTGCCTGCAGGGAGTTCTGTGGGCAACGAGCCAAATCCAGCTCAACTGGGTCCAATATCTCTACTAAAGAAACAGATAGGGTAATACTGTGTTCCACAATCACGTGGGCACTAAGTCAACAATGTCAACAATGGCCGCTTCTTGATTGCTCTATTCTTGTGACAATGAGAAACATAGTTGTTTGTCAGAAGCTCTAATGAGACAATAATTAATTATGCATTCCCTTAATAGGGTTCTTTTAGAAAGCAATAGGGCGAGGTTTTCCTGAGAATTGCTGGCTTTTCTCCAGGCTACTGCCAGGAAATCTGGGAGTCCCACATGATCCTGCTCCAAAGCTGAAGTCCCAATCTTCCAAACAAATACACACAGCTGCCATTTTGCCGGCACTTCAACACCAGAGGGACAGCAGTTTCTTGCAGCTCCCCAGCAGTTGTGCTGGGAAGTCTGCCCAATAAACTTGTGCCCAGTTAGTCCTGGCAGAGTTTCAGTGACTCCTTTCCTTTTACTGCAGCAGAACAGCTGTGAGGGAGAATGATTTAACAGGGAATGCATCACTTCTTAATTGAGTTAATTTAAATGCTTTAAATTATTTATCAATGTTTTTAACTTGTCCTTTATATGGCCGAAATTAATTTTAAATAGAATTATTGAATGAGTTGTACAGAAGAGAAATGGGCCCTTTAGGCTTTACACAACTATGCTGACCTTTTTGCCCATCCACAGTAATCTAATATGCCTGTAGTAGGTTCACGTCTTTCCCTGGATTACCTATTTTAGTACCTAGGTGTCCCTTAATCATAGTTGCTGTATTTGATTTCACCACCTTTTCTGGTAGCAAGTTATAGGTGTCAACCACACTGTGTAAAAGAAAACACTCAAATCCCCATTAAAACCTGTTCCTCTAGCCTTAAACCTCCCTCTTGATACTCCTGCCATGAAAACAAGATTTTGGTTACCTATATCTCTGAAGAAATTTTATGTACCTCAATCAGATCACTCTTTATGCTCATTCACTCCAGGGAAATGCCGCTAATCCAATCTCTTCCTATAACTGAAGTTCTCCAACCCAAGTAATGTGCTAGTCAATCTCCCCTACACTTCAGTGCAATCACGTCCCTCTTACTCTGTGGTGACCAGAATTTCAAGTGTGTTCTGTAAAAACGTAACTTTTTTATTCTATGCCCAAGCCATGAAGCCTGGCTTGAGATATGCCCTCTTTACCAGCCTATCGACGCCAGAGTCTGAGGCTAAACCAGATTTCTTATCACTGATATATGTTGTGAAATTTGTTGTTTTGTGGCAGCACTACAGTGCAATACATAAATTACTATAAGTTACAATAAGAAATATATATATTTATAAATAAGCAGTGCAAAAATAGAGCTAATTGCAAGGTAGTGTTCATAGTCTGTTCAGAATTCTGATGGCAAGGCTAAAACATACACCTTGTGTGTGTGTGTATCTGTTTTGTCACATTCCAGGAACAGTGAATTTGAAATCCAAAATCCCTCCATTCATCAACATTCCATTGGACTCCATCATTTACTGTGCATTTTCTCCCCCGATTTGACTTCTCAAAATGCAACACCTTGCAATTTGTCACAATTAAATTTCATCTGCCAACACGCTGGCCTATCAGATATATATCCTGCTTTAGCTTCTTCACTATCCTCATCTGAAAACTTACTAACCATTACTCTTATGTTCATACCAAAGCTGTTAGTATGCTGTATATCACAAAAAACACAGGGTGCAGCAGTGATCCCTGGGTTACATCGCTGGTCACAGATCTCCAATCAGAAAAATTATCTTCACACCACAATCCTCTTCCTCCTATGTTCAAGACACTTTTAGACCCAATTTGCCTTAGATCTTGGGTGCTTTAACTTTCTAGACAAGCCAAATTGTCAAATGCACCATTAATGTCCAAAACTGCCCTGCCTTTGCCAATCTTATTTTATTTTAATATGTTGGATAACACATTCATTATTTTCTAATGTTTGTGAACGTGAGAGACATGCACTAGCATCCCAAGGCCTCTAACTGTTGGCGTGCCATGCAGCCATGCCTAGTGAACACTGGCTACAGCAAAGGTTTTTATTTCATCTGATACTACGCTTAACAAAGGCTTCATTGTATTTGATTTCTCATAAATGGGCTTGAAATAAATTCACCACAAGCCTCCTCAAACAATGAGCTGCTATCTTGAAAACAACTGATCGCACACTGACTTCAGGCAGCAAGTCACTTATTTGGGAATCAATAGACAATAGGCGCAGGAGTAGGCCATTCGGCCCTTCGAGCCAGCACCGCCATTCAATGTGATCATGGCTGATCATCCACAATCGGTACCCCGTTCCTGCCTTCCCCTCATATCCCTTGACTCCACTATCTTTAGGAGCTCTATCAGAACCTGTGCAATGACAACACAACACAGGGAGCAACTCCGGCCTAGAAGGCAAGGAGTTCCCACTCTGGCAAACTGGCAAGCAGGACCGACTGGTGACCAAAAGTCATGGAACTATTTTCATTTTAAAACCTATCAAGAAACATAACTTAGTGAACCAACCCTATCATTGTGGTGAACTACATATACCTGTCTGGACACGCCCCCCCCCCCCCCCCCCCGCTGACTGCTCCTGTGGCTCCTCCCACAGACCGCTGTATAAAGGCGATTGAGGCCAGAGCCCGGCCCCTCAGTCTCCAGGATGTAGTATGGTGGTCAACCACTGCTCGTTCCTTCTTCCAGTCAATAAAAGCCGATATCTTGCCTTTACATCTCAGAGAGTTATTGATGGTGCATCAATCATTCTCCTCCTTCTCCACCGCCTTCAGGATTGACGCAGCAGACTGAACTTTTTCCACAGGATATCAGCAAAGTTTATTACCAAAGTATGTATAAGTTACCATATACTACCTTGAGGTTTATTTTCTTGCAGGCACTTACAAGACAATAAAATAAATACAATAGAATTTACAAGAATCTGTACATAAACTGATAAAGGCTGATCAACAACCTTGCACAAATAAAAAATAATACGGAGAACATGAGTTATAAAGAGTGCCTGACAGGGAATCTGTATGTTGTAGATTCAGTTCAGAGCAGTGACGACTGAGAATGCTGGTTCAGGAGCCATACGGTAATTATAGCAGTAATGTAGTGGTTAGTGCAATTGCTTTACAGCACCAATGATCACTGATCAGGGATCAATTCTCACCACTATCTGTAAGGAGCTCACACATCTGCCCATGACCACGTTGTTTACCCCGAGTGCTCCGGTTTCCTCCCACCTTGCAAAAGGGGTAGTAAGTTGTGGACAGGGTGAGATATGGGGGGCTGCCCGCAACACAACCTTCGCTGAGTTGATCTGGTGCAAATGATGAATCTCACTGTACTTCTCGATGTTTCTACATACATGTGACAAATCTGATCTAATCTAATCAAATAAATGTTCCCGAACCTTGTGGTGTGGGACCTAAGGTTTCTGAACCTTCTGCCCGATGGTGGTAGTGAGAAGAGGGCTTGGCCTGTCTGGTGGGGTCTTCTTTGTTGATGGATGTTGCATTTTTTTGGGAAGTATTCCATGCAAGTGTATTCAATGCTGAGTTGAGTTTTGCTTTTTCCACCACTTTCTGAAACCTTGTCCACTCTATACCAAGCCATGATACAAACAGTTAAGATACCCTCTTCTGCATCTTTAGAAGTTTGTCAAGGTTTTAGTGATATGCTGAACCGATGATCTTGTGCCTTTTTTTGTATGACACTTATGTGGAAAGCTACCTCCTGCTTAAAGGATTTTCACAATATGGAAGGTTCTTTATGATCGTAATGTTAACTTGAAAAGATTTGCATTAACATGTTATTTAGCAAGCAAGAAAAGCTAACTGATTAAATTAATTACTTAGCATGAAACGGCTTTTCACAACAGATGATACTTAGTTAACCCGATTTAAGAAAAAAGGAGACTTACATTTATAAACTTCTTTTGCAGCTCCCAGCTAGCTCAAAGTAATTCTGAAATGCAGACACTTTGTAATTTAGTAAATTAGGCAGCCAATATGCACACAGCAAGATCCCCCAAACAGCAATGTGTTTCTAATGAGATAATCTTTTTTGTGATGTTGATTGAGGGGTAAATATTGTCTATGATAGAGTAGGTTTTACAAAATAATTATTATCGTGCAATTAACTTAGTCTAGAATTCAGTGAACTGCTTTAAATTCTGACTGCAAATCTCTACTTCAGGCATGTTAATTGCCTTCTTCCTGATATTAAAATTAAAAGACTGTGGTACAAATATGGATTTATCTTCGGAGAGTCTTATCTCTGCAGATGAGTGCTTCAGTGGAACAGGTCGTGTAAAGTGAAACCCCGCCAAGGCACTCGCCCAATGAAACAGCACACTCATCTCATTAGGTACTGTACTGGTGGAATTGCACCAACTCCTTCCGCTGCCTCAGCAGTTTCATCGGGTGTGCATATTTTTTTTTTAGTTTGCCCATACATATATGTCAGCTGCTCACTTATTACAAGCAGGGTCACGCCATTATGATATTTCTCCAATGAAAATTTGTTACTTGTGCATTGCAGTGTTAAGTGGATCACCTACTTTAACAAGATACTTTGTCATGTTGCTAGGCTGACAAAATACATTGCACTCACCTACTTCAGTCTGATCCTAGAATCAGAATCAGGTTTATTATCACCGGCATGTGATGCGAAATTTGTTAACTTAGCCGCAG